>NC_064858.1:45889648-46489648 GCF_024139225.1 Suncus etruscus
GGGACCATATGGGGCGCCGGGATTCGAACCGATGACCTCCTGCATGAAAGGCAAACGCCTTACCTCCATGCTATCTCTCCGGCCCCTGATTTTACTATTTCTAAAGATACTGTAACTTAACTGAAATTTATATTTCATGGTCTGTTTGGAGGAGGAGAAGGAAACCCAACTTTCTCTTTGTATAGAATTTCAAGTCCAGATGCTCTCTTAATAAAGATTCATGTTTAACTTACACATTTCAAATTAAAGTCACACATTGATAATGTTTGTGAAACCATTCACTATCCATCTTACATATATTAACTTATATGATTCTGTAAATTACGTTTCTGCTTAATAACTATGCTACGTATACAATAATGAAGTGCAATGTTATTATACATTTGAACTTTTCATTTTTGATTGGGCTAAAGGTTTTACAATATCAACAACAAAAATGTGGGACTGGAGCAATAGTGAGTAGGACATTTCTCTTGTATGCTTTTCTTCGAGGTTCTTTCCCTAGCATCCCATTAGTCATTAGGTCCACCAGGAGTAATTCCGAGTGCAGAGCCAGGAGTAACTCTCCTAAGAATGGCACTCCAAAATACACAAACCAAGAAAAGGGGAAAATTTTACAATCACTTTGTAAAATGCAAACTTTGTGATTATAATTTATTTTTCCTATGCTTCCAATAAATATTTTTTTAATTTGGCAAGTAATGTAATTGAATCAACAAATAAATTTTAAATGCCAGTCACTCTGTGAACATCTGGAATATATCTGTGAATTAAAAGTAATTTATTCTATACTAGCATACAACTAAAAATAAAAGAAAAAGTGAATTTTATGACATTAGAAATGCCTATAACAGTGGAAAGCAATAGAAATAAATCAGTTGAGTGATCAGTGAAAGAAGTGTAGATTTAAGTGATTTGCTCAGATAAAACTTTGTAAAAAAGGAGCATTTGAACAGACATGTGAAGAAGGTGAGAGTATGCACGTCATTATGTTATCATTGCCAACCAAGGACTACTCTTAGTGATGCCAAGTGTCAGTATGGGGGTACAACTCAGAAACATAATCACACTCTATTATAAAGTCCTGCATTGTGCTTTCTGCCCAAAAATAACAAGGAAAATAAAATAACTAAACAACACATCAATTTTCAATTGTGAGGAAATACAAGACCCTCTACTAATCTATAAATGTTTAATGAAAAGTGAGCATGAGTAATGAAAATGAACAACAAAAACAAATCCCGGAAGAACTTGCATTCTAATAATTATTTTATTCTAGCAATAAGCAATGTTGATGTTATTTCAAGACTTTTGAAGATGATCATGTGTTTTGTAATTGAATAGATATCTAAATAGTATCACCTTTGTCATTCACTTAGATAATTGCATCATTGAGCCTGGCTACCTCCTCTTTTTATGAATCTTTTCTTTTTCAGATTGAATCTACCCTGCTGTTTTTCCTAAGCCAACAGGATTTGGTTCAGCAGGGGTCATTAGGTCACAGAGAATGAAACAAAAATATAAGGATTCTGGGCAGATGTAATAGTGCAGTAGGTAGGGGGCTTAACTGGCACAAACAGTTTAACAAGCAAACTTGGTTTGTTCTCCAGTATCCTATATGGTTCCTTGAGCAAAGCCAAAGGTAATTCCTAATTGCAGAGTAGCCAATGAGTAGGCTTGGTGGTGTCCAAAAACAAAAATAAAAACAAACAAACAAAAAAATAAATCTATGAAACAAATGAACTGAGCAACTTCAAGATCAGCTTGGGAAGTCATAAAGGAGTTTACAGTCTGCCATTTACTCCACACAATATCGATCCCCTACCCTGATTACTATAAATGAGTACTGTTTAAATTAAAAATTAATTTTCAGTGAGCACATCAACATTTATTGTGTACACAAAGAACAGAGATTGGGATGTTTTCACAGAACTAACCAACCAATCACCCTTCAAGTATAAAGTCAGTCCCGACAGTTTCCTAGTCTATTTTTGCCTATATTGCTTTTTACATCTAGAAGACCCAATAGTTTTATTCAATTCATTCTTGGACAGATTTTTGCTTGTCCTGTAATTCATTCTTTCCTGGGATCATTTTATCTGCCCTTTTATATTCTAAGACCTAAGTAAGATGTTTTGTCCAGGAACTATCCTGTCCAACTTTGGGGCTGTGGTTTTAATAGGAGAGAATCTCCCAAACTGCTGTAGCTTATCCTTCCTCTCAACATTTCATTCTCTATATATTTTATTCATTTATATATTTATTATTGTACACATTATTTTTTAAAACATTCTTCTTAATAAATATACTGATGAGCTTTTTATTTCCCTTTATTTTACTTTGCCTAAATTTTTTTTTGGTGGGAAACTTAAATATAACAGATTGTCAGTATTAGCTTGAAAGGCACATAAAAATTCCTATCCCAAGTCAGAGCTGAAAAAGAAATAAAGAAGATTTAGACTTGGAGAACAAAACAAGTTACATATATATAAATTATATATAAAACTATATTATATATAAAATTATATACATAATTTATATACATAGTTTTATATATAGCAAATATACTATACATATGTATAGTTAATTACTATGAATAAAGCTTTTCATGGCAACCCAATCTAACAAGGGCCTTACTAAACCTCATAATCTTTGCCCATCTAAGGGGGCAGGTAAAACTTTACCTCTACCTTCTTTGGATCTGACTCTAAGTTACAGAAAAAGTTATAATTGACTTTTAGATGCCATGGAAGCAGCTTAGAAAAAAAGGAATACTCATGGTAAAAAACCAAATTGCAATATTTGTGTGTTTGTGCAATAGGTTGAAAATAGAGTTGCAATTGTAGGAAAGTATCAAAACAATATATTGGTAATTTGAGAGTTTTCAGCATAATATATACAGAATGTGATATTCAACTATGTATCTGTTAAAAAATATATACATATATAAATTTTTACTCCCAAGTATATGGAGAATACCTCTTACATGGGAGGTTACCATTATTCTCTGTATTTTAAAAACAGAAGGAAAAATTAGAAAATATTTCCTGGGGCCAGAGCGGTGGTACAGAGTGGTAGAGCATCACTGAGTGTGGCTCAAAATCAAAATAAATAAATAAATAAAAATATTTTCTTAATTTTTTTTTAGTGTTTATAGACAACTAATCCTATGTCTCTTTCACTGTAATTGTAGATCTTGAGGTTGGCCTAATTTGAGTATCCCCATAGGATTTTGGTGGATAGTGGAAAGTTTGACCAGAAAAGTATTAGCTGAGACAGCAATTTCTCTCATTATATTCAGTCATATTTTTCAATATATGTACCAGAGTCTCAATAAAATTAAAATAATTTTTTGGTTATATATAATAAAAAGCATGAATGTTATATAGTTAAAAACAAATTGACAGTACATACATATGTTCCCAATTCTATAATATTGGCACTGAATTTAAATAAACTTTTAAGCTGAATTTTAAAAGTCAGTAGAATTAAGTTCAAAATAAGATTTTATTTGAATTAAAACCCCACTGAATTTTTTTAATTCATCACAAAATTTCTAAATTGTCTTTGTTTTCTGCAGGCCTGGATAAAGTTAATCTACTTCAAAAGTTCAAAACTAATTTATTATTTTTTAGAATGCTATACTACGTTTGTATCTGAGAATATTTGATCTCATCTTTATGTTTATATGTATATAAATACAGATTTATGCTTTATTCTTTATCATCTTAATCAAGATATAATTTGAAATAGAAAAATGTACAGTTTATTAAGTGTACAGTTCTTTTTGTTTGTTTTTTTGTTTGTTTTTACAGGTTACCCTTGCCTCTGTACCAAGGAATCATCCCTGGCTATACTTAGGCCATATGGGATGCCTAGATTTGAACGTGCAAAGCAATTGGTTACTGGCTGTATTACTCTCTGGATATGCAATTTAATTCTTTTTTAGTTTGTTTGTTTTGTTTTGTTTTTGGGCCACACTCAGTGATGCTCAGGGGTTACTCCTGGCTATGTGCTCAAAAATCACTTCTGGCTTGGGAGACCATATGGTACGCGGGGGATCAAACCGTGGTTCGTCCTAGTTTAGCGCATGCAAGGCAAACGCCCTAGCGCTTGCACCACTGCTCCAACCCCATGTGTACAGTTCATTTTTCATTGACAAATATATGTGCCTACCTCTCTTATATATATATATATATATATATATATATATATATATATATATGTACCTATGAATGTATAATACATATTGAACACCAGACAGTGTTCAGAACTTTATGATGGATCTGTTCTCAGAGATTACTCCTAACAGGGTTCAAGGAACCATATCAGCTGTTATAGATCAAACCAGGCTTGGCCATGTGCAAGGCAAACACCCTATAGGTTATACTAATTTTCTGTCCTCTGTCATGTATATTTTGACAATGATAAGAAATAAAATATTTTTGTTATTCTAGGAAGTCCTCTATGTTTCTTATGCTTGAATACCAGTGAATTCATTCTACCTGAGATATTAATATGCATTTCTACTTTCTTACATGGGTATGGATTATGAATATATATGTGTATATATACATACAAATATATAGTTAAAGTACTTGCCCTTAATGTCTGGTTTCTTCACTGGTGTTTTAAGTGGTATCATGTGTGCAGCAGTGGTATATCTTTGTATTACTAAGTGCTTCCTATTGTGCAATATGCATAGTTTAAAAAATATTTAGCTTTTGGTTGTTGCATGAGTTTTCAATTTTTGGAGTCTCTAAATAAAATCATTGTGAACATTATTTTCTAAACTATATATATTTTATTTTTCTTGGATAAAACACCTATTTGTAAAATTTTAAGATCTCTTCTAACAAAGTGTGACATTTCAACATAAAAAAGTGCTGAAAGTCTAAATTAGACGCATCATTTTATATTATCAGGAAATAATTTTAGAGTTCTGGTTGTTCCACATCTCTGCAACATTTTATGATCATCTTAAAGATACCAGATTAAGGCACTTCTAGGCAATTACAAGGTAGAAAGAATATCCCTCAAATTAAGTTACATGTGTACAATATACTACATTATTGCAGTAAAGCTGAGTTGAGTTGGAGAAAATAGTCTGTTTTGAAAATATCAATTAATGCTATTTACTGCTGGTCATACTTACTTGTAGGGAGTCTTATATTAAATAAAAATATTTAATGACATCAAATAAACATTGAGGGCCTGGAGAGATAGCACAGTGGTGTTTGCCTTGCAAGCAGTCGATCCAGGACCAAAGGTGGTTGGTTCAAATCCCGGTGTTCCATGTGGTCCCCCATGCCTGCCAGGAGCTATTTCTGAGCAGACAGCCAGGAGTAACCCCTGAGCAATGCCGGGTGTGGCCCAAAAACCAAAATAAAATAAAATAAAATAAACATTGAATGTTTTCTTGAGTTCTGTAAAACCAGATTAATAAGTCACATTTCTACAATCATTAAGCCTACATTTCTATAGCAATGTTATGGTAAGTATAAAGCAATTACACAAAAATTTTTTGTTATAACTTTTTTTAAAATTGCCACACTAAGTGCTGTTCACAGGTTACTCCTAGCTCTGTGCTCAGAAATTACTCCTGTCAGGTTTGGGGAACAATATGGATTGCCAGGATCAAACCCTGGTCAGCTATATGCAATTAGCTGTATGCTATTGCTCTGACCTCAATTGTAACTCATTTCAGAGAAATAAAAACAACATGCTAGTATAGAGTAGAGAAACATAGCATTAAGGGGATATTTGTGTAGAGAGGCACCTAGGAAATCATGCTCTCTCAACAGAGGTTTTCAGGCTACACAGAGAGGTACTTCAGCCCTGTTAAACCTGCTTAAGTGATTAGAGTAAATACAGTGAGGCTTCTTAAAGGCCTGAGCACTTTTGGGATAATGTCAAAGATTTTGAGTCATTCAGAACCTAGCAAAAGACCAATGGTTTCAGCAGAAAGAAGCTGCTTCTGTGTGCGAACACAGTAACACCTGGCATTGTAGCCCACATTCTCTTCATTCAGGTTACAAGTATTTCATTGTTCATTTCTCTGGTGAGGAAGCCTATACCTATGATTAAGTATTTAGTCAATAGAATCCGAGTGGAGATGGTGATATATTGTTTTCAGGCCTGTGTCATTTAAGCCTTCCCTTGATCATTCTCTCTGATTTCCTTTATCTTGCCAATTTAATCAAGTAAACCTACCTTAGCAACAACCTAGTGAAATTAGAACTAAAAAGAAAATTCACATTAAGAGCACATATGTGAAGCTTGTCATCCTTGAAATAGTAAATGCTTAGGATTTAATTTAGCCTCATCAATGGTACATTGCTTCCAGGTGAGATAAATCAATGTTATGCATAATAGGTACACTAGACTCTTAATAGCATTTTAATGAGGTTGAAAACTAACAGAAATTCTCTTCAATTTATTTCACTCAAGCACCAAAGAGTTAATACTATTTAGAGGGGTCAGAGTGATAGCACAGTAGTAGAGCATTTGCCTTGTATGTGGCTGACCGGGATGGACCTGGGTTTAATTCCTGCCATTCCATATGGTTCCCAGAGCCTTCCAGGAGTGATTTCTGAATGCAGAGCCAGGAGTAACCCCTGAACACAGCTGGGTGTGGCCCCCAAACCAAAAATACAAAAATAAATAAAAATAATGCTGTGAAGAAAAGAAGAACATTGCTGAGTCAACTGAGTTTATAATTTTTCCTAAAAGCAAAAGTGTTCTAGTATATGGGGATTAGATTATCTAAAAAAATAAATCGATATGGGACTAGTGTTGTAATAGTATTGAATGTTTGGAGTTTATTACTGTGAGGGAAAAAAATTAAACCACCATGATACCTGTCCACACTTAAAAATGGAAACAATGAAACTACATGTCTTTACTTACATTTATAGAATATTTACACATTCTTTATTACAGGTCATTGATAATTAGTCTTGCCTTGAGCTCTGATAAGATTGTGAATTTCTTTTTTTTAATATATAAAATCTTTATTTAAGCACCATGATTACAAGCATAGTTGTAGTTGGGTTTCAGTTATAAACAGAATACCCTTCTTTACCAGTACAACATTCTCAACTCCAATGACCCCTTCCTCCCCCACCCCTGTTTGTATTCGAGACAGGTATTCTACTTCTTTAGGGCTGAGACTTACTTTCTAGAGTTGTGCCTATAGCAGTGCCTGGCACAAATCATTGTTCAAACAATGTTAATTGTGTTTAACCTGAGAGAGAAGAAACCATCTATTTTTCAACTATATATCAAATGCTAATTGATATAAAATATAAAACTCACAGATTCAAGATTTGATTGAGGGGTAAGAATGACAGTATAATGGTGATTATGTTGCATGCAGCCAATTCAGGTTTAATTCTGGCATCTCATATGGTAACCCAAGCACAGCCATAAGTAGTTCCTGAATGCACTGCAGAGCAGTGCAGAGCAGGAGTAACCCTGACCATCACTGGGTTTGATTCCAAAATAAAAATGAATACAAAATTGATTGGTAGCAACCCACCGATTTTGAGCTGAGCCCTTTTCCTTCTAAGATTTTTCTTTTCTATCTTTGCTGACTTTTCTCTTCTTTCTTTTAGTTTTCTCATATTCTATTAAATATAGAAAATACTAGTTCCGGTAAATACTCTACTGAAGTATTCTGGATTAACTAGCTCAGCTATTTATCAACTTTCATAAGAAAGTATATTTTCATCCAAATACTTTAAATTCAATATAATGCTCCTCTAAAGCACTCTATAGTTGATACACTGCTTTCATTGGCACTTACTGAATTCTCATCTACCTCCTCTGAGGATTATTGAGACTGATCAAATTGTCTACTTCAATACCAGCTGCCCATACTTATTAACCTATTTTCTTTTCAATTATTTCATCATCTCTTAGGCACTGAAGAAGGAAAACTGTTGGTTAATGTCTAATGAATACTCAAGTCCTAGAAACTTCTTCAAAATTTCTTCTATTGCCACTTATACCTTCACTGGTTTTTTTCATTTTGAGGTTTCTGTTCAAATCTGGGTCAATATAAACAAACTCTTTTTTATTCTTTTGGGATAAACTTCTAGCATATCACTTTGATTTAAGTTGTTTTTTGTTGTTGTTGTTTTTTGTTTTTTTGAGCTGGGGGTGCATCCCAAGTGATGGTCCTACTGATACTTTAAGCAATAAGCAGGCAATTGAGTAAGAAGTTCAGAGAACATATCTCTGCTTGGGCTCTGTGATGGTTTATGTCCTAAATGTCACCTAGTCATGTTTAAGACTTCTGAGACATTGCTTGGAAATATTTGGGTGACTATGTAGTGCTGGAAACATAACCCTATCGAGCAAATGTAGATGTGCCAACCCTATAGGCCAGTGAGGTTCAACTTCTATCTTCCAGGTGCATTTGAAACCCAGGACAATTCCTGGATCTGATGACTGTGAAAGAATGAGGGCCAGCTTGATAAACAGAGACGCTTTATTCCATACCAACAATGTTTATATAGAATAAGAGAAACTTGGATACATGAAGTGTGGCAAGGAATAGCAAAAGAATAGCCAGTAACAAACGAAGCACCAGAGAGAAGATAAGCAAGAACAATGAGATTTAGGAAGGCAAACTTCAAACTTGGAGAGCAGCAAAGCAGTTGATGGATAATCTCCTTTAACCAAGTTCTATTTAAGAGAGGAGGAATGGCCTGGAGTCAAGCCTGAGAGTAACCATTAATCATGGGGTGATGGTGCCCCATCTCTGGAATGGTAAATTCAAAGTTTTCACGTAAAAAAAGAACCCCCTGAACAACTGGGATTTTCAAACAAACTGGCCAGTTGAATATCTTAAAACGGCAATCTTCATTTGAAAATCCACATATTGATAATTCTTATTGACTCTCCTCTGAGTCTAATTCACAAACTGTGATAAAATGGAAGCTGTTGCTTATAAATTGTTATTTAACTTTAAATGAACTGCAAAAATATCAAATTTAAGATTTGGTTTCTCCATTTCACAAGTCATATTTCATGCATGCAGTTGGTGAAGGCTACCAAATTTTACAGTACTAAATATTCTACCATTTTATAAGTTACATTATATTAATTTCCCCTTCAGTTTGAAGAAATTGAGGACACGCTACACCTTAACAAGTGTTATATTGATTACTTTTTAACTGAGAACCCTCTTAAGAAATATGAAAGGCAGGGAAAGAATCTCTTTAAACTTTCCTTATTTATTTAAATAAAATTTTTCTTAAGGGAGTTTTACTGTACACATTCCTTTCCCTAGAGTTCTACAAAACAGGGAAATTAACTGTGATAACAAATAATAACACTCTAGAGAGCAGCACTGCTCTCAAGCAAGTGAAAGTTCATACTCTACCCAGAAAAATTGGTTACATTCTGTCATATATCAATATTAAGTTTCTATATCTCATCTTCCCTTCCTATTAAAAAGTAAGCTCTAATCTATCATTATCTTGGTGGAGGGAGTATTCTTTTCCCCTGGTTACAACCGTGCACATAGTAAATACATATATTTTGTTTATATCTGCGTGTATTTTTCTGATGTCTCAGCTTACTTTAGAGACCAATGTATTGAACCTATAAGATGAAAGTGGAAGAAATATTTTCTTATAGCCAGTATTTATTTGGTCTAATCTGACTTGAATTTGCTTTGGAAATGTGTTGCTTGATTTCATAAATTTCCATGCATGCTTTGTTCATGCTTGTTCCTTGACATGCCTTTTCTTACTCTTGCAAAAGTTGTCCCTCCCATAAACCCAGTGCCACTCAGTCAGGGTCATACCTTTGGACTGAAGGTCACCTGACCTATTGCAAACGGCCTCTACTCAGTCAACTGTGTTTGTCCTTTCTTATTTCAAGATGCTTTAGCATCTTAATGGTCTTGTCCTTACATTGTTATATGAACAGTTTTGTGAAGTCATGGAAAAACTATCTTTTTTATTTATAAAATATGATTTGTGTCTAATTCTATTGCTTCCTAGCCACATAGTCTTGGGTAAGTATTCTGATTTCCAGTATTTCTAAATGAAATTAGATATATCACTGTTGGAGTAACTATTCTTCTCCCTAAGAAAGATGGCTTCTTTTCATGTGTTTGTTCCACCTAGACAAAAATAATCTCTGGATTGGTCTCTTCCCCTACCTGTTCTCCACTCATAGGGGTGATCCTACTCTTATAAAAACAATGTGGCTAAGAGATTTTCATGATTTGTTTTACAACTTGTCTGACTGTCAGCACTGCTTGTAGTTCACTTGTGGTGTAAGTTCTTAAACTATTTGATCCCCCTAACTTGATGTGGATTATTTCTTGTGTCAGCATTACCTCCAAACCTAGTCCCCAGTCTCCCCAGGATTGATGTGTGAGGATTTCTCTTCATATCACATGTACTGTTTAATTTGAAAAAACTTTGTGAATCATGTAAAATCTTATATTGATCATTGTTAAAAGAACTGCAGTTTTGCAAATGTGATATCATTTACTTTTTCTTGTTTTCAATAAGACCCTCCAAGTTTATGCATTCTACTTGTTACCATGACATATAGAACTTCCTTCCTTTATATCTTTATTATTCTGTTCAATATAAATATGAGAACTATGTTAATATACTTTTTTGTATAAAAATTTAATATGTGATATAATATTGTTTAACTAAAATTAGCCATGTAAATATTTATAAGGTTTATTTTTACAATAACAGATTTTTTAAAAATAATTTTATTTTGAACAAAGTTGATCACAAATATTTCACAGTAATATTTTAGGTATTCAAAAAAAAAAAGGGGGGGCCGGGCTGTGGCGCTAAAGGTAAGGTGCCTGCCTTGCCTGCGCTAGCCTTAGACGGACCGTGGTTCGATCCCCCGGTGTCCCATATGGTCCCCCAAGCCAGGAGCAACTTCTGAGCACATAGCCAGGAGTAACCCCTGAGCGTTACTGGGTGTGGCCCAAAAACCAAAAAAAAGAAAAAAAGAAAAAAAATATTTTAGGTACATAGTGACATTGAATCAGGTAATTTCCACCACCTATGTTGTCCTCCCTCCACCCCTGTTCCCAGCATAAATCCCATATCTTCCTCCTTTGTCCTCAAACTGCTAGTGTAAGTGGTCCCCTCTGTCTAGTTTGTTGTGGATTGGGTATCGATTCTGTTGTCATTGGCTTTGGATTTGGTGTGTTAGTCTGATCATTTTTTTATTTCTACTTAATGTTCATATGACTGTTTGGTTTTGGTACCCTCCATTATTGCCTCAATTTGTGAGGCAGAACAAGATGGTTCAAGTTATGCTGTTCTGTTTGAAGGAAAGAAATAAAGAAAAGAAAAAGAAGGGGAGGCAAAAATCAAACAAGCAAAAAACAGGAGTCCTTCTAGAGGCTATTGATATCAATTTAAGAAAAGAAAAGGAAAAAGGAAGAAAAACATAACAATACAAAATATAAATCGAACAAAAAAAAAAAAACCCCAAAAGCACCACAGCAATAAAGACAACAACCAAGCAAAAACCACAGTTATGAAATAGAAACAAAACAAAGCACATACACACAAAACAAAACAAAACAAACAACAACAATAATTACAAAAAAAAATAATTTGTGCTACTTTTTTTCTTTGCATAGGCACAATAAGTATTGGGGAGATTAGAAAGAAAATTCCCTTGGCCTGAGAGATACAGGGTTTCTCCGCCCTTGAAGTATACTGTCATGGGTATAAGTACAGGCTCCTTACATACACTTTTACTCTCCCCTAGGTCCTTTTGTGATGTCTGGAAATTTTCTGCTCAGTTGTGGATAATAAAATCAGGCCTCTGTAAACAGATTTTTAATGAAATGTGTTTTTATTTTATGTGATGATAATAAAAATAACTTAGCAGATAGGCTAATCAGTTCTCTCCACTGTGTCCTTTTTTACAATATTTTAAATTGGAAAATTAAAGTGGAAAATACTGAATTCAAACTAGTGTTAGGTGAAGTTGTTAAAATATTCTTTTTAGGTATATTAACTTTCATTAACACTTATTTTATTTATTAATCTAAAATGAACATTATTGCTATTTTTCTTTATCTGATTTTGAACAAAGTCATCAAAGTTGATGGACATAAATCCCCATAGTTTTCTTGCCAACTATTCTTTTTAAGTTTTAAGGAACTGGCAGTAAATAAATAAAAAAAATTAAGATCAAGCTACCTTAACATTAAATCAAAAGGCCATATTGTGTGTATATAGGTGCTCCAGGAAGTATGTAGTCTCCCTCAGCAATGTTACTTGCTTTTGAAGATTTTCCTAAGGGCAACAGGACTCATGAACACATAATAAGTTAGGAGTGAAAGTTTCCAGCTGAAAAAAAGTTTAAATTTGACAGGCTAACGACTGTCTTATAAAAGATAGATTCTGAATTCACTTGTGAATCCCCTCCTGGGACTCTTTACACGTTTACCTCACACTTCTTTTGGCTTATAAGATTCTGGGGGAAAGGGTGGGGGAAGGAATCTGTGTTTCATCATGAAGAAAACTATTCAGTTCACTTTCCTTAACTTCAAAGTAATATAGTTAGCTCAGCATAAGGGGTTGATAATGCCCTAAAGCTTAGCAGATAGCAAAAATTTAAGGCAATTATATTAATGAGAATTATAAGGGTAACATAATAAATTAAAAAAAAATCTAGAGTGCTAGAGATATAATATAGTGAATTTTGGTCCTTGCCTTGCATCTTGCTATGAGTAAGCTTGAAACATTAATGCTGGATGCTGCTTCCAAACAAACAAAAAAAACCCAAAAATTTAATCCCATCAAAAGCAGCAACAACAAAAATCAAGAGAAAAATATTAAAAAACCTCTTAATTTTGTTTGTTTTTGACTCTTCTTTTTGGGTGAAGGTTATTCAGATTTTATGTGATTCAAGAGTGAATGCTCCCCAGAAGTAAAAGAAGGCCCTAAATACTGGCTTCACACAACCCACAAATACTCATGTTCAGCTATAAAAGGCTGGTGAAGTGAATGATGTAGGATTGTGTTTGAAATCACAGTCTTCCAAAGATTTCCTGTGAAAACTGAGCTTTAGACATAACTCATGAATGTGTTCAAGGGAGCTCTCCAACTGGTTTCTTGAGAAGAGAGAAGAGGTAAAAGTAATTTTCTCCAGAAATGAATAGAAATAAAGGGAAATTGCTTTGTTATTCTCTGGGGAGATGGGATTTGTAATTCCTGGGGAATAATAAATGTCAAAAAGATTGAAATAAAGTTTGGTCTATTCATAGTAGGAAACCTCCCACCAAATATTTCCATATTCTTTGACATGTTGATAAATGATTATTAAAATTATCTAAAAATGTGGATATGTTTACTGATAAATCAACAATCTCTAGGTATAAGTGAACAAAATGTTCAGAGGCTGAAATGAAGGGTGATTTAGCCAAGCAATGGTTTACAAATGTTTCTCATATAAGAGGGAAGAACCGGGCCCGGAGAGATAGCACAGGGGTGTTTGCCTTGCAAGCAGCTGATCCAGGACCTAAGGTGGTTGGTTCGAATCCCGGTGTCCCATATGGTCCCCCGTGCTTGCCAGGAGCTATTTCTGAGCAGATAGCCAGGAGTAACCCCTGAGCACCGCCGGGTGTGGCACCCCCCAAAAAAAAGAAAAAAAAAAGGGAAGAACCAACATTCCTTTCCTGTAATTGTCATGAATTGGATGTCTTCAGCAATAATTTATACATTAAAGACATCTATGCATGGATATTTTGCATTTATATGCATTTGTATTTTATGTGTACATGATATTTATTAGTACCTATGCACATACTGATGTATATTTAAAAAACAGATCAAGAAACTAATAAAATATTTCTTATTTGGTGATGATTTCTTAAATGGTATAAAAATACTTGATATTAGACATTGTAACAATACAGTTAAATTGCTCTACTTAGCTAAGACATGTAATTCTACTAAGAGGAATGAAAGAGGACATAAATATTTAGATGATATTGATATTGTATGTGTGTTATGCTTACTTTTAATGTAATAAATATATACACACTGTATGTATACATTATAATACAAACTCTTCTAAAAACCATTGCAAATAAATTTCAAGAATAAATATCTTCAGAATATTAGTTTAGTGCCACAAGAGCATATTTCTCAAAACTAAATGTATGTGCTCCTCATTACTTATCTTATTTTTTGTTCTTCTTGCTGTTGTTGCTTATCTAGTATTTATCTTCCTCTTGTTGGCTTTATTCCCCATCAAGCTCTTGTGACTTGAATTGAGTTGATTTACTTCAGGGGAGGGCAAGGGCATGGAAAATAATTATGTATAGTAATCTTTAACAAAGAAAATACAAATAGAAAGACTTCTGCTGTCTCTGAGCTTTACACGGAATGAAACTGGTCAGAAAGGTCCCCAAAGATTGTGAGACAAAAAGTCAAAGCTCTGTAACAGGAGCTTATCACCCCTAACAAAAGTGAATAATGTATTAATGTATATGATTAAATACCAAAGCATGAGAGGGCTGCAGTGAGCATATAGCTTAACCTCAAAACCATTGTCTTTCAGGAGGATATTTGATGAGGT
Source organism: Suncus etruscus (assembly GCF_024139225.1). Classification (NCBI taxonomy): domain Eukaryota; kingdom Metazoa; phylum Chordata; class Mammalia; order Eulipotyphla; family Soricidae; genus Suncus; species Suncus etruscus. The sequence goes on from NC_064858.1 coordinate 45,904,247, forward strand.
GACTACTTTGTTTTTAAGGTACTTAGAAATGAATGGATGATAGAGGTGCATATACTTTTGTGCTTATAACATCTTTCACAGACAGACCCTCTTTTCACGATTTATGTATAATTAAAATTAAATGAAGAAAAAGACTCAAAATGTATATTATCATTTTTGGGGGGTATTTGGGGTCACACCTGCTGTGTTCAGGGGTGACTCTTGGCTCTAGGCTCAGAAATCATTCCTGTCAGCATTTGAACCAGCGTCCTCCAGCATGCAAGGCAAACACGTTTCCTCCATGCTATCTTTTTAAAAACACTTTTTGCTAGACTGAGATACTATGATTTTCAAAACTGTTCTTTATGGTTTCCCAGACACATAATTCAAATATCACATTTATCACCCACTTCTCTCTGAAAGATCCCAATGCCCCGCCTTTTCTTCTTTTATAATTAATATATTTAAACACCTTAGTTACAAATATGATTGTAGTTGGGTTTCAGTCATGTAAACAACAACCCCTTCACCCCTACAAAATTCCCATCACCAATGTCCCAAGTGTCCCTCCTCCCAACCCCACACCCACCTGTACTCTAGACAGGCTTACCAGTTCCCTCCTTCATTCACATTGTTATAATAGTTTTCAGTGTAGTTATTTCTCTAGCTGCACTCATCACTGTGGTGAGCTTCATGTCATGAGCTGGACCCTCCAGACCTCCTCTCTTTTGTCTCTGAGAATTGCAAAAATATTTTTTATTTTTCTTAAAACCCATAAAAGAAGGAGACTATTCTGCATCTCTCTCTCTCCCTCTGACTTATTTCACTCAGCATAATAGATTTCATGTATATCAATGTATAGGAAAATTTCATGACTTCATCTCTCCTGATAGCTGCATAATATTCCATTGTGTATATGTAGGCCACAGTTTCTTTAGCCATTCATCTATTAAAGGGCATCTTGCTTGTTCTCAGAGCCTGGCTATTGTAAATAGTGCAGCAATAAATATAGGTGTGAGGAAGGAATTTTTGTATTGTATTTTTGTGTTCCTAGGGTATGTCCCTAGGAGTGGTATAGCTGGATCAAATGGGAGCTCAATTTCCAGTTTTTGGAGGAATCTCCAAATCACTTTCATAAAGGTTTTATCAGACGGCATTCCCACCAGCAGTGAATAAGAGTACCTTTCTCTCCACATCCCCGCCAGCACTGCTTCTTGCCATTAATTGCAATGTGCACCAGTCTCTGTGGTGTTAGATGGTACCTCATAGTTGTTTTGATTTGCATATCCCTGATGATTAGAGATGGGGAGCATTTTTTCATTTGTATTTCTTTTTTCTCAAAGTGTCTGTTCATTTCTTCTCCCCATTTATTGATGAAATTAGATGTTTTTTTCTTATAAAGTTCTGTCAGTGCCTTGTATACTTTGGAGATTAGCCCCTTATCTGATGGGTATAGGGTGAATAGTTTTTCTCACTCAGTGGGCGTCTGGGCACTATTTCCTTTGAGGTGCAGAAGCCTCTCAGCTTAATGTATTCCCATCTGTTTATCTCTGCTTCCACTTGTTTGGAGAGTGCTGTTTCCTTCTTAAAGACACCTTTAATTCCAATGTCAAGGAGCGTTTTACCTGCATGTTGTTCTATATACCTTAGAGTTTCAAGTCTGATATCAAAGTCTTTAATAAATTTGGATTTTACCTTTGTTTTTTTTATTTAAACACCTTGATTACATACATGATTGTGTTTGGGTTTCAGTCATGTAAAGAACACCATCCATCACCAGTGTAACATTCCCATCACCAATGTCCCAAGTCTCCCTCCTCCCCACCCGACTCCTGCCTGTACTCTAAACAGGCTCTCCATCTCCCTCATACATTCTCATTATTAGGACAGTTCAAAATGTAGTTATTTCTCTAACTAAACTCATCACTCTTTGTGGTGAGCTTCCTGAGGTGAGCTGGAACTTCCAGCTCTTTTCTCTTTTGTGTCTGAAAATTATTATTGCAAGAATGTCTTTCATTTTTCTTAAAACCCATAGATGAGTGAGACCATTCTGTGTTTTTCTCTCTCTCTCTGACTTATTCCACTCAGCATAATAGATTCTATGTACATCCATGTATAGGAAAATTTCATGAATTCATCTCTCCTGACAGCTGCATAATATTCCATTGTGTATATGTACCACAGTTTCTTTAGCCATTCGTCCATTGAAGGACATCTTGGTTGTTTCCAGATTCTTGCTATGATAAATAGTGTTGAAATAAATATAGTTGTAAGGAAGGGGGTTTTGTATTGTATTTTTGTGTTCCTAGGGTATATTTCTAGGAGTGGTATAGCTGGATCATATGGGAGCTTGATTTCCAGTTTTTGGAGGAATCTCCATATTGCTTTCCATAAAGGTTGAACTAGACGGCATTCCCACCAGCAGTGGATAAGAGTTCCTTTCTCTCCACATCCCCCCAACATTGTTTATTCTCATTCTTTGTGATGTGTGCCATTCTCTGTGGTGTGAGGTGGTATCTCATCATTGTTTTGATTTGCATCTCCCTGATGATTAGTGATGTAGAGCATTTTTTCATGTGTCTTTTGGCCATTTGTATTTCTTCTTTGTCAAAGTGTCTGTTCATTTCTTCTCCCCATTTTTTGATGGGATTAGATGTTTTTTTCTTGTAAAGTTCTGTCAGTGCATTGTATATTTTGGAGATTAGCCCCTTATCTGATGGGTGTTTGGTGAATAGTTTCTCCCACTCAGTGGGGGGCTCTTGTATCCTGGGCACTATTTCCTTTGAGGTGCAGAAGCTTCTCAGCTTAATATATTCCCATCTGTTAATCTCTGCTTTCACTTGCTTGGAGAGTGCAGTTTCCTCTTTGAAGATGCCTGTAATGTCCTGGAGTGTTTTGCCTATGTGCTGTTCTATATATCTTATTGTTTTGGGGCTGATATCGAGGTCGTTCATCCATTTGGATTTTACCTTCGTACATGATGTTAGCTGGGGGTCTAAGTTCAATTTTTTGCAAGTGGCTAATCAATTGTGCCAACACCACTTGTTGAAGAGGCTTTCTATGCCCCATTTAGAATTTCTTGCTCCTTTATCAAAAATTAAGTGATTGTATGTCTGGGGAACATTCTCTGAGTATTCAAGCCTATTCCACTGATCTGATGGCCTGTCCTTATTCCAAAACCATGCTGTTTTGATGACTATTGCTTTGTAGTACAGTTTATAGTTGGGGAAAGTAATTCCTCCCATATTCTTTTTCCCAATGATTGCTTTGCTTTCTTGGGTGTTTATTGTTCGAAATGAATTTCAAAAGTGCCTGATCTACTTCTTTGAAGAATGTCATGGGTATCTTTAGAGGGATCACATTAAATCTGTATAATGCCTTGGGGAGTATTGCCATTTTGATGATGTTAATTCTGCCAATCCATGAGCAGGGTATGTGTTTCCATTTCCGTGTGTCCTCTCTTATTTCTTGGAGCAGATTTTTATAGTTTTCTTTGTATAGGTCTTTCACATTTTTAGTCAAGTTGATTCCAAGATATTTGAGTTTGTGTACAATTGTGAATGGGGTTGTTTTCTTAATGTCCATTTCATGCTTATTACTATTGGTGAATAGAAAGGCCATTGATTTTTGTGTGTTAATTTTGTAGCCTGCCACCTTGCTATATGAGTCTATTGTTTCTAGAAGCTTTTTGGTAGAGTCTTTAGGGTTTTCTAAGTAGAGCATCATGTCATCTGCAAACAGTGAGAGCTTGACTTCTTCCTTTCCTATCTGGATTCACTTGATATCTTTTTCTTGCCTAATCGTTATAGCAAGTAATTCCAGTGCTATGTTGAATAGGAGTGGTGAGAGAGGACAGCCTTCTCTTGTGCCAGAATTTAGAGGGAAGGCTTTTAGTTTTTCTCCATTGAGGATAATATTTGCCACTGGCTTGTGGTAGATGGCATTAACTATATTGAGAAAGGTTCCTCCCATTCCCATCTTGCTGAGAGTTTTGATCAAGAATGGGTGTTGGACCTTATCAAATGCTTTCTTTGCATCTATTGATATGATCATGTGGTTTTTATTTTTTTTGTTATTGATGTTGTGTATTATGTTGATAGATTTACGGATGTTAAACCATCCTTGCATTCCTGGGAAGAAACCTACTTGATCGTAGTAGATGATCTTCTTAATGAGGCATTGAATCCTATTTGCCAGGTTTTTGTTGAGGATCTTTGCATCTGCATTCATCAGCGATATTGGTCTGTAATTTTTCTTTTTTTTGAGCATCTCTTTCTGGTTTAGGTATCAAGGTGATATTGGCTTCATAAAAGCAATTTGGAAATGTTTCCGTTTGTTCAATTTCATGAAAGAGTCTTGCCAGGATTGGTAGTAGTTCCTCTTGGAAAGTTTGAAAGAATTCATTATGAATCCATCTGGGCCTGGGCTTTTGATTTTCGGCAGACATTTGATTACCGTTTTAATTTTATCAATGGTGATGCGAGTGTTTAGATATTCTACATCCTCTTCCTTCAACCTTGGAAGATTATAAGAGTCCAAGAATTTATCCATTTCTTCCAGGTTCTCATTTTTAGTGGCGTAGAGTTTTTCAAAGTAGTTTCTGATTACCCTTTGAATCTCTGTCATATCAGTAGTGATCTCTCCTTTTTCATTCCTGATACGAGTTATCAAGTTTCTCTCTCTTTCTTTGTTAGGTTTGCCAGTGGTCTATCAATCTTGTTTATTTTTTCAAAGAACCAACTTCTGCTTTCGTTGATCTTTCGGATTGTTTTTTGGGTTTCCACTTCATTGATTTCTGCTCTCAGCTTTGTTATTTCCTTCTGTCTTCCTATTCTTGGGTCCTTTTGTTGAGCACTTTCTAGTTCTATTAGCTGTGTCATTAAGCTATTCAGGTAAGCTCCTTCTTCCTTCCTGATGTGTGCTTGCAAAGCTATAAATTTTCCTCTCAGTACTGCTTTTTCTGTTTTCCATAAGTTCTGATAGTTTGTGTCTTTATTGTCATTGGTTTCCAGGAACCTTTTGATTTTCTCCTTGATCTCATCTCGAACCCACTGGTTATTGAGTATGAGGCTGTTTAACTTCCAGGTGTTAAAGTTTTTCTTCTGAGTCCCTTTGGAGTTCACAAATAATGACAGAGCCTTGTGGTCAGCGAAGGTAGTCTGCAAAATTTCTATCCTCTTGATATTATGGAGGTATGTTTTATGTGCCAGCATGTAATCTATCCTGGAGAATGTTCCATGTACATTGGAGAAGAATGTGTATCCAGGTTTCTGGGATGGAGTGTCCTATATATATATATATATATCCACTAGGCCTCTTTCTTCCATTTCTCTCCTCAGGTCTAGTATATTCTTGTTGGGTTTCAGTCTGGTTGACCTGTCCAGTGTTGACAAAGCCGTGTTAAGGTCCCCCACAATTATTGTGTTGTTATTGATATTATTTTTCAGATTTGTCAACAGTTGTATTAAATATTTTGCTGGCCCTTCATTTGGTGCATATGTTTAGGAGAGTTATTTCTTCCTGCTCTACATACCCCTTGATTAATATAAAATGTCCATCTTTGTCCCTTACTACCCTCCCTGTGTATAAAGTTTGCATTATCTGATATTAGTATGGCCACTCCAGCTTTTTATGGGTGTTGTTTGCTTGGATAATTTTTCTCCAGCCTTTCATTTTGAGTCTATGTTTGTTCTGACTATTCAGGTGTGTTTCTTGTAGGCAGCAGAAGGTTGGATTGAGTTTTTTGATCCATTTAGCCACTCTGTGTCTCTTGACTGGTGCATTTCGTCCATTGACGTTGAGAGAAAGAATTGTCCTGGGATTTAATGCCATCTTTATATCGAAATTTGGTGTGTCTTTTGGTTAGTCTTGTCTTAAATTAGGTCTTTCAGTTTTTCTCTTAAGACTGGTTTTGTGTCTGTAAAGTTTCTGAGCTGTTTTTTGTCTGTGAAACCATGTATTCTTCCGTCAAACTGGAAAGTGAGTTTTGCTGGGTATAGTATTCTGGGTGAAGCATTCATTTCATTCAGTCTTGTCACAATATCCCACCACTGCTTTCTGGCATTGAGTGTTTCTGGTGACAGGTCTGCTGTAAATCTCAGGGATGCTTGCTTGAACGTAATTTCCCCTTTTGATCTTGCTGTTTTCATAATTATGTTTCTATCTGTGGGATTTGTCATTGTGACTAGGATGTGTCTTGGGGTGGTTTTTCTTGGGTCTCTTTTGGTTGGTACTCTTCGAGCATGCAGGATTTGAGCACATATATTCTTTAGCTCTGGAAGTTTCTCTTTAATGATGTTCTTGACTGTTGATTCTTCCTGGAAATTTTCTTCCTGGGTCTCTGGGACTCCACTGATTCTTAAGTTGTTTCTGTTGATCTTATCATAGACTTCTATTTTGATCTGTTCCCATTCTTTGACTAATTTTTCCATTGTCTGCTCATTTCCTTTAAGTTTTTTTCCAATATCTCCTGCTGTATGGAATTGTTATTTATCTCATCTTCCACAACACCAAGTATATTCTCAGCTTCTGATACCCTATCCCAGAGCTTATCCATTTTGTCATTCACTTTGTTTACTGACTTTTCCAGGCCTGGTAGTTGACATGTTATTTCAGTTTGGAGTTCTGTGATTTCTGTCTTCATAATTTCTTGGTTTTTATTAGTGTTCTGTTCAACTCGATCCATGGTTTCTTTGAGTTCTTTGAGCATCTTCCATATTGCTAGTCTAAAGTCCTTATCTGAGAGGTTGATTAGTTGGTTGGTCATTATCTGGTCATTAGAATTGTCATCTTCATTCTTTATGTCTGATGCTGGCCTGCGTTGTTTCCCCATTGTCACGCTTGTATTTTTGGTTTTTCTACTTGTTTTGGTGGTATTCATTGGCTATATGATGAGGCAGCACACTCCTCTGTCTCTGCCCTTTCTGGATGGGCTGACTTGCCTCTAAGTGAGGGGAGTCCTTCGTGGATGAAGCCTCACACTGGATCAAATCTTATGCGCAAGCATGCAATGGAGAAGACAGTCCAGAGAGAAATGCTTGCTTCTGTGATCTAGCACAGTTCTTAGTGTGTTTTTTTCTTCTTGCTGCGATGGTGTTCTTTTCTTAGAAAGAGCGCACGGCCGCTGAGCGAAACAAAGCTAAAGTGCTCTGCTGGAGCCTCTTTTCGCCCCACTCCCAAGAGTTTCATGCAAGAGGATAGTAGACAGACATACACAGGTAGCACTCACAGTTTTTCACAGTTGGGCCCCACTGGGCAGGCGTAGTTTCATGAATTTTCCCCGCCTGATGTCACAGACAGGGGACCCGGCTTCTGCAAAAGCTGCCAGTTTTTATGTTCTCTGGAGTCCCGCCCTGAAAATGGCCTCTGGGCGAGCGAGTTTTCTGGAGCCTCTTTTAGCCCCATTCCCAAGAGTTTCACGCAAGAGGACAATAGATAGACATACACAGGTAGAACTCACAGTTTTTCAGAGTTGGGCCCCACTGGGCAGGCATAGTTTCATGGATTTTCCCTGCCTGATGTCATAGACAGGGGAGCCGGCTTCTGCAAAAAATGGATTTTACCTTTGAACATGGTGTTAGCTGTGGGTCTGAGTTCACTTTTTTGTAAGTGGCTAACCATTTGTACCAACACCTCTTATTGAAGAGGCTTTTCTTGCTCCATTTATCTAAATTCTGATACAAGACAAAGGCTGTCCTCTCTCAGCACTCCTATTTAACATAATACTAGAAGTACTTGCTATAGCAATTAGGCAAGAATATACTATCACTTGTCAGAAAGGCTCAGAAGCTATCTTGGGCTATGCAGTTTCCAGCTTCCTGAGACTGAATTTCATCAGAGTTCCTGCCGGTGATCCTGCCTGCTTCAGAGGTGGATCGGGACATACACACACTGATTCCTGCTGGTTTCTGCTGGGTGTCAGAAGGGTGCAGAAGCCATCTTGGGCCATGGTGTTTCCAGCCGCCTGAGACTGGATTTTATCAGGGTTTCTGCCTGCGATCCTCCCTGTTACAGAGAGTTCATGGCTGGCTCCGCCCTCCTGCTGTGCCTTGGATGACCGTGAGAACTTGACTGAAACTCTTTGCTTTGCTTGTCTGTCTTTCCTGAATACTTGAAGCTCTCCTCAGAGGCCTAGGATGTGCACCCCCACAAAAAACTGTCATCTAAAGCCGCATTCTTTCTAACCAATAAACCCCACCACAACTCGCAGAAAAAAAATCACACTACAAGTGTGACAATGGGGAAACCTCGCAGGCAAACACCATGCACAGAAAATGAAGATGATACCTTGGATGACCCAAAAAATTCCAACCATCTGATTAACCTCTCAGATAAGGAGTTTAGAATATGGAAGATGTTCATAGAACTCAAAAAAAAGCATATATTGATCTGAACAGAACACAAAGACAGAAATCAGAAAACTTCAACCTGAAATAACAAATCTGAAAAACACAGTAGCCGAACTGAAAAACTCAGTGGATGGCCTCGCCAGCAGGGTAACAGCAGCTGAGGACAGAATCAATGTGCTGGAAGATGAGATGCAAAAAAAAAAAAAAATCAACACAACAGAAGAAATTGGGAAAGAACCTTAAGACAAATGATCAGGCAATGGAAAAAGTACTCAAGGAATGCAAACAGATGAAAATAAAAATCTTTGATAAACTCAACAGAAACAACATAAGAATCGTTGGAGTTCTAGACCCAAGTAGGAGATCCCCAGGAAGAATCAACTGTCAAAGACATCATCAAAGAGATACTCCCAGAGTTAAAGACTACATGCAATCAAATCCTGCATGCCCATAAGGTACCAGCTAAAAGAGACCCTAAGAAAAACACCCCAAGGCACATCCTCCTTACAATGACAAATCCCACAGATATAGAATACTGAAAGCAGCAAGATCAAAAAGAGAAATTACATTCAAAGGAGTATCCTTAAGACTTACAGCAGACATGTCACAAGAAACTTTCAAGGCCAGAAGACAGTGGTGGGATATTGTGACAAGACAGAATGAAATGATGCCTCGTCAAGAATACTGCACCCAGCCTGACTCACATTCAGGTTTGAAGGAAGAATACATAGCTTCATGAATAAACAACAGCTCAGAAACTTCACAGATAAAAACCAGCCTTAAAGGAAAAACAGAAAGGTAAATTTTAAGACAAGAGAGATCAACAAACACAGCAAACTTATCTACAAAGATTACATTAAATCCTATGGCAATATCTTCCTCAATGTCAATGGACTAAATTCACCAATTAAAAGACACAGAGTGGCAAAATGGGTCAAAAAGATGAATCCAACCTTCTGCTGCCTAAAAGAAACATATCTGAATAGTCAGAACAAACATAGTCTCAAAATCAAAGGCTGGAGGAAAATCATCCAATCAAACAACACACTTCAACAAAATCCTGGCAAATAGGATCCAATGCATCATTAAAAGGATCATACACTATGACCAAGTAGGTTTCATCCCAGGAATGCAAGTATGGTTTAAGATCTGTAAATCTATCAACTTAATACGAAACATCAACAACAAGAAAAATAAAAATCACATGATCATATCAATAGACACAGAGAAAGCATTTGATAAGGTCCAATACCCATTCTTGATTAAAACTCTCAGCAAGATGGGAATGAAAGTAACCTTTCTCAATCTACTTAAAACCATCTACCACCCTCCCCCCAGGGGCTCCGGCGTGCAGGCGGGAGGCGTGAGTGAGGGGAAGCGTGAGTGAATTTCGGCCCCTTTGCACGGCTTGGGTCGGCACCTCCCCCCAGGGACTCTGGCGTGCAGGCGTGAGGCGTGAGTGAGGAGAAGCGTGAGTGAATTTCGGCCCCTTTGCGTGGCTTGGGTCGGCACCTCCCCCCAGGGACTCTGGCGTGCAGGCGGTAGGCGTGAGTGAGGAGAGGCCTGAGTGAATTTCGGCCCCTTTGCGCGGCTTGGGTCGGCACCTCCCCCCAGGGGCTCCGGCGTGCAGGCGGGAGGCGTGAGTGAGGAGAAGCGTCAGTGAATTTCGGCCCCTTTGCGCGGCCAAAAGTGATCAGAGACAAAGAGGGTCACTACTTACTGGTCAGGGGAACATTAGATCAAGAAACACTAACCCTGGTCAATATCTATGCACCTAATGCAGAGTCACCAAAATATGTGAGGCAACTACTGGCAAACCTGGAGAAACACATGAAGGGAAATGTGATAATAGTAGGGGACCTCAATACTCCACTATAACCACTGGACAGATCCTCCAAGCAGAAAAATAGCAAAGAAATAAGAGCTCTAAATGAAAAATTAGAAGATTTAGGGCTAATAGACTTATATAGAGCCCTCCATCCCCAGAAAGTAGAATACACATTCTTCTCAAACCCACATGGAACCTTCTCCAGAATAGACCATGTCTTAGGATACAAAGCCAACCTATGTAAGATCACAAAGGTAAGGATCATTAGAAGTACCATTTCAGATCACTATGCAACAGAGCTTAAAATTGATGTCAAGAGGAAGCAATGGAGGAAAACTAATACCTGGAGACTAAACAACATGCTGCTTAACAACAGCTGGATCAAAGAACAACTCAAGGAAGAAATAAAAAGATTCCTTGAGACAAATGACAATGAAGAGACAACATGTCAAAATCTATGGGACACAGCAAAAGCAGTAATTAGGGGGAAACTCATAGCAATACAGGCCTATGTCAAGAAACAGGAAAACAACAAAACCAACAGTTTAAAAGATCACCTCAAAGAATTGGAACAACAGCAACAGAGAAATCCAACCACAACAGAAGGCAAGAAATAGTAAAAACCAGAGCAGAAATAAACAACATCGAAACTAAGAAAACAATACAAAAAAATCAATGAGACCAGGAGTTGGTTTTTCGAAAAAATAAACAAGATAGACAAACCATTGGCAAGACTCACCAAAAAAAAGAGGGAAAACACCCAAATCACTAGGATCACAAATGAAAGGAGAGAGATTACAACAGAACCCCAAGAAATACAACATATCATGAGATCATATTATGAACAACTATACTCAAGTAGGCTAGAGAACCCAGTAGAAATCGACAGATTCTTGGACAAACACCCTCCTCCAAGACTGGAAAAGGAAGATCTAGAAAGTCTAAACAGACCAATCACTTCAGAGGAAATTGAAGAGGTAATTAAAAAACTCCCTAAGAACAAATGCCCAGGCCCAGATGGATTTACAGGTGAATTCTATCAAACATTTAAAGAAGATCTATTACCACTGTTCCAAAGGCTTTTCCAAACCATAGAAAAAACAGGAATCCTCCCCAACTCCTTTTATGAGGCTAATATCACACTCATTCCCAAAGAAGGCAAAGACACCACCAAAAAAGAGAACTACAGACCAATCTCACTAATGAACATAGATGCAAAGATACTCAACAAAATCTTAGCAAACCGAATCCAACACTTCATCAAAAAGATCATACATCACGACCAAGTGGGTTTCATACCAGAAATGCAAGGTTGGTTCAACATACGCAAATCAATAAACATGATACATCACATCAACAACATGAAAGACAAAAACCACATGAACATATCAATCGATGCCGAGAAGGCGTTTGACAAAATCCAACATCCTTTCATGTTAAAGACACTCAGCAAAATAGGGTTAGAAGGAACCTTCCTCAAGATAGTTACAGCTATTTATGAAAAGCCTACAGCCAACATTATACTTAATGGCGAGAAACTAGAAGCATTCCCACTAAGGTCAGGAACTAGGCAAGGCTGTCCACTCTCTCCACTCTTATTCAATATAACCTTAGAAGTCCTAGCAATAGCAATCCGACAAGAGAAGGGAATCAAAGGAATTCAAGTAGGGAAAGATGAACACAAGCTAGCTCTATTTGCCGACGATATGATGATATACATCAAAAACCCTAAAGAGTCCACAGTAAAACTCCTAGAAACAATCAACCAATACAGCAAAGCGGCTGGATACAAAGTCAATACACAAAAGACAGTAGCGTTTCTATATACAAACAATGAAGTTGAGGAGAGAGAGATTAAAAATACAATCCCATTTAAGATAGTATCAAAAAATGTCAAGTATCTAGGAATAAACCTTACAAGAGAAGTGAAAGACCTATACCAGGGAAACTTCAAAACACTTCAGAAAGAAATTGAAGAAGATCTAAAGAAATGGAAGAACATCCCATGCTCATGGATAGGTAGAATTAACATAGTCAAAATGACTATCTTACCCAAACTTCTATATAGATTTAATGCAATCCCTATCCAAATTCAGACACAATTCTTTAAAGAAATAGAACAATCAATCACAAAATTCATCTGGAACCACAAAAGACCCAGGATAGCCAAACACATACTGAAAAACAAGAAGCTGGGAGGCATCTCCTTACCTAACTTGAAACTATACTATAAAGCCATAGTAATTAAAACAGCATGGTACTGGAACAGAGACAGGAACTCAGATCAGTGGATCAGAACAGAATTCCCAGACATAAACCCCCAGATATACAGCCAACTAATATTTGATAAAAGAGGCAAGAATTTGAAATGGAACAAAGAAAGCCTATTCAACAAATGGTGTTGGTACAACTAAAAAACCACATGTACGAAAGTGAAAATTGACCCATACCTCACTCCTTATACAAAAGTCAACTCAAAATGGATCAAAGACCTTGAAATCAGACCTGAATCTATAAAGTTTATCGAGAATAAAATAGGCAGAACACTCGAAGACCTATATATCAAAAAGGTCTTTGAGAACGGAGCACCAATGGCATGAACGTTAGCATCAAATATAAACAAATGGGACTACATCAAACTAAAAAGCTTCTGCATGGCAAAAGAAACCCTACTTAACGCAAGAAGACAGCTAACAGAATGGGAAAAAATCTTTTCACTTGACATATCAGATAAAGGGCTGATATCTAGAACATACAAAGCACTCAGAAAGCTGAGCCCCTCAAAACCAAATAAAGCCATAGAAAAATGGGGAGATGAAATGAATAGACACTTCTCTGAGGAAGACAGAAGGATGGCCAACAAACACATGAAAACATGCTCACCTTCACTCATCATCAGGGAGATCCAAATCAAGACAACAATGAGATACCACCTTACACCAGTGAGGTTGGCTCACATCAAAAATAATGGAAACAACCTTTGTTGGCGAGAATGCGTTATGAAAGGAACTCTCATCCACTGCTGGTGGGAATGCCCCCTAGTCCAACATCTATGGAGAAAAGTCTGGAGAGTGCTCAAAGAACTCAGAATTGAACTGCCATTTGACCCAGCAATTGCTCTACTAGGCATATACCCACAAGATGGAAGGACATTCATTCCAAAATATATATGCACCCCATTATTTATTGCAGCACTCAGTATAATAGCCAAATCTTGGAACCAACCTCGATGTCCAACAACAGATGAATGGATCATTAAGATGTGGTACATATACACAATGGAATATTACATGGCAGTCAGAAACGATACAATCACAGACTGCAGCAACATGGATGGACCTAGATCATGTTATGTTAAACGAAGTAAGTCAGAAGACAAAAGATAAACACAGAATGGTAGCACTATTCTGAAACACCTAGAACACATAGTTTATACACAACTAAATCCTATCAAATAACAGGGTAGAAACTCCGAACACTGTAATAGTCAGCATAGACGTGGGAGCAGTGTCCAAAATACATGAAAAAGGAACAACGCAAACTCTTGACTACACATTATACCACAAAGAAAACAGCAACAACAGAAACGGCAGCATAGAGAGAACAGGTATGTAATCAGACTTCTACAACAAAGGTCCACAATAATCCCTTAGAGTTCATATACAGGAACACAAGTATAGAACACCAAGGGAAATCACGGACTACAATGGCAACATACCATAACACTAACTTTTAATGCCTTTATCTTACTATACTTTAAATAACCTCTCAGCTTTTCTGCCCACAGGTGCCCTTGGATACAAAGGGCGGACAAACTAAGGTGGCAACTTGGGATACCACACGGGATACCATACCTTGCTTGCACTACGAGATGGCCACAAGAAAACTCTTTAACATACACTTTATCTCTAGGTAATACCTTCATTTAGGAATTGAAGCACGTGACCAGTCAGACCACTGAAGCAGTACCTGAGACGTACAGACTTAAACTACAGGCTCTATTCTTCGAACACATTCAATCAAACCAACATTCCCTTGCTATTCTCTCCCCTCTTCTCACTACTTTTTTTTTCTTTTTCTTCTTCTATTCTGCTCATTACTTTTCTCCCTTTCTCCCCCACTTTTCTCTCTAAGGTATTTTCTCTTTTCTCTCCCTTCAAATCCTTCCCATACACCTTCCCCTTTCCCCCCTCCGGAAATCCAACTATCCCCTCACCCCTCAATCCCATCCAGATCTCCCACCATATTAAAACTCTTCACCCCCAGTCCTTATTCTATTAGGCATCAAGATCGACCTCCTACCCAACGAACCAGTACCCAGCACCCAGGCGAGAGGACACCCAGATAAACCCACACCTCGTCTCCTGAAAGAAAAGACAGCCAACTCCCCTATGGACTCATGCTTCGAGGCCCTCCCGACCAACTCCCCCTAACGGGAACTGCTCCTTGAAACCGGGCCTAGATCCAAAAGTATCCCCAATGCAAGAACTCTTCCAAGACCTCCCTGCCGCAAATATTTACCAATCTGAAGAAGGTCAGGGGGTGGGTTAGGAAGATGCCTGGGAACCCACACACCACAAGAAAAACCCAAAAGACAATGGGAAAAACTGTACTTCCAACATAGGCATAAGACCTGTAATACACCACCTCTTTACCTGCCCTCCCCCAAATGTAAGGTAGTCTTTTGCACCACTTTGGTCCCATAAAAATTTCGCTAACTCATTTTATTTCTTTTTTTTAAAAATTTATTTATTTATCTTTTTTTAAATGTTTGTCCTTCATATATATTTGTGAGCACATACAGTTTCAATCCCCCCCCCTTTTTTTTCTTCGTTTTTTGGTATGTGACCTGTGACTGTTATCCCATCAGTCCACCCACGAATACACAGACATTATAATGTAGCACCACTTCCCCCTACAAAGGCACACTAAGTAAAGGGGAAATTTTACATTTAAAAAAAATAAAAGAGAGCTCTTATCTACTAGAGATAGGAACTCATAGTTATTTAAAATATAGGGATATCTCCTGCCTTGAAAATATGTCATGTGGAATCAAATTAGACCTCAGGTGATTAGATACCATTCATCCAGCCTTGAACCCTGGATCCCCGACATAGAAACGGCAGAGCTCTTCACAACAGCTGCAGGAAACAAACTCCATCCAGGACGGCCTTAATACGACGAGACCAACAACAAGGCCCAGCTCTAACATGATATCCTGACAACGGGGAAAATGCGATCATCTTGACCTTAGAGCAGATTAGCCTACCTTACCAACTAACGACAAGACAAAACCAGAAGTCTTGGCTCCCTTTGGTAGGACAAAAACCCAAGATCGGGATTTACAGATGACTGGCTGCTTGATCCACGACCAGACTGTATACATCTTGGGACCAATAAATAAGCCCTAGTTTAGGGTTTGAACTATGACCTGCACAAGAATCATGATCCCCAGCCCCAAAGATCCGGCAGAGACAATTGTAACGGAATGGGGCTTTTGGGAGCACAAAGAAAGACGCTATCCTAGGTGCCACCCTAGGCTCAGTGCAAAGACCAAGATCATCAACCACAGAAGATGGATTAAAATGACACTGAGGTAACAGAACCTCTAGAACCACAAAGACTGACTTCATCATAAGTACCACCTCAGGATCTGTACAGATACTGAGACCTCTAAACACAGAGCAGAAGTCTTCCACACACCAAAGGAAAAAAAAAAAGAAAGAAGAAAAAAAAAGAAAAAAAAAAAAAAAACACCACCGGGAAAGTAAAGGATCCTGAGCAATGTCTAGAGTTGATCCCATGACAGTATGCTCCAAGGACGGAGAAATCCCATATCTCTTAGGCCAAGTGAATTCTTTTTCGAATGACCCCAATATTTACTGTGCCAGTGCAGGAGGGAAAAAACAAAAATACAAAAAGCACAAAACCTTGGTTATTTTTTTGATATAAATATATATATTACCTTTATTTATTATTGTTATTATTATTTTTGATTTACCAATCTATTTTGGTCGATTTCTCTGTTTGGGTGTGATTATTGAAAGTGTAGTCCCCAATTATACTTATTTTTTTTTCTCTTCCTTTCTTCTCTTTCGTTATGTGCTATGCCATGTTTCTTAATTCAAGACCATGGCGTGATTTTTGTTTGTCTGTTTTTGTTTTGTTTTTTTTCTACTTGTTTGTTTGTTTGTTTTGTCTGCTCTGTGTGGTACTTATCGATATAGCTGGAGCCCTCACTGGATATTTGACACTTCTTTTGGTACTAGTGGAGTGTTTCACCTACTTTTTCTCCATCTCCCAGATTGATGATGAGAGCCTTTAGAAGGACTCCGCCCATTTTCGGGGTATTATACTCTTACCCCAGTTTATTACTTTTTTCTCCTTCAAACAAAACCACGCAACTTGAACTAGCTAGTCCTGACTCCAGTTAGAGGGGGAAATAAGGGAGGCATCAAGACCAAACAGGTGCAAGACTACTAAGTAGTGGGTTAGATACAGAGGGGACCACATATTCTAGCCGCTCTGGGGTGAGGGAAAAGGAAAAGGGAGGTAGGATAGAAACGGAGGCGTAGGGATGACAATTTGGCGATGGGAATCCCCCCTGATTTTATGTAAATATGTACCTAAAATATTATTGTCAACAATATGTAAGCCACTATGATCAAAATAAAAAATTATATTAAAAAAAAACCATCTACCACAAGCCAATGGCAAATATTATCCTTAATAGAGAAAAACTGAAAGCCATTCCTCTAAATTCTGGTACAAGACAAGGCTGTCTGCTTTCACCACTCCTCTTCAACATAGTACTGGAAGTACTTGCTATAGTGATCAGGCAAGAAAAATATATCAAGGGCATCCAGATAGAAAAGGAAGAATTCAAGCTCTCACTGTTTGCAGATGACATGATATTCTACTTAGAAAACCCTAAAGACTCTACCAAAAAGCTTCTAGAAATAATAGATGCATATAGCAAGGTGGCAGGCTACAAAATTAACACACAGAAATCAATGGCCTTTTTATACACCAATAATGATAGGGAAGAGATGGATGTTAAGAAGGCAGTCCCTTTCACATTAGTGCCACACAAAGTCAAATATCTTGGAGTCAAATTGACCAAAGATGTGAAGGACCTATACAAAGAAAACTATAAAGCCCTGCTCCAAGAAATAAGCGAGGACACATGGAAATGGAAACACATACTCTCCTAATGGATTGGCAGGATTAACATCATTAAAATGGCAATATTCCCCAAAGCATTATACAGACAATGCGATCCCTCTAAAGACACCTATGACATTCTTCAAAGAAGTGGATCAAACATTTAAGAAGTTCATCTGGAACAATAAACACCCTCGAATAGCTAAAGCACTCCTAGGGAAAAGGAAAATGGGAAGCATTACTTTCCCCAACTTTAAACTGTACTACAAAGCAATAGTTAACAAAACAGCATGGTATTGGAATAAAGACAGACCCTCAGATTAGTAAAATAGGCTTGAGTTCTCAGGGAACATTCCCCAGACAGCTAATTTTTCCCCAAACAGCTAATTTTTGACAAAGGAGCAAGAAATCCTAAGTGGAGCAGAGAAAACCTATTCAACAAGTGGTGCTGGCAGAACTGGTTAGCCACTGGAAACAAACAAACATAGACCCCCAGTTAAAATTATGTACAAAGGTAAAATCCAAATGGATTAAAGAACTTGAAATCAGACCTGATACTGTAAGGTATATAGAACAACACATATGTAAAATACTCCATGACATTGAGACTAAAGGCATCTTCAAGGAGGAAACTGCACTTTCCAAACAAGTGTAAGCAGAGATAAACAGATGGGAACACATTAAGCTGAGAAGCTTCTGCACCTCAAAAGAAATAGTGCCCAGGATACAAGAGCCACCCACTAAGTGGGAGAAATTATTCACCCAATACCTATCAGATAATGGGCTAATCTCCAAAATATGCAGGGCACTGACAGAACTTTACAAGAAAAAAACATCTAATTCCATCATAAAATGGGGAGAAGAAATGAACAGACACTTTAATAAAAAAGAAATACAAATGGCCAAAAGGCACATAAAAAAATGCTCCACATCACTAATCATCAGGGAGATGCAAATCAAAACAACAATGAGATACCACCTCACACCACAGAGATTGGCACACATAACAAAGAATGAGAACAATCAGTGCTGGCAGGCATGTGGAGAGAAAGGAGCTCATCCACTGCTAGTGGGAATGCCATCTAGTCCAACCTCTATGGAAAGCGATATGGAGATTCCTCCAAAAACTGGAAATTGAGCTCCCATTCGACCCAGCTATTCCACTCCTAGGGTTATACTCTAGGAACACAAGAATACAGTACAAAAACCCCTTCCTCACACCTATATTTATTGCAGCACTATTCACAGTATCCAGGCTCTGGAAACAACCAAGATGCCCTTCAACAGACGAATGACTAAAGAAACAGTAGTACATATGCACAATGGAATATTATGCAGTCGTTAGGAGAGATGAAGTCATGAAATTTTCCTATACATGGATGTACATGGAATCTATCATGCTGAGTGAAATAAGTCAGAGGGAGAGAGAGAGAGACGCAGAATAATCTCACTAATCTATGGGTTTAAAAAAAAATAAACGTCATTTTTGCAACAATCCTCAGAGACAATGAGAGGAGGGCTGGAAGTTCCAGCTCACTTCGTGAAGCTCACCACAAAGAGTGGTGAGTGCAGTAATAGAAATAACTACACTGAGAACTACTATAACCATGTGAATGAATGAGGGAACCAGAAAGCCTGTCTAGAGTACAGGTGGGGGTGGGGTGGGATGGAGGGAGATTTGGACATTGGTGGTGGGAATGTTGACTGGTAAAGGGGGATGTTCTTTACATGACTGAAATCTAATCACAATCATATTTGTAATCAAGATGCTTAAATAAAGATATTATAAATAAAAAAGAACAGAAGAAAGGATAGAAGAAAAGAAAGGAAAAAAATAAATAAATTATAGTACTTGGCTGTAAAAGCACAGATTGCTATGATAACACTATAAGAGAGGGTAATTTAGATTGGTGAACTTATGGGGTTCTCTCTGACAAAGTGACATTGAACCTAAGTAACAATATAGAGAGAAAGGGAAAAAAGAAACTAAATTAAATTGGGGTTTCCTCAGTGGATAATAATTTATTTCATGAGTGATCTTGAGACAAGAACATAATAAAAATAAATAAAAAGGCATTTAAAGGTAAAAATCAAACAAAGTTCTTTAGTGCAATAATATATAAAGAAAGGTCCAGGATGTATCTGATTGTAGATAAGGTATCTAATGACTTTAAAGTTCCAGATTCAACTATTTATATATTTTTTGTAACTGTTTAAACATATAAGTTATTGGATTCTTTAAGATCCTTTGGCTGAATCCTGCACAATTATTTGCATCTTTGCTAACTCATATATTTGCCTTCAGAAGATGAATTCTATTTTCTTGAAGTAAACAGTTGAATCATGAGATAATGGACCAAAGAATACATATATTTACTATAAGTAGCATACACTCTGAATTAATTGTTCATTGTGATGTTTGATGAGATTTAGGATATTTATGAATATTTATCTTTTGTATATGCTCCAATTATTCTTCATTCACAAAAACAACTTTACTTCTATAAAATGCATATAATACATAATTCTAAAGAAACTAATTGGCACTGGGTTATCCCAATGCACATATGTATGTGCCATGCAGTACATAACTGGCGTGCACTTAAACTTTTGTTAGTAAATTCTAAAGGGAAAGTAGCATAATAAATGCATTTAAGGTGCGGAGTGGTGGCGCAGAGATAGAGAGTTTTTCTTGCAAGTTGCTGACCTTTGACGGACCACGGTTTCATCCCCCTGGCATCCCATATGGTCTCCCAAGACAGGTGCGATTTCTGAGCACATAGCCAGAAGTAACACCTGAGAGTTACCGGGTGTGACCCAAAAACCAAAAAAAAAAAAAAAAAAAAAAGGCATTTAAAATACATGGGGGAATAAATCTCTCTTTAAAATGATGCGTGCTTGTAAATATTGACTTTGTAATATCACATTTCTAGGCATAAACTCATGTTTAAATAAATCTATTAAATCTAATATAACTACACTAACAACTACCATGACAATGTTAATGAATGAGAGAGGTAGAATGCCTGTCTTGAATATAGGCAGGGGTTGGGGGAGGAAGCAGATGGGGGGCATTGGTGGTGGGAATGTTGCATTGGTGAAGGTGAGTGTTCTTTTTATCAGTGAAACACAACTACAATCATGTTTGTAATCACAGTGTTTAAATAAAGATATTATTAAAACTAAATAAATCTAATATCAAAGGCAGAATGGCTCCCTAATTATCTCACACAAAGGCACACACATATACCTCTTTCTTATTCACTAAATATCCATTGGTAATTGACTGATAAATGAATTAAAAACTCCAATAGTTTAGTTAAACACTTGTGAAGAAACAAATTTCTCTTCTTCAAATAAATACAGCTAACACAGGGCAGACAAAGAGCAATATGTGTCTAGACTACAGAAATACTTAATGCATCAAAGAAAATACATGTAATACAAGGTAGAAGGATTTTTGAAAGAAAAAAGAATTAAAAAGTAAAATAGAGATTAATTTGAAAATCCTTTTATGAGAACTTAAGCAATGGTATAGATATATACAAAACATAAATATGCAATTTTTATAAATCTGACACAACAAATACCCAGAGTTACTTTTTGTAGGAATCTGTGAAATGCTACTTTAAATGGAAACCACTATATCCATTCAATGGGTTACCACTGAAAGTCAAACAACCTTATAATATTGAGAGGATATAGAACACATGGTTTCTCATTCATTGCTGATGATAATAAAATGATGTAATGGCTTAGAAAATGTTTAGTGGTTTCTCCTAAATATAAACATACATGTATCTGAGACACAGGAATTATACATATAGATTTTTTCTTCAATAGAAAATAAAACAAATGTCCATTAGGAGAATGCTTTGTCAAAAAACATTTATACCAGATTTATTTATAATAACTCCAAACTGAAAACAGTCTAAATACATCTGACTATAGAAGAGAGGATACACAAAGTATATTCATACTGTGGAATGATATGAGACCATTGAAAAGGCCAAAATGCTTACATGGCCAATCTCATAAGTGAAATATCACAGACAATAAGCTAAGTGAATGTAGTTAGAAACAAAAATAATTAGTGTGAAGTTATTTATGTCAAGTCCTAGAAAAGGCAAGACTAACTATATTTAACTAACAATCTAAAGAGTGTCTCTGGGGATGAGAGATAAGAAGAGACCAAAAGAGAAATGAATGATAAATAACAGACATGATTGAATACTTTCATAATTTCTTGGAAATGATTAGAAGAAGTCCATCCATTTGTAAAAATTACAGTCAAGACTTGTAAATTAAAATGTATGTACATTTATAATACAGAACAATACTAATCACAGTTGGTCAACTGGGAATTGGAGAATGGATAGAAATCCAGATGAAACCAAATGTAAAAGAAATGTGGACATTTGTGGGAAATGAGTAATGGTTTCATGAAGATCCTTTAAATTCACTCTTCTTTCTTTATGTATTTTACTTTTTCCCCAAATACCAGTTAACTATTTTTGAAATTAGAGAAAGCAGTGTTCTACCTATGGATCTGGGAAATGCTTAAGAAAAATTTGCTTTGAGGGGTAGGCCTTCATATGATCTGTTATTAACCTTGCAACTCATGATTTCCTTGTACTTATGTTCATCCGGTATTTCTCTCGCAGTTTTTCCATTTAATTGTTTATTTTTAATAAATACAAATATGTTTGTAGTTGGGTTTCAGTTATAGAAAAGAACACTCCCCTTCACCAATGTAACCTTTCCACTACCAATACCCTCATCTCCTTTCCCCACCACAAAGTGTGATGAGTTTAGTTAGAGAAATAACTATATTGACAACTATCATGATAATGGTAGTAGAAAAATAGAATGCCTGTCTCTAATACAACTATCATGATAATGGTAGTGAGAAAAATGGAATGCCTGTCTCTATTACAGGCGGGGTAGGGGGGAGTTGTTTGTGTTTTAACATCTAAGTGTTTTTAATTGGAGCTCTTTAGATAGCCTTATATTGAATTTTTCAATGTTAGCCAAATTAATGCTTGGATTTTTGTTTTTGATGTTTTCTTTTGTGTTTTTATATATACAGTAAGCTTATGTTATATTGTCACTGTTAAATTTGATGTTAGTTCCACAATATCATTTTATTATATATTTGTGGGTGAGGAGAATGCCCCAAACTGGTGTCAGAAAGTGTTCAAGCCTTTAGTTCCCTTGAAACTCCCATGATCTTTTAAATGTGACTTTTAATTTGCAGTTCATTGCTTTATAAACATCTTATTTATTTTGACATTTAAAGTGTATATTTTTGCTCTATCAGACTTTTAGATCTCTGTATTATCTTTCCAACCATTTTTCTTTAACAACTTTTTTACTGTGATAATTTGTTTAACCTGCCCTTTTATTCTCCATTTATAATCACTGAAATCATTTTAGTTTTAATAAATTATTACTAAATATACTTAATTATACATGGTTTGTAAATATCCAGTTAATATCATCATCACCCTCATTAATGTTCAGAAATATATGGGAGCTATTTCTATTTTACATTAAATCTCTTCTTTCTATATTTTTTCTAGTTGTGGAAATATCATTTCTTGTTGCCTTTTATATTTGCATAATACTCTATAAAGTGCATTTATATCTTCTTGTTTTTCTTTTACTGCTAAATATCTTTGTAGACCTTAAAATAAAATTTTTCTTGTCATTTTTAATAGATCTACCAAAGTTTCTCAAATCTCATTATCAAATAGATGAGTGAAGAATTGTTAGGTGAAAGTGCCAATCCCAGATGTTCAGTTGTTTTAACTTCATTTATTGGCTATTTCATAATTTGTCATTTAAATAATATCAAATTTGTGACTTGTATTTTTTTCTACATTATCATACAAATTCTATCACTTTCTGGGGGTTGTAATACAGTTTGCTTGTAATACTACTATTACCGACCTTGTCCATTCTAGGGCAAGGAAACTGAGAGAAAATAAATAAGATTAATTTTTAATATAAACATGTATTTCATATGATACATGATTTGTTTTTAGTGAGATAAAATGTATAAGCATTAAAATTCACAAACTGACATTTTTCTGAACACATTCAACTGGTAAGGATTCAGTTCTACAAAGCTAAAGAACTGAGAATTTCTTTATTATTTATTTATTGCTACCAGTGATTATCTGCCATATTCGCTCATACCTTTCATTTTCAAAGTATTCAGTGTTGCATTGAATTCCTCTGCTCTCAATCTCCCTGATAGCCCTTTACCTCATTTATGCAACTTCTTCTCTTGCTGAGTCTGACTACTATTTTTTCATTCCTCTGTTTCTTTTCACCTTATTTCTATTTCTTTTATTTCCTTTTTTTCTGCCTAACAATTTATAAGACTAAACTGAGCCCACTCAGACAACTTAAAATTACTTCGCTTTTTAAAAGACTGTCGAGTAATTTTAATTACACTGTTAACATCCTTTCAACATAACACTAATTTAATGTCTGATTATATTAACCTTACAACAGGAATAGCCCTTCTTGAGAATTTTGTCAGCAATAGATATATATTTTCATATATTCATCTATATATACCTAAAAATCTCTCAAATTCACTATAAGGGAATCATAACTAAGATAGTTTAGAGATATCATTTTAACTACTATATTGGTAATGATGAAAAAGTAATATAACATATATAACAGATTTTTCAATAGATTGCAAGAAGAAATTTTTTTTTATAAATTTATTGAGACCAATGTGAGTGACAAGTCTTTCACAGTTATATTTAACGTACATAATGACAGTGAATTAGGAAATTTCCACCACCAGTGTTGACCTCCCTGGGACCCTATTCCCAGCTCACTTCCCCGTCTCTACCTTTAGCCCCCTGGACTGTTAGTATAACAACGCCCTTTTGTGTATAGCTTGTTGTAGTTTGGTTCTCTTGATTCTATTGTCATTAACTTTGGGTTGGGTGTTTAGGGCTGATTTTTTTTTTTTTTCCCCACTCAGTGTTTGTGAGATTCTTGTTGATGGTACCATCTACTTTTTTTTTTTTTTTTCTCAATTTATGATGCAGAAAAGGTGATTTGTGTTCTATGGTTCTGTGGAGAAAAAAAAAGTGGAGATGAGCCCTGTGTAGAAGATAAGAATTTAAATTTAAAAGAAGAAAGAAAGAGGCTGGACCAGTGGTGCGAAGTGGTAGGTGTCTCTGCCTTGCCTGTGCAAGCCTAGAACAGACGGCAGTTTGATCCCTGGGTGTCCCTTATGGTCCCCCAAACCAGGAGCGATTTCTGAGCGCATAGCCAGGAGTAACCCCTGAGCGTCACCGGGTGTGTTTCACACCCCCCCCCAAAAAAAAAAAAACGAAAGAAAGAAAAAGAAAAAAAACCCGGCAAATTCTTACAGTAAGAAAAAATATAATGCCTGATCCCTTTTTATTTATTATAGAATTCCTTGGTTGATAAAGGCATCTATACAGAGTATGCTGTAGAAAGTGTAAGTATGTTAAAATATTCTAAAGAACACTGGAAAAAATTAAACACTTACCAGTAAAAATCAAGGTATATATTTCATTTTATTTTGCTAAAATATATTTTTAAGCTCTAAGAACTTGAATTTTCACAGCAAATAATAAAACTTCTTTAGAGCATCTAAATTCCAAATAACAAAATAACACAGTAATTTATATAAATAATTAGCATTTATAAAAGCATATTGTGTATTAGAAAATATTATAAATTTTGAGGCTATTTTGACTTTGTTTTATGTTTTTGTTTGTTTGTTTATGGAATTTTTTTTGACAGTGCTTAGGTTTTTCTTCAGAATCTGCATGCAGGAATTACTACTCCTGATGGTGTTTGGGGGATTCATATGAGATACAGGAGATCCAACACAGGTTGAACATGTGTAAGGAAAATGCCGTTACCCACTGTACTATTGCTCTTGCCTAGTGATATTCCTATTTTACTTAAGCACAAACCTGTGGTAAAAAAATATCTGTTGGGGATGGAGCTATAGCACAGTGGGTAGGGCAATTGCCTTCATGTGGCTGACTCGAGTTTGATCCCTGACCTCCCATAAAGTTACCCGAGAATGCCATGGATGATTTCTCAGTGCAGAGACAAGAATAAGCCTGAGCAATCAGGTGTGGTCCCAAAATGATATATCTATATCTATATATTTATATGTATGTGTATGTACATGTATAATATATGTATATGTATATATATTATCTATACTGTTATCTACACTGTGGGAAATAAAGCTGTGATTTGGAGATATTAAATAAGTTCTCCAAGACAAATGCTTAGTGAAACTGGCATTCAAAACCAGGAAATTTTATTCAGAAATGACACATGGATAATTAAATAATAATTCTGTGAAAAGATAAGCTCACTTGATTTTCTTCTTAAAACTGAAATATAATTGAAATATAGAGATATGTAAAACTAACAAGTTATAATTTAGGGAAATTAAACATTTGTGTGTTTTTAGGCCTAGAAAGCAGTAAGCTTTGATAGTGAGGATACACATTTCATTCTCATCACCCAAATTGAGCTCTTTGCTTATCAAAGAAGAGGCCTCAGAAAAGTGACCTGAGCTAGAAACCTCCCAGCTTCTTCCACTAAGAGATAAAAGTTTATCTCTTTCTGAGGACTCTAACCAAGAACAAAAGGTGATAATATATATAAATCACTTCACAGCATGGGACACATAGGACACACTTAATAAATGATGCTTATTATATTATTATTATAGTTGAGTTTGAGTCATGACACCAAAGGGAACTTATGACTGGTAAATTCAATGTTCTCCCTCAGTGAAGTTGCTCATGTCCCTAACCTTCAGGACTGCCTAATTCAAGAACATTTGCTCAGTGATTAATCACTGATTGTATTTTATTACATTAGCTAATGTTGAACTTCACTTTTAGCTGTTTTCATAACTTTTTAGAGATTTGTCATTTTTTTGTTCAGGACCTGGGAGAAAATGTAAACAAAGAAATATAGAAATAATTTTTCTAGCAGTTCAAATTAAAAAGGTCTTACTTTTCCATGACATAAAATTTATCTTTTGTCATAAAGTCTATCAAAATATCTCTAACAAAAGGAGTTTCTTTGATTGCAGAATAATATAGTTTAGAATAAAAATTTAGTAGTCTGAATCTGAGAGTCTTCAAACAATTATTTTGTCTAAAAATAACCTATTATTTGACTAATTTTTAGTTATTTTTTCTGCCTTTTTCCAGACTATTTGCAATATTACATATTGTTAACATGTTAGTACAATTCTGATAATCTTTTTAAGTTTCTAAAGGTAATTCCTCCCCCGAAACATGGTTTCCAGAAACAAATTTTTCTTAAGACTCTAGACCTGTGTCCCTTCTCTTTAAACAAAAGATGGATAGAATTAGCTTATCATTATTAAAGTTTTTTAGTGATAACACAATCTAACTTTTACCATTGGGGTTAATATCACTGGAGAGTGAAGTTGAAGTTTAACCTAGATTTTCTGGCTTACTCTCTTAAACTGGATTTTTTTTCTGAGAAATTTGAGACCTGACTACATGTGGTATGCCCTCAATATTTTCTGACTATTCTCTTCTGTGACTTTATACTCTTTACACTCTCCCCTGGCCACTGCATTCATTAGTGACTGGATTTTTCTGCCTTTCTGCCACTGCCAAAATTTCAGTTGATCCAACTTGCCTTTACCTTTTACTTGTATAGTTTTTTCTATTTTTTAAGTCTCAGATCAAAGGTTTTATCTTTAGAAATTTCTTTTTTATTCATCCAATATAAACTCAATATTCCAACTCCAATCATATGCTGGAGAAAAATAACTTTCTATATTTTATTTAAAACAATCATTTTGTTCACTTTTACATGAGTTAATTGTCTGCCTCTCAACTAGAACAAAATAATTTTAATAATGTAACTTACCTATTTTGATTATTGCTACAGTTTTCAAAAAGTATATAGCAAAATATATAGTAAATGTTCAAAATAAGGTTGTATAATTAATAAATTGTGGGGAATTTAAATTGTGTTTTTAGTTGTTCAAATTAGTACAATAGCTTGATGACTTCACCTATTTTAAGGTATCTGTTTTCTAACCTAAATATTGACTAATATTAAGGGCAATCATACCCAAAGGTGGTCATGGTTAGGCTCATGGAGATCATTCTTGTTGAAATTCAGTCACTTGTGGTACTGGAAATCAAATTCATACAAGACATAAATTCTACCAGCTATACTGTGTCTCTAAGTCCAGCAGTGCCATTTATTGCTATTATCTTTGTATTTGATGTAAAATCTATCAACAGACAAATGAAAGATCTGTTTAAAATTATTGTAAAGAACTCGGTTAAATATGATGCCAAAGGTCAAATCCAAATGAAATAAAACCTTTAGATTAAGGGGCCAAGGTGGTGGCGCATGCGGTAAGGCATCTTCCTTGCTTGGCCAAGCCTAGGATGGACAGCAGTTCAATCCCCTGGCGTCCCATATTGTCCCCCAAGTCAGGAACAATTTCTGCGCACACAGGCAGTAACCCCTGAGCATCACCGGGTGTGGCTGAAAAAACAAACAAGCAAAAAAGACCTTGATATTAGACCTGGAATCATAATTACATTAGAGAACACTTAGGTAAAACACTCCATGACACTGAGAGTAAAGTCATCTTCAAG
The DNA here is from genome assembly GCF_024139225.1 of Suncus etruscus. NCBI lineage: Eukaryota > Metazoa > Chordata > Mammalia > Eulipotyphla > Soricidae > Suncus > Suncus etruscus. The sequence continues at coordinate 45,932,254 of NC_064858.1, forward strand.
AAGAAAAAAATCATGGTCCAAATAAGTGAAAGCAGAGATAAACAAATAGGACTATATCAAATTGAGAAAATTCTGCACCACAAAGGAAACAATAACTAAGATACAAAGGCCATGCACAGAAAGGGAAAAACTATTCACCCAATAAAATATAGGGGCTAATATCAAAGATATACAAGATTCTGACAGAACTTAACAACAACAAAAAAACTAAGCCCATCACAAAATGGGAAGAATAATATAGCAGACACATCTTCAAAGAAAAAACCGTGAATGGTCAAAAGGCACATTAAAAAATATAGCACATCACTCACTAATCATCAGGGAGATGCAGATCAAAACAACAATGAGATACCATATCACACCACAAAGATTGACACACATCACAAAGAACAAGAACAATCGGGACCGGAGAGATAGCATGGAAGTATGGAGTTTGCCTTGAATGCAGAAGAATGGTGGTTCCAATCCCGACATCTCATATGGTCCCCAGAGCCTTCCAGGAGCCATTTCTGAGCTTGGAGCCAGGAGTAACCCCTGAGCGCTTCCAGGTGTGACCCAAAAACAGAACAAAAAAAAAAAAAAGAACAAGAACAATCAATGCTGGTGGGGATGTGGGGAGAAAGAAACTCTCATTCACTGCTGGTAGGAATGCCATCTAGTCCAGATTTTATGGAAAACAATAAGGAGATTTCTCAAGAAAACTATAATTTGAGCTCCTATATAATCCAGCTATACCACACCTAGGAATATACGCTAGGAACTAAAAATGCAATAAAAAGATACCTTGCTCACACCTATATTCATTGAAGTTTTATTTACAATAGCAAGAATCTGGAAACAACCCAGATGTCCTTCAACATATGAATGGATGAAGAAATTGTGTTACATATATACAATGAAATATTGTGTATCCATTAGGAGAGATGAAATCATGACATTTTACTATACATGAGTTGATATGGAAACTATTATGCTGAGTGAAATAAGTCAGAGAGAGACACACAGAATAGTTGCACTCATCTGTGGGATTTAAGAAAGATAATAACACCCAGAGACAATAAAGAAAAAGGCTGAAAAAAAACTGGCCCATGATATCAAGCTTACCACAAAGATTGGCGAGGGCAGGTAGAGAAATAACTACACTAACAATTATCATGACGATAGAGAGTGAGAGAAATAGAATGCTTGTCTTGAATACAGTCAGGGTTTGGTTAAAGAGGGAGTTGGGGGTAATTGTTGGTGGGAATGTTGCACTTGTCAAGGGGGGTATTCTTTTTTATAACTGAAACCCAACTACAAACATGTTTTTATCATGGTGCTTAAATAAAGAAATTATAAAAGAAAACAAGGGGCCGGAGGGGGGTGGAACAAGCGATAAAGTGTCTGTTTTATGCATGCTAGCCTAGGATGGACTGTGGTTTGATCCTTGGTCCCCCAAGCCAGGAGCCTTCTGTGTACATAGCCAGGAGTAACCCCTGAGAGTCATTAGGTGTGTCAAAAAAAAAACAAAATAGATAAATAAATAAAACAAAATTTAGCCTACTTTATAGAAAATGGTACAATGGTACATAGTAATTTTATTAATGGAATGATAGAATAAAAAAATTCTTGAATTATACTATATTGAAATAATTTAAAATCCCTAGTTTTGGAAGAAGAAATTAAGATATAAGTACAAGCAAACTTAGATTAATGCAGGTAATAATTGATAAAGCTTGTTAGTTCAGAGAAAGAGATCAAAAGGCTGTGATACATGTATTCACTGAGGCCCTAGATTTAATTCATATCATCACAATTTCAAGAAGAAAGTAGTCCCCAACACTTAATTTTACCTAAGTACTAACCAGGTATGACACAGAGAGGAAAAAGTTGCCCTTCAATTTTCCCAGGAAAAAAATTTAATTTATCATTCATTTTAGCATAAAACTTCTGGATCTTGATTGAGAGTTCATTGAACTGATCAAAACAAGTAAAAGAATGAAATATAAAAATTTTTGGTTTTACTAAGATTCACTTCTAAAGGAAATGATTCACATTCCATCTGGAAAAAATTAACTAAACTTGTGACCAGTGGTGCACTAGTACTGTAGGTTGGGCATTTGCTATGCAGACAGCTAACCCTAGTTTGTTCTCAAGCATCTCATGGTCCTGGAATATCACCAGGAACAATTTTAGTGTACAGAGCTAGGAAGAACCCTTGAATATTACAAGTGTGCCCCCATCAGCCCCCCTGAAAAGAATTAAGAACTAAAATTTTCACAAAATGTTCTCTCTACCAGGTCCAGTGTTTTAAAAATTATACATATATATGTATGATATATATATTATATATATATATATATATATAAAGTATTGGGAATTTTGGTCATTAGCAAGTACAAACATATAAAATAATTTCTGCACTCAAACATCTCACTACATAGTTGGAAATAAAATGATCACGATTAATTAAATCTAATGCAAAGGGCTAAGTATTACCATAGTGAGTAACAAAAGTGGTCATCATGAAGATTCTCAAAAGACTTGTATTAGTCAGTTTAAGCTGCTATAACAAAAATACCACTGCCTGGGCAATAAATTGTAAAATTTTATTCATTCACACTTTTGGAGACAGAGAATCCAGAGTAATAGTCCAGCAATTTGGAATAAGTGTAATTTCTTTACTGGCATTGACTGAAACATCACACTGTGTTTCACATGGTAAAGAGAATAATAATATAATATCTGGTCTTGCAATAAGTACGCCAGTCCTATCAACTAGAGTTCATCTTCCAGACCTTATCTAATCATCTTAACTTTCCTGTATGCTCCATCCCAAAATAAGATTCCTTTGTATCTTGGGATTTAAGTAAATGCATTTTAGGGAAACATAATTTAGTACAGGAGATGTTGAATAGATGAAAAGAAATGACATATTGCAACTGGGCAATAATCTTGAGTTTTAGTCATAAAAGTGTCTAAGATTTTGAATTGTCACAAAAATATGAGATCAATCTAATGAGTAAAGAACATTGGTAGCAAATAAAATGCAAAATAGAGATAGATGACTATTGTGCCCTGGAGAGAGAGTTAAGAATTGGAGGCCTGTCTGACTAAATGGATTGACCAAAGAGTAACTATCAGTAAAGCCAAGTTTCAGTAATTAATTCAGGAATAGTTGTCAGTACTGTATGTTTGCTAAGAGAAGGATATAGCACTAGAAATCAAGAGAAGGGTACCATTGAAGTAGGTGGAAGGAAACCCACCAAAGCATCTTGTATTTCAGTCAGGAGAAAATGCTAAAAGATGTTCTGTTACTGGTAAGTCTAGTAAGATCAAAAAGAGACAAATTATCTTAAATCCTAAATAGAAAAAAATAATGTCCTAATAACTGAATAACTGGGACTGAAGCAGTTTGCCTGCACTTGGGTGATAAAGGCATGGCTAAAATAGATTCAAGAAACAAACAGAATCCTTTGCATTGGAAAAGGAAGATACAGATCAAGTGGTTGTAGAGGAGTCATGTATGGTTAGAAATAATGCTCCTCCGGGGCTCCTAAAAGATCTGATTGCACTAAAATCCAAACTCGGCTCAGAAATGTAAATTATATTTATCTTTATTATGTTTAACATCACCTGGAACATGTTTGAGTATATAAAAAGTTAACAAAACAACAAAACAAGCTCACATTTGGAAATATAAACTATATGTATATGTATTTACTAATCTGTCTTCTAAATGATTGCATCTGTATACATATGTGTATATTTATACTATACACACATCTGAAAGAAAAATTATGTTTTTTTATTTAGGTTTTTACTTCAAAGTCTTTTTAGATAAAAATTAGCAAACTCCTGAGCACAGAGCCAGGAACAAGCCTCAAGTAACACTGGGTATGGCTCAACAAACAAACAAAAAACAAACAAACAAAAAAAGAAATAATAATCATCAAACTTCATCATATTAAATTAAGGGAAACTAGATTTCTAGAGTTGTTAAATGCATTTGTTTTAATATTTTGAAATGAGAAAGAAACTTATAAATTGTTCCTAATACTTTAAGAACTAGATTAAATATTTTTATATCCCCTTTTAAAAATATTTGCTGACTACAGCACTAAGCTTACCATGGTGAGGGATGAGAGAGCTCTCTGGTCTAGGATGTGTTGGAATATTTTATGCATGAACCCTATCCTTAACAGTATTTTAAAATAATGTCTAAAATAGAAATAGGGTCAGAGAGATAGCATGGAGGTAGGACATTTGTCTTGCATGCAGAAGGATGGTGGTTCAAATCCTGACATTCCATATGGTCCTCTGAGACTACCAGGAGTGATTTCTGAGCTCAGAGCCACAGAGAAACTCTTGAGCACTGCCTGGTGTGACCCAAAAACCAAATAAAATAAAATAAAATAAAAATTAATAATTAATTTGGGACCAGAGCAGTGGCACAAGCAGTAGGGCATTTGCTTTACATATGCTAACCTAGGACAAACCACGGTTTGATCCCCCAGCATTCCATATGGTTCCCCAAGCCAGGAGTGATTTCTGAGTGCATAGCCAGGAGTAACCCCTGAGCATCATTGGGTGTGGCCCCAAAACCAATAAATAAATAATAAATAATTTAACTAAATTGTATAAAATTACTGAATAATTTATTTCACTACATGTATCATGCAACGATATATAAAATTATATGTCTTCAACAATATGTTCTTTCCGTGTATTTTCCACTTGCATTTTCCATTTGCTTTCTGGTAAATAATGTTTTTCTGATTATGGCTTTCTTAAGATGGCATGTATTTAGCCTTATAAAATATATTCTATTTGTTACTATGACAGAAGTACCCTAGGTAGGTTGAGTCCTAATGGTCTACAATTTTGTGTGACCCTCTTTCTTAAGGTAGGTGTAAACTGAGATTGCTTCTAAAATGAAATATGGCAAAGATGACCAGATAACACTTCAATGACAATGTTATACAGATATCACATTGGAGGGCTATTTTCCTGCTGGCTGTGAATAATCCAATAGCTATGTTATTAACTGCCTATGGAGAGATCCACATGACATCAAAATAAATGGTCTCTAAAACCAAGGACGTTATTCCTCTTCTGCAAGTGTAAAGATAACACCTATAGTTTTAAAGACACAAGGTGATACTTCCTGCAAACAACTGTAGCAAGCTTGATATTCCAACCTTGTGAAACCACTAACAAACAATATTCTTCTGTTGGCAAAACCAGCAAAAACAATGTAAACAAATAGGACCACATCAAATTAATGAGTCCACATGGTAAAGCTTAAGACATCTGACACAATGGGAGAAAATACTTGCACTTAACACATAATATGAAGCTTAATATCTAAGATACATAATATCCAAGATACATAAAGATATTCTAGCTCACAAGGACCAATAAAAAATACAAATTCTGGACCTGAGGGCAGTGTCGGACCTCATTGGTCTCCGCCATTGTCCACTCCTGGGGGCTGTGATACGGAGAGGGGACCTTGTGCCTACCCACAGCTAATTATTTTTTCTTCATTCAATTATTTCCTAAGAGCTCAGATTCATCCTATGAAGGTAAGGCCTCCATCAACAACTTAAGACTGGATCACTAATGTCTGTCTTTATGCAGGCATGAACTAGTAGACAGTAGACCCGTCTCTGATTGCCTAACCTCAATTGTAAACAATCTATGCCTAAAGCGTATATAGCCCCTCTTATATATTATTCCTGCTCCCCCTTTCATAAATATTTCTATCACTTCATCTCTCTATCCTAATCCAATATCCCTCCTTATTTAACCCTCTTTATCCTCCGTTCTTAACTCATTAGGTACCGAGACAGATATCTTGCTCCAATAAGTCACCACAGAACTCCCAAAGCGAAAGGTACCCTCTCAGCCCCATATCTTGTGCCCTGGCAAGAAACTACAACCAACACTCCTGCTGACTCATGCTTTGTAGTCCTTCTCAAACCCCCATCCCCTACAATGTAGACTGTTGCATGCTACCAGATTCAGCTCCAGAAAGACCCTCAGCTGAAGGACACTACCTAATTCCTTACTACTGCAAATCATTTCTCAAACTCAACAAGATCATGGGGTGTGATGAAAATGTGCCCTGGATATTGACCCCCCATACACAAGAATATTTCAAAATAGGAAAGCCAATATTTCCTTTATATCTTTAATACTTCTATAATAATACCTCTTAGTCTAATTATTCCCAAGTGTAAGATAGACTCTTACATCATTTTTTCTTTAATTACTTTTTAAAATTTATTTTTATTTATTTTTTCTCTCTATTTTTACTTTAACTTCACCTGTTCTGGTTTTGCTTGGTACAAAAATCTACAAGAAAATATATTACCTCTAGGGCCACCTCGCCGGTCCCCTAAATTGCATTTCTTTTTTTTTTTTTTTTTTTTTTGGCAATTGAACTATCTATTGTTTCACCACCACAACTAAGGTGGCCAGAATTCTTTTTTTTTTTTAAGTTTTTTTTATTTTTTTATTTAAACACCTTGATTGCATACATGATTGTGTTCGTAAGGTGTCTGCCTTGCAAGCACTAGCCAAGGAAGGACCGCGGTTCGATCCCCTGACATCCCATACGGTCCCCCCAAGCCAGGGGCGATTTCTGAGTGCTTAGCTAGGAGTAACCCCTGAGCATCAAACGGGTGTGCCCCCACCTCCCAAAAAAAAAGAAATGCAATATAGGGGCCGGAGAGATAGCATGGAGGTAATGTGTTTGCCTTGCATGCAGAAGGTTGGTGGTTCGAATCCCAGCATCTCATATGGTTGCCCGAGCCTGCCAGGAGAAAAAAAAAAAGAAAATATATTGCCTGGGATAAAAGCTCAGGTCAAAACCAGGGCACAGAGATTGTGTAGCCTGACATTCTTACCCCAAATGCACCAGCAATATAATATGGCACCATTCCTTTTTGCATAGGCATACTAAAAAAGGAGAAATTTTATGCATAGAGACAAGCTTTTATATACTAGGAATAATAATTTATATATTTTATAATACAGGGGAGCCTCCTATCCTGAACATGTGTCATGTGAACCCAACGTAGGCTCAACGTGATCATACAATGACCATCCAATCCCGAAAGCTAGATCCCAGACATAGAACTGACACAGTTCCCTGCAACAGCACCAGGAAAAAAATCTCCCCCTGGGAAATTCCTAATACTGCTCTGGTACCAATTTAAGCCAGTTTTGATATGACATCCTGACAATGAGGAAACAGCAACAGACAACAATTTAATCTAAGAGCAGGTTGTACTATCTAATCACCTAACAGTAAGATGAAATCAGAAGACACATCATCCTTTGATCTGTGCAAAAACCAAGATCATTAATTACAGAAAACTGACTGCAACAATCATTACTGGGAAGAAGTTATCCTGGAACCAATAAGAAAAACCCTAGCCTAGGTTTTGGCCTAGGATTTGTACAATAACCAAGATCTCTAAATCCAAAGGTCTGACTTTGAAAACTATGACTGAGCAGAACTTTTGGAACCATAATGAAAGATTCTATCATAGGCTTCGTCCTTGGATCTGTGCAAAAATGAACCACTAATTACAGAAGACTGATTACAACAGTGATGAAACAGAATTTCTTGAACCATAGATATTTTAGGCTTCTTTCTATGACCTGTGCAAGTATCAAGATCTCTAGTTATAGAGAGATCTGATTTTGTCATCCACAACTGAGTGGAAAATTTCCTGGAACCATATAAAGACCTTGGGGTGTGAAAATGGGCTTGTATGGAGCCTGTAGTTGTTCCCATGACAGTATGCTTAAAGTGCAGAGAAACTCTAGGCCAAGGGAATTCCCTTTCTAATTTTCCCAATATTTACTATGCCTATGCAAAAAAAAGAAAAAAAAAGAGAACCACAAAACCTTATCACACCAGCCCTCCTTCTCTCTCTCTCTCTCTCTCTCTCTCTCTCTCTCTCTCTCTCTCTCTCTCTCTCTCTCTCTCAACTTCTCTCTCTCTCAACTTCTCTCTCTCTCTCTCTCTCTCTCTCTCTCTCTGGTGGTTATTACTTGATTTGGTGTCATTTTGTTGCTGTTGTGCTTTCTTGTAGTTGCTGGTTTTGATTTTTGTTTTATTTTTGTTTTGTTTGATATGATTTTCTTCTTTATTCCTTTTTCTTCTTTTGAATTGATATTATTACCTCTAGATGGACTCCTCCCAGTTTTCTTATTTTTTATTTTTATTTTTCAAACAGAACCACATAACTTGAATCATCTTGTCCTGCCTCATAATTACAGGGGGAAAAATGGATGGTACCAGGATCAAACAGTTGTATGAATATTAAGTAGAAATAAGAAAATGATCAGACTTAAACACCAAACCCAAAGTCAATGACAACAGAATTGATACCCAAACTATAACAAGCTGTACAAGTGGGGAATAGTTACACTAGCATTAGGGAGATATGGGATGTATGCTGTGAACAGTGAAGGGGTGTGGACAACACTGGTGGTAGGAATAGCCTAATTCTTTGTCACTATATACCTTAAATATTACTGTGAAAGATTTGTAATTCACTTTGTTCACAATTTAAAAATTTTAGAAAAAAATACAAATTCCTATTTAAAAAACAGGAGAGGTGATCATCAGACACTTCTTTAAAGATGAGTGGATATTCGGGCGGGCAGCTGGCAGGCCTCCACATGTGCCAGCGGCCCCTTAGCCCGGCCTAGGGTAGGGGGGCTCGGACATGGGTCACCCGACCCCCCTCTCCCCCTTTCCTCCGGATCTCCAGGTGGGTTTCTGGAAGGAGCTGATGGGGCACCCTGGGTTTTCCCCACTCCCTGGCTGGGTCCGGACCCTGGCCTAGGGTGGGGCTTAAATCCCTGTCCTTCGGGCTTGGGAGGGTCTCTCTCCCTTCCTGGAGCAGGATTCTTAGCCAACACGGGCGGGCAGCTGGCAGGCCTCCGCATGTGCCAGCGGCCCCTTAGCCCGGCCTAGGGTAGGGGGGCTCGGACATGGGTCACCCGACCCCCCTCTCCCCCTTTCCTCCGGATCTCCAGGTGGGTTTCTGGAAGGAGCTGATGGGGCACCCTGGGTTTTCCCCACTCCTAGGCTGGCTACAGAGATTGGCTAAGGGGGTGGAGATTGATCTGGGGGGTGGCAGATAGCTGCTCAGCTATACTTAGGCTGTCACTGGCAATTTCATACCAGTCTACATTTTGCAAACCACGCGGGGGCTAGCGCCCCCGCGTGAACATATGCTCCTCCCAACCATTAGTACCCCAGATTTACTCTTTTTAAGTTCAGTAACACACAGTTCTATTCTCTGACCAAAGACATACAGTAGATCTAACAAATCCCAGAACTACTTAGAAGGACAGAAATTGAACACATATTGAACACATATATCTTTTGAATATTTTATGGGTATTTTCTTTAACTGATGTAACTCTCTATATATTCTTCTACTATGATGTTTCTATCCACTTTTCATCTTGTCTTTTCTTTGTAAGCTGTTCAGTAAGGATTGCTGGTGGAACTGTCCCTCAGTTTGATTCCTATGATTAAACTATGTCATGGAAACTGCTGGTCTTGTTCCCATTGCCTCCAGATGCACCAATAACGCTTCATCGCATTGATCCTTGTTTGCATAGACACATTAAAATGGGAAAACACCATACATACAGATAAGTTCTTATCTAATAAATCTCAGTACAATGAACCTTACACCCTGAACATTGATATAATGACCTGGCACAGGCCTCAGAAGAATGGGCATCCTCCATTCACGCCCGAATCAGGCAAGCTATCTACGAAACATCCAAGGTCTTTTATAGCAACAGCTGGAAGCAGTCCTCTACCAGGAAAGACTCTACCAAGGGTCTGACATCGACCTCCTAAAAAGAGACTTCCGTTTACACTGAGAAGACTTGACAACAACAATGACCTGCTCTACAGGACATGGTTCTCTCTATTGCCCCATAAGTGTGAGGTGAAATGAGAGGATGCTCCGCACCATCCTGACTACAATATGGGATATGCAGACTCCAGGATCTTTAATACAGAAGCATGATACCAACAACAACAGAGACTAAGTGAGGAATGGAGGTGTATTGCCACTACAGAGGATAACTTGAATTGGACAAACTAGTATGCCTGGAGCCTAGAGTCAGTCCTGTGCCAGGAAACTTCAGGGGTAGGGTCTCCTTGTATTTAGACCATAATTTGCCTTTCCAGATCCCTTATGTTTTGGTGGGCCTATGCAAACAAATGCTACTTTAATACCGTTTTTTACTATGTTCCCTTGACTCCAATCCTTAAGAAGAACAACCCACTAAAACTTTTGAGGCTAACTTAAACTAGTATGCATGTGCATGGAACTAGAGAAATGTACTTTGCCCTCAATGTTTAAGGAGTTACATAAGTCTAATGTCTTTAGATTATATTGTGTGCTGCTAAGAAATAGTATGTACTACAACTGGGGATTTGAGGGACAAAGTAATTGTATTGTACATGAGTTCAGTTTTGTTTTTCTTAATGTTCTTTGGCTGAAAGTTCAAGGCTGGGATATCATCGATGGGACTACCGAGAATTCTGTTTATGGGTGATTGGGCTTCCACAGTAACTTTACCCTGTCCTCTTTCTTTGCATCTTTGTTGTCATAATTAAAATAATAATAAAAAAATTTAAAAAAAAAAAGATGAGTGGATATTTAATAAGCACTTGAAATGTGCTCATCATCACTTGTTAGCAGGGAAGTCCAAATTAATATGACAACTTGTGAAAATGGCACATACTAAGAAAAATAAAAGGAGACAGAAACCATCTTTGTTGATAAGAACAGATAAAAAATGAACCTACTTATTTGTGTAATATAATATAAAGGAGAAATATAAGTATAAAAGGGGGCACCTAGATTAACCTTAACCCTAGATTGTAGATTTTAATTTTAAGTGTAGATAAGGAAAGAAAATGGAGAGAGAACTAAAAAAAAGGTTGACAGTAGGTAAAATGGGAAGTGAAATTGATCTTAGTCACAGGGATGAGGTTGAAGAGGTTGGCAGATTGATGTTCTATCTCAGCAAAACATGCTTTCCCAAGCATCAAACCTAAAGTAGCTTCTGTACAATGCTGACTCCAAATAAAATAAATACAAGAGATTTTTTAGAAACAATTCATCTTTACTGATTTGATACCAAGATTCTGATGCTTTCAATTCTCACCAGATTATTAATATAATATGGTAAATCCTTAAATATTCCAAAATATTTTCTGAGTACTCTATCATTGTAGAAAAAATTAAATAAAAATTTTCTAATCTGAGGGGCCGGAGAGATAGCATGGAGGTAGGGCATTTGCCTTTCATGCAGAAGGATGGTGGTTTGAATCCCGGATTCCCTTTGGTCCCCTGAGTCTGCCAGGAGCAATTTCTGAGCAGAGCCAGGAGTAACCCCTGAGCACTGCCAGGTGTGACCCAAAAACCAAAAAAAAAAACAATTTTTTTTTTCTAATCAGATTGTTACTTTCTAAAACCTCAAGCTGTTCACTAATTTACTTTGGGGTCTACTGTTCTGGACTATAGGAATTGTGGATGTTAGAGCTTGCATGCTGAACAATTGGGTTGGATGCATGAAAATCCATTGTACTGCCACTCAAATTTCAAGGTAAGTAATATTAGAATAAACCCTAATATAAGTCTAGATGAGCACTATTATTATGAATCAAAGTTAAATCTGCTTTTCTCATCTTTCTCTGATATTATTTTAAATAGCTTTGTAGAAAATATATCATTTATGCAACAAACATGTACCTTGTGTGATAGATTTTGTGCGTAGGTCTTCTTAGTACAGGAGTATTCATCATATAGAATTCCTATTCAATAGAATTCATTTTACAGGCCAGAAAGCCATTGAAGAAATAATTAGAATTATAAATATGTTGGTTGCTAAAAAGAAGTTCAGCATGTGTGGAATTCTTTAGAAGAGGTGACTTAAAAAGTGTCTCTTTCTGAAGAATCACTGTGGGAAATTGAGATTTCACACTAAAATCTATAGGGATAGAACTGAATGCTTCAGTTTTCTTAAAGGTCATATTGTGAATGGCTGTGTTTCTTATACCAAGATTCCCAGGAGGAAATTAGAAAGCCATGAGATAAACACAATGTGTATTACGGGGAGCTTGAATTTCACTCAAATATTTGGTAAAACAAACAGACTTTATAATAAAACAAATATAGACATATTATAGAGTCGATTGTATGCATGTTAGAGATAAAAGATGTAACTTCAAAGAGCTTCCACACTGCCTGTGATTTCCTTTGAACTAGACCCCTAGACTCCCTAAGGGTGTATATTCATTCTCCTCTGCCTCTGGGTACTCTCTAAAGAAGTCATATTTAGCAAAGGTAGAAATACCACAAAGTAAAACATATTTGTATTTGAGATGTGGTGTCATTAAGAATAGCAGTGTAACCTTCACTAAGCTAGGTAACCTCTAGGACTTACTTCCTTGGGGAGGTCACAGAGATAACGCTTATCTCCCAAAATGGTTTGAATATTTAATCAGGTGTCAATGAGAAAATTCACCAGGCAGTGCTGTATGAAAATGAATCCTTTATAAATATTAGTCACTTCTCTCAGTGAAATAATTAGTTGCCTAAGATCCTTGTCACTTAAAAACAGCACAGATAGAACCACAGAAGGAACAACTAAAGAAAGCAGGTTTTTGAAAGCCCTGTGTTATGGTCCCATCTGTTTATCCATTAGCATAATAGCAATCATAATAACAGCTAACAAATGTGAATATATGTGTGTTGAATCTAAAATGCTTGCAAACTATAATTTAAGGACACAAACAAACAAACCTACCCATTTTCCACTGGCTGATATATTTTTCCTCAATGTTGCTATTTATTTTTAAGCATTTCCCATTGATTATGACAGAAAAATAAAAACAAGACCACATCCACTCCCTTGTCAAACAGACAGTTTAGAATTAGAGTGTCAGAACTCTTTGGAAACATATTTTCATATAGTTTACATTATGATTATGATAAAGGAATTTTAATTATTAATTCTGATTTGTAATGTAGGTATTCCTATACCCAGAAAGCTGGATTATATATTTTAAAACAAAACATAATATTTGACTTAAATTCACTCTTTAATTATCCTAACTTGCAAAGAGACAAACTAAATTATTTGGAATTGAACATTTTATGAAGAAGAGAAAGATCTTTGATATAGATCTTTGAAAGATCTATTTATACTTTCCAAATAAGAATACAAAATTTTAAATGTTTCTCTCTTGTTCTATATAAAAATGGAGCTTATGGGTCTGGAGAGCTAGCATGGAGGTAAGGCGTTTGTCTTTCATGCAGAAGGACGGTAGTTCGAATCTCGGCATCCCATATGGTCCTCCGTGCCTGTCAGGGGCGATTTCTGAGCACAGAGCCAGGAATAACCCCTGAGCGCTGCCGGATGTGACCCAAAAACCAAAAAATTAAAATAAAATAAAAATGAAGTTTACTATCTTAAGATTAAATTATAGTTCCCATTTGTTTTGCCTCATGGCATTCCTAGAAAAGGAATCATGTAAATATTTTTATGCATAAATCTGGGTCCCTCAAGTTACTTTACTCTGTGATTAAAAGGCAAAGACACAAGATTGAGTTACTAAATAGAAAAAGACATCTTCTCAATGTCTGTGATGAAGAAAACAGAAGGAAGATAATGCAGCAATATGGTGCTTTAGCCATATTGACAGTGGAATAGATCAAGTCTGTTTCACCAGAAATATTTTCTGCAGGATTCATCTTCTGCTTTGGAGACTATTCAAGGAAGTGATTCCTAGTGTAGATGAACATGGCTGTCTGCCAAGTTGTGAATGACACCTAGAAAGGAAAAGTTTCAGTTCATCATAGTCCTTGAAACTGGAAACATACTATTAGGTCACTTCCAGTGTTAAAAGGAGCAGGAGTTTTAGTAATTTTAACACAAATCAATGAGTATCTTTCAACTGTCATAAATATATGATGACTCATATTTACTTAAAGCAGTGCTTCTCAATTATTTTCTGTCATGCCTTCCTAGGAAGAAGAAAACATTTTTCGCGCCCCCCACGCGATTGTAAATAGTATCTTTATTAAAAATACTTTAACCTGCAAAACAAAAATATATATAATAATTTGAGCTGGTTTTTTAATCAGAGATGATGTCTGAATTAATGGCTACAATGAGCACGTTTTGCAATGCATAGCTTTTCAAAACGGGGTTTGAAGAAGGACACAGCAACTCTCAGCTCCAGAGTCGTATAGAGACATAAACACAGGGCTGAGCTTGTTATTACAGTGTTTGCCGAGGTCAAACGCGACTCCTTTTACGGTGTGGGGCAGAGGGGCGCCCCACTATTTGAGAAGCACTGACTTAAAGTATTTGATACCAGTAAATTTCTCTAGACCTTAGAAAATACTACCAAAAGGACCTTCCATTATTGTATTTTGGGAAATATTTATATCAAAATTAGGTAAGTCTCTTTGGTTAAAATCAAAAGAAATCCGTATAACATTTTGTGGCTCTGCCCTAGAGGAATCTTTCTGTTTTGTTTTGTTTTAGTTGTTTGGGTCACACCCCCCAATGTTCAAGGTTTACTACTGACTTTGCACTCAAGGATCACCCTGACTTTGCCTCCTGCGGCCCCCAAGTAAATTGAGTTTGAGACCCTTGTAAGGTAAAGAAACATTGGGAACAAAACACAAAGAGAAAAAAGAAAAGTAAATATTATCACTATCAATAACCTGACAAAACATGGTATAGATGACACCTGGATGTTATTTGACATAGAGAATTTTCTAGGAAGCTATCAGGTATTGTTAGGAAGTGAGAATTATGGTAGACTAGGTTAGACATATGTTTCTCCTTTTGAGAGGTTGCAATATCTTTGGCAGAATGCTTAGCAGATTTATTTGCATCCCTAGTCATTCCACAGAGCTGATGGTGATAAACAGCTACTGATATTAATAGTGATAAAATATTAAGCATTAATATTTTAAAAGCTGTTTCTTTAACATAATTGGAATTTTAATGCCTGTGGAAGACCTACTCTTTTCTCCATTGTACTATTTTTTGACCAGGGTAATATTTTCATAAATTTCATAAAAATTGTTATGAATATAGGAATATATATAAACATATATATGAACATAGGAAGGTTTGCTCCATGCCACCATCAAAATATATTTAGAAATTAAAATACTTTTAAAGATTTTGGGGCCGGAGAGATAGCACAGAGGTGTTTGCCTTGCAAGCAACCGAGCCAGGACCTAAGGTGGCTGGTTCGAATCCCAGCTTACCATATGGTCCCCCGTGCCTGCCAGGAGCTATTTCTGAGCAGATAGCCAGGAGTAACCCCTGAGCACCGCTGGGTGTGGCCCAAAAAACAAACAAAAAAATTGATCATCTTTATTAGAATAATAAATTAATGTTTGACTGTAATTTTTACTCTGAAATTTGACATAAAGGTTGGTAAATATTTGAGACAACCATATACATAAAATATTCAAAATATGCAGAAACATCTTTTCAAGAGTTTCCACTTTGTGAATGATTAAATACAAAAATGCACTTTGTTTTCAGTGTGAGAAATTCTAGAGAAGTGACATTCATATTTTTGAATTCATTTTGCTTACATTTTCTCCTCATTTAGTGTCTCATGCAAGAGAAGGATATGGATAGTGGTACTACCAAATAATGTTTTGTTAATTTCCAGTGCTTAGTTAGTTCTTTTTCTGCCTTGGTAGCAATAAAACATTATTTCTTCTAATATAGTTTGATCTATAACTTGCATATACCTTAAAGATCAAACAATACCAGAAACCTTTAAATTTTCCAAATAGAAATAGCTATATAAATCTAGGATCAAGGGTAATCAAAATTATTGACACTATAGAAATTAGTATTGTGAGACATAAAATAAGTGCTAAGCCATCCAATCATCTATCTATAGATTTGTAATATTTTCTAAGACTCTATTTTCTGCTTACTTATCAATAAAATATTGGTATTAAAGACGGTCAATAACTGTATGAAATAAACTTTTTTGTTTTTTGTTTTTGGACCACACTCATCTGTACCCAGGACTAAATCCTGGTTCTGTGCTCAAAGATCACACTTAGAAGTGCTTGGGAAATATCCAGTGTTCCTGGTATAGAACCAGCTGTGCTATCCCTTCAGCCTAAAACACACATTTTAAAATGAACATTTCATCATAAACTTTATATGCAATCATTCTTGTTTTATCTAGAAAATTGAGAGCTGGCAATGTAAGGTGCAATTTTATGTTCATTAATGCTTTATCAGATGATAGTCATCAAATACTATATATGATGTTTGTTTTCTTTATACTAACTATAGTTAATTTTAATTTTACCTACTATTTATAAAACCACCCATATGTAGTCATGATCTTTACTTAATTTGTCTCAATTGTATAAAACCTTTTATTTGTTTATATCTGCCTAGTTTTCTTTTTAGATTTTAATCATTGTAAAATTCAGTTGGAGTGTTACTTAGGAAGAAGACAATTCAAAATCTGTTTTATTTACACAAAGATAAGGCAATATTGGAAATTAGTGATGTAGCTCAAGTGGTTAAATAAACGCCTTATATGACCATGTGTGTGTATCCAAATATAAAAAAAATTTGAAAAATAAAATAAAATTTGCCATTAGTTTGATTTAAAACATAGAATAGTTGGGGGCTGGAGAAATAGCATGGAGGTAAGGCATTTGCCTTGCATGCAGAAGGTCAGTGGTTCCAATACCAGCATCCCATATGGTCCTCCGAGCCTGCCAGGAGCGATTTCTGAGCATAGAGCCTGAAGTAAGCCCTGAACGCTGCCAGGTGTGACCCAAAAACCAAAAAAAAAAAAAAAAAAAAAAAAAAAGGAGAATATTTGAGACACTATAAAATAAACCTTTTGCAATTGGTTTGAAATGTCATTTATTTCTGAAAAATTACCTGGAGCCTGGGAAAGAAAAAGTGTGAAATAACTGAGAAATTATTTGAAGTCAGTAACTACAAAAAGAATAATAGGATTATCTTTTGAACTGGAAAGACTTTGTGAAGACAGGTTCATAGTCAGTAGTGGAATTTACAAAATTACAGCCTAGTTGGATTCAGAGAATACAGTGTTTAGTAACCATTTTGAATAATAAGATAACAATTTAGTAAGGATTATAAGGTTTCACTGGAAGAAGACATTCTAAATTCTTCCACTAGAAACCAATGGCTTGTTTTAAAACTATCTGAGGCATGAAGAAGTCTAAATAAAGATTCAATGTTAGAAAAGCCATAATGTATGCTGTTTTGTCAGAATTTCTGTCTTTTGTAATTAATTGTATTGTTTGATGTGATAAATATAGATTGTTGGCTTAGTTAGCCTTCTCCATACTAGTGTGAGAGTTTAAATCTCATGAGATACAGTTTCAGAAATGATCTTTCACACACTGATCCCATACTTAGTCCCATGGGCAAAGATTGAACTGTGCTGCTTTCTCAGTGTTTTCTAGGCTATTTATAAAATTGTGAAAACCTTTTTTAGAAGACGGAGCATGAGTGAAGAGTTTTGCAGATGAAAACACATAGGACAAGTCACACGAAGGGTAGAAACGTAGATCAGTCTATATGGAAATGAACAAAATATGGCTAGAAGGAGACAGAGCTATTGCTGAGGCAAAGATTGAAAACACGAGCATGCTCAGAAACAATAAATGTGAGAGAAAAAGGGAAAAATAGATGGGAGAGTGAAAAAGAGAGAGAGAGAAAGAGAGGGGGGGCTAGAAGGAGACAGGGCTATTGCTGAGGCAATGATTGAAAACACAAGCTTGCTCAGAAACAATAAACGGGGAAAAAAGAGAAAAAAAGAGATGGGGGGGGAGAGAGAGAGAGAGAGAGAGAGAGAGAGAGAGAGAGAGAGAGAGAGAGAGAGAGAGAGAGAGAGAGAGAGAGAGAGAGAGAGAGATCTCAGACTCTGGAACCAAACTGCTTCCTTCCCATCTTGGCTTTGCCCCTTAATTAACTGTGTGACTTGGGCAAGTGGCTTAACATTTTCTGTGTCTTATTTCTCAGTACATGCACTGTAGGTAATAATACACTTACCTTAGCTACAGTGAGGTTCAAATGAGTTAAGAGATTCATAAAAGTGCCATGGAGAAGTAGTGAAGCCCTTAGTAAATATTTAACTTTTATTTTCAAACATTAGAAGAGTCTCACAAGATAAGGATTAGATGAGGTGAAGTTTGGCGAAATATTCACAATTTCTTTTTCTTCTTACCCAAGAACACTCTTTGTGTGAACATACACATTCATTCATAGAGTTAATCTAATCATTATATAGGTGTAAGGTGGAATAAGGGCTAGATTTAAGGACTAGCCTAATGTATTTCTGCCAAAAAGTAATAAGTAGAGATTAAATAACCCTGTAATAACTCTAGAAAGAAGGGGGAAAAGTCTAAAATTCTGCAGGGCATGCTATTGATATTTTATGAGAGTTTGAAAAGACAGAGCATTAGAAAGTGCTAAATTTGTGCAGTGTAATAAAGGCTTCCTATGGTAATGAGAATCTTGGACTCTGTGCACATAAGGTGTTGTAAAAGGTTTAGTAATTACCTAAATGAAAGGACACTTACATTTCCATAATCACAATTCAGATCTGGGGGTCATTTATAGCTGATGTTATTGATGTCATTCTATCCTCTGTAGGACACAAAGCTTTCAGCATCAAGTAGCCCATATAAGTTTCCTGTCTGTTCTTTATTTCACAATCATCATTAAAATGAAATATTTTAGTCTAGTGTATAAAACATTTTATTTTTTTTTTTTTTTTTGTTTTTTTTTTTTTTTTTTTAAATTTTTATTTTTAATTATGAGAACAAGGGTGCAAAGTAAGAGGACAAGGTAAAGTTACAGTGGAAGGACAATCACCCATAACATAATTCTCAGAAGTCCCCTTGCTGATATATTAACTTTGAAATTTCAGCCAAAGAACATTAAGATAAATAACACAGAATCCATGTACAATTACTTTGTCCCTCAAGTCCCCAGATTGTAATACATTATAATATTTCTTAACAGTACACAAGGCAATCTAAAGCCATAAAACTTACGTAACTCCTTAAACATTACAGGCATAGTATTTTCTTACATTTCCATATACATGCATATTAGCTTAAGTTAACCTCAAATTTTAAGTGAGTTCTTTTTAAGGATTAGAGTTAAAGGAGCACAGTAAGAATGGTGTTAGAGTGGCAATTGTTGTTTGCATAGGCTCACCAAAATATGAGGAACATGGAAAGAAATAACCTTGGCCTAAGTACAAAGAGACCAGACCCCTGAAGTTTCCTGGCACAAGACCAAGTCTAGGCTCCAAGCAAGCTAGATCGTCCAATCCAATACATTGTCTGTAGTGCCAACACACTTTTATTTTTCACACAGTCTCTGTTGTTGGTATCATGTTTCTGTATTAAAGATCCTGGAATCTGCATATCTTACATTGAAGTCAGGACGTGGAGCATCCTCTCCTTTCACCTCACAATCAAAGGGCAATGCAGGGAGCCCTGTCCTGTAAGCCGGTCGTTGTTGTTGTTAAGTCTTCTCAGTGTTAAGGGAAGTCTCTTTTGAGCAGGTCGAAGTCTGAGCAGTGTAGGTCTTCCATGGTAGAGGATTGCTTCCAAGTGATGTTATAGACCAGCCTGGATGTTTCGTGGATGGCTTTCCTGGTTCAGGGGAGAATGGAATATGCCCTTTCTTCTGACGTCTGTGCCAGGTCGTTATGTCAATGTTCAGGGTGTAAGGTCCCTTTGCACTACAAGGTTTGTGTGTTCTAATCTCTATTAGATAGGATCTTATTTGTATTTATACTATTTTCCCATTTTAATGTGCCTATGCAAATAAGAAGCAATGCCACATGGTGTTATTGGCGCGTATGGGGGCCATAAGAACAATTACAATGATTCCATTGACATGATTCAATCATAAGCATTAAACTGGGGGACTCTTCCACCAAAATTCCTTGTTAAACAGCTCAAAAAGAGAACATAAAAAGTGGTTAGAATCATCACTATATAAGACAACATTTAGTAAGAATTATAGCTGTCAGAGAAAAAACACAAAATATTCTAAAGAAATACGTGTCCATTTTATGTATCTTGAAACAGTTTGGGGTTGTCATACACAATGCACAGCTTTGGACTGTGATTACGATTCTACACTACTGAAGTTAAAAAGAGAAAACTAGATTAGTGATGTTTGAGAAGGGGTTAGAGAGTTAAGGAGTGAAAAAGAGCTTTGTAGGGGTGTGGGAAAGGGGAGAATACAAAATAAACATTCTGTGTACGGAAAACATAACATAAGAATAAGGGATATTCTGAATACATGAAATACATGAAGTACGCGCGGGGGCGTAAGCCCCCGCGCGGTTCTGTAGTTTTTGGATGCCTAGGGAGGAATTTCTCACCCCCTCCCCCCAAGGCCCGATTAACCAGGCGTGGCCCTGAAGACCCGCCTGGTGTAGGGGGAATCATGCTCTCCTGGACAAAGTGGTCAGCCCAGGGTCCTATGGCTAGCTGTCCTGCCCAGAGCCCCCATCATACCAGTCAAAAGCCCACGAAATCCTGGCATGTGGAGTGTTCTGGTCCCAGCCGAGCCTCTGTGGTTTTTGGATGCCTAGGAAGGATTTCTCACCCCCTCCCCCCAGGGCCCGATTAACCAGGCGTGGCCCTGAAGACCCGCCTGGTGTGGGGGAATCTTGTTCCCCTGGACTAAGTGGTCAGCCCAGGGGTCCTATGGCTAGCTGTCCTGCCCAGAGCCCCCAACATACCAGGCAAACACACCAAGAAATCCTGGCATTCGGAGTGTTCTGGGCCCAGCCAAGGCTCTGCAGTTTTTGGATGCCTAGGGAGGAATTTCTCACCCCCTCCCCCCAAGGCCCGATTAACCAGGCGTGGCCCTGAAGACCCGCCTGGTGTGGGGGGAATCATGCTCTCCTGGACAAAGTGGTCAGCCCAGGGTCCTATGGCTAGCTGTCCTGCCCAGAGCCCCCATCATACCAGTCAAAAGCCCACGAAATCCTGGCATGTGGAGTGTTCTGGTCCCAGCCGAGCCTCTGTGGTTTTTGGATGCCTAGGAAGGATTTCTCACCCCCTCCCCCCAGGGCCCGATTAACCAGGCGTGGCCCTGAAGACCCGCCTGGTGTGGGGGAATCTTGTTCCCCTGGACTAAGTGGTCAGCCCAGGGGTCCTATGGCTAGCTGTCCTGCCCAGAGCCCCCAACATACCAGGCAAACACACCAAGAAATCCTGGCATTCGGAGTGTTCTGGGCCCAGCCAAGGCTCTGCAGTTTTTGGATGCCTAGGGAGGAATTTCTCACCCCCTCCCCCCAAGGCCCGATTAACCAGGCGTGGCCCTGAAGACCCGCCTGGTGTGGGGGGAATCATGCTCTCCTGGACAAAGTGGTCAGCCCAGGGTCCTATGGCTAGCTGTCCTGCCCAGAGCCCCCATCATACCAGTCAAAAGCCCACGAAATCCTGGCATGTGGAGTGTTCTGGTCCCAGCCGAGCCTCTGTGGTTTTTGGATGCCTAGGAAGGATTTCTCACCCCCTCCCCCCAGGGCCCGATTAACCAGGCGTGGCCCTGAAGACCCGCCTGGTGTGGGGGAATCTTGTTCCCCTGGACTAAGTGGTCAGCCCAGGGGTCCTATGGCTAGCTGTCCTGCCCAGAGCCCCCAACATACCAGGCAAACACACCAAGAAATCCTGGCATTCGGAGTGTTCTGGGCCCAGCCAAGGCTCTGCAGTTTTTGGATGCCTAGGGAGGAATTTCTCACCCCCTCCCCCCAAGGCCCGATTAACCAGGCGTGGCCCTGAAGACCCGCCTGGTGTGGGGGGAATCATGCTCTCCTGGACAAAGTGGTCAGCCCAGGGTCCTATGGCTAGCTGTCCTGCCCAGAGCCCCCATCATACCAGTCAAAAGCCCACGAAATCCTGGCATGTGGAGTGTTCTGGTCCCAGCCGAGCCTCTGTGGTTTTTGGATGCCTAGGAAGGATTTCTCACCCCCTCCCCCCAGGGCCCGATTAACCAGGCGTGGCCCTGAAGACCCGCCTGGTGTGGGGGAATCTTGTTCCCCTGGACTAAGTGGTCAGCCCAGGGGTCCTATGGCTAGCTGTCCTGCCCAGAGCCCCCAACATACCAGGCAAACACACCAAGAAATCCTGGCATTCGGAGTGTTCTGGGCCCAGCCAAGGCTCTGCAGTTTTTGGATGCCTAGGGAGGAATTTCTCACCCCCTCCCCCCAAGGCCCGATTAACCAGGCGTGGCCCTGAAGACCCGCCTGGTGTGGGGGGAATCATGCTCTCCTGGACAAAGTGGTCAGCCCAGGGTCCTATGGCTAGCTGTCCTGCCCAGAGCCCCCATCATACCAGTCAAAAGCCCACGAAATCCTGGCATGTGGAGTGTTCTGGTCCCAGCCGAGCCTCTGTGGTTTTTGGATGCCTAGGAAGGATTTCTCACCCCCTCCCCCCAGGGCCCGATTAACCAGGCGTGGCCCTGAAGACCCGCCTGGTGTGGGGGAATCTTGTTCCCCTGGACTAAGTGGTCAGCCCAGGGGTCCTATGGCTAGCTGTCCTGCCCAGAGCCCCCAACATACCAGGCAAACACACCAAGAAATCCTGGCATTCGGAGTGTTCTGGGCCCAGCCAAGGCTCTGCAGTTTTTGGATGCCTAGGGAGGAATTTCTCACCCCCTCCCCCCAAGGCCCGATTAACCAGGCGTGGCCCTGAAGACCCGCCTGGTGTGGGGGGAATCATGCTCTCCTGGACAAAGTGGTCAGCCCAGGGTCCTATGGCTAGCTGTCCTGCCCAGAGCCCCCATCATACCAGTCAAAAGCCCACGAAATCCTGGCATGTGGAGTGTTCTGGTCCCAGCCGAGCCTCTGTGGTTTTTGGATGCCTAGGAAGGATTTCTCACCCCCTCCCCCCAGGGCCCGATTAACCAGGCGTGGCCCTGAAGACCCGCCTGGTGTGGGGGAATCTTGTTCCCCTGGACTAAGTGGTCAGCCCAGGGGTCCTATGGCTAGCTGTCCTGCCCAGAGCCCCCAACATACCAGGCAAACACACCAAGAAATCCTGGCATTCGGAGTGTTCTGGGCCCAGCCAAGGCTCTGCAGTTTTTGGATGCCTAGGGAGGAATTTCTCACCCCCTCCCCCCAAGGCCCGATTAACCAGGCGTGGCCCTGAAGACCCGCCTGGTGTGGGGGGAATCATGCTCTCCTGGACAAAGTGGTCAGCCCAGGGTCCTATGGCTAGCTGTCCTGCCCAGAGCCCCCATCATACCAGTCAAAAGCCCACGAAATCCTGGCATGTGGAGTGTTCTGGTCCCAGCCGAGCCTCTGTGGTTTTTGGATGCCTAGGAAGGATTTCTCACCCCCTCCCCCCAGGGCCCGATTAACCAGGCGTGGCCCTGAAGACCCGCCTGGTGTGGGGGAATCTTGTTCCCCTGGACTAAGTGGTCAGCCCAGGGGTCCTATGGCTAGCTGTCCTGCCCAGAGCCCCCAACATACCAGGCAAACACACCAAGAAATCCTGGCATTCGGAGTGTTCTGGGCCCAGCCAAGGCTCTGCAGTTTTTGGATGCCTAGGGAGGAATTTCTCACCCCCTCCCCCCAAGGCCCGATTAACCAGGCGTGGCCCTGAAGACCCGCCTGGTGTGGGGGGAATCATGCTCTCCTGGACAAAGTGGTCAGCCCAGGGTCCTATGGCTAGCTGTCCTGCCCAGAGCCCCCATCATACCAGTCAAAAGCCCACGAAATCCTGGCATGTGGAGTGTTCTGGTCCCAGCCGAGCCTCTGTGGTTTTTGGATGCCTAGGAAGGATTTCTCACCCCCTCCCCCCAGGGCCCGATTAACCAGGCGTGGCCCTGAAGACCCGCCTGGTGTGGGGGAATCTTGTTCCCCTGGACTAAGTGGTCAGCCCAGGGGTCCTATGGCTAGCTGTCCTGCCCAGAGCCCCCCAACATACCAGGCAAACACACCAAGAAATCCTGGCATTCGGAGTGTTCTGGGCCCAGCCAAGGCTCTGCAGTTTTTGGATGCCTAGGGAGGAATTTCTCACCCCCTCCCCCCAAGGCCCGATTAACCAGGCGTGGCCCTGAAGACCCGCCTGGTGTGGGGGGAATCATGCTCTCCTGGACAAAGTGGTCAGCCCAGGGTCCTATGGCTAGCTGTCCTGCCCAGAGCCCCCATCATACCAGTCAAAAGCCCACGAAATCCTGGCATGTGGAGTGTTCTGGTCCCAGCCGAGCCTCTGTGGTTTTTGGATGCCTAGGAAGGATTTCTCACCCCCTCCCCCCAGGGCCCGATTAACCAGGCGTGGCCCTGAAGACCCGCCTGGTGTGGGGGAATCTTGTTCCCCTGGACTAAGTGGTCAGCCCAGGGGTCCTATGGCTAGCTGTCCTGCCCAGAGCCCCCAACATACCAGGCAAACACACCAAGAAATCCTGGCATTCGGAGTGTTCTGGGCCCAGCCAAGGCTCTGCAGTTTTTGGATGCCTAGGGAGGAATTTCTCACCCCCTCCCCCCAAGGCCCGATTAACCAGGCGTGGCCCTGAAGACCCGCCTGGTGTGGGGGGAATCATGCTCTCCTGGACAAAGTGGTCAGCCCAGGGTCCTATGGCTAGCTGTCCTGCCCAGAGCCCCCATCATACCAGTCAAAAGCCCACGAAATCCTGGCATGTGGAGTGTTCTGGTCCCAGCCGAGCCTCTGTGGTTTTTGGATGCCTAGGAAGGATTTCTCACCCCCTCCCCCCAGGGCCCGATTAACCAGGCGTGGCCCTGAAGACCCGCCTGGTGTGGGGGAATCTTGTTCCCCTGGACTAAGTGGTCAGCCCAGGGGTCCTATGGCTAGCTGTCCTGCCCAGAGCCCCCAACATACCAGGCAAACACACCAAGAAATCCTGGCATTCGGAGTGTTCTGGGCCCAGCCAAGGCTCTGCAGTTTTTGGATGCCTAGGGAGGAATTTCTCACCCCCTCCCCCCAAGGCCCGATTAACCAGGCGTGGCCCTGAAGACCCGCCTGGTGTGGGGGGAATCATGCTCTCCTGGACAAAGTGGTCAGCCCAGGGTCCTATGGCTAGCTGTCCTGCCCAGAGCCCCCATCATACCAGTCAAAAGCCCACGAAATCCTGGCATGTGGAGTGTTCTGGTCCCAGCCGAGCCTCTGTGGTTTTTGGATGCCTAGGAAGGATTTCTCACCCCCTCCCCCCAGGGCCCGATTAACCAGGCGTGGCCCTGAAGACCCGCCTGGTGTGGGGGAATCTTGTTCCCCTGGACTAAGTGGTCAGCCCAGGGGTCCTATGGCTAGCTGTCCTGCCCAGAGCCCCCAACATACCAGGCAAACACACCAAGAAATCCTGGCATTCGGAGTGTTCTGGGCCCAGCCAAGGCTCTGCAGTTTTTGGATGCCTAGGGAGGAATTTCTCACCCCCTCCCCCCAAGGCCCGATTAACCAGGCGTGGCCCTGAAGACCCGCCTGGTGTGGGGGGAATCATGCTCTCCTGGACAAAGTGGTCAGCCCAGGGTCCTATGGCTAGCTGTCCTGCCCAGAGCCCCCATCATACCAGTCAAAAGCCCACGAAATCCTGGCATGTGGAGTGTTCTGGTCCCAGCCGAGCCTCTGTGGTTTTTGGATGCCTAGGAAGGATTTCTCACCCCCTCCCCCCAGGGCCCGATTAACCAGGCGTGGCCCTGAAGACCCGCCTGGTGTGGGGGAATCTTGTTCCCCTGGACTAAGTGGTCAGCCCAGGGGTCCTATGGCTAGCTGTCCTGCCCAGAGCCCCCAACATACCAGGCAAACACACCAAGAAATCCTGGCATTCGGAGTGTTCTGGGCCCAGCCAAGGCTCTGCAGTTTTTGGATGCCTAGGGAGGAATTTCTCACCCCCTCCCCCCAAGGCCCGATTAACCAGGCGTGGCCCTGAAGACCCGCCTGGTGTGGGGGGAATCATGCTCTCCTGGACAAAGTGGTCAGCCCAGGGTCCTATGGCTAGCTGTCCTGCCCAGAGCCCCCATCATACCAGTCAAAAGCCCACGAAATCCTGGCATGTGGAGTGTTCTGGTCCCAGCCGAGCCTCTGTGGTTTTTGGATGCCTAGGAAGGATTTCTCACCCCCTCCCCCCAGGGCCCGATTAACCAGGCGTGGCCCTGAAGACCCGCCTGGTGTGGGGGAATCTTGTTCCCCTGGACTAAGTGGTCAGCCCAGGGGTCCTATGGCTAGCTGTCCTGCCCAGAGCCCCCAACATACCAGGCAAACACACCAAGAAATCCTGGCATTCGGAGTGTTCTGGGCCCAGCCAAGGCTCTGCAGTTTTTGGATGCCTAGGGAGGAATTTCTCACCCCCTCCCCCCAAGGCCCGATTAACCAGGCGTGGCCCTGAAGACCCGCCTGGTGTGGGGGGAATCATGCTCTCCTGGACAAAGTGGTCAGCCCAGGGTCCTATGGCTAGCTGTCCTGCCCAGAGCCCCCATCATACCAGTCAAAAGCCCACGAAATCCTGGCATGTGGAGTGTTCTGGTCCCAGCCGAGCCTCTGTGGTTTTTGGATGCCTAGGAAGGATTTCTCACCCCCTCCCCCCAGGGCCCGATTAACCAGGCGTGGCCCTGAAGACCCGCCTGGTGTGGGGGAATCTTGTTCCCCTGGACTAAGTGGTCAGCCCAGGGGTCCTATGGCTAGCTGTCCTGCCCAGAGCCCCCAACATACCAGGCAAACACACCAAGAAATCCTGGCATTCGGAGTGTTCTGGGCCCAGCCAAGGCTCTGCAGTTTTTGGATGCCTAGGGAGGAATTTCTCACCCCCTCCCCCCAAGGCCCGATTAACCAGGCGTGGCCCTGAAGACCCGCCTGGTGTGGGGGGAATCATGCTCTCCTGGACAAAGTGGTCAGCCCAGGGTCCTATGGCTAGCTGTCCTGCCCAGAGCCCCCATCATACCAGTCAAAAGCCCACGAAATCCTGGCATGTGGAGTGTTCTGGTCCCAGCCGAGCCTCTGTGGTTTTTGGATGCCTAGGAAGGATTTCTCACCCCCTCCCCCCAGGGCCCGATTAACCAGGCGTGGCCCTGAAGACCCGCCTGGTGTGGGGGAATCTTGTTCCCCTGGACTAAGTGGTCAGCCCAGGGGTCCTATGGC
The DNA here is from genome assembly GCF_024139225.1 of Suncus etruscus. Lineage (NCBI taxonomy): Eukaryota > Metazoa > Chordata > Mammalia > Eulipotyphla > Soricidae > Suncus > Suncus etruscus. The sequence continues at coordinate 45,959,466 of NC_064858.1, forward strand.
TAGCTGTCCTGCCCAGAGCCCCCAACATACCAGGCAAACACACCAAGAAATCCTGGCATTCGGAGTGTTCTGGGCCCAGCCAAGGCTCTGCAGTTTTTGGATGCCTAGGGAGGAATTTCTCACCCCCTCCCCCCAAGGCCCGATTAACCAGGCGTGGCCCTGAAGACCCGCCTGGTGTGGGGGGAATCATGCTCTCCTGGACAAAGTGGTCAGCCCAGGGTCCTATGGCTAGCTGTCCTGCCCAGAGCCCCCATCATACCAGTCAAAAGCCCACGAAATCCTGGCATGTGGAGTGTTCTGGTCCCAGCCGAGCCTCTGTGGTTTTTGGATGCCTAGGAAGGATTTCTCACCCCCTCCCCCCAGGGCCCGATTAACCAGGCGTGGCCCTGAAGACCCGCCTGGTGTGGGGGAATCTTGTTCCCCTGGACTAAGTGGTCAGCCCAGGGGTCCTATGGCTAGCTGTCCTGCCCAGAGCCCCCAACATACCAGGCAAACACACCAAGAAATCCTGGCATTCGGAGTGTTCTGGGCCCAGCCAAGGCTCTGCAGTTTTTGGATGCCTAGGGAGGAATTTCTCACCCCCTCCCCCCAAGGCCCGATTAACCAGGCGTGGCCCTGAAGACCCGCCTGGTGTGGGGGGAATCATGCTCTCCTGGACAAAGTGGTCAGCCCAGGGTCCTATGGCTAGCTGTCCTGCCCAGAGCCCCCATCATACCAGTCAAAAGCCCACGAAATCCTGGCATGTGGAGTGTTCTGGTCCCAGCCGAGCCTCTGTGGTTTTTGGATGCCTAGGAAGGATTTCTCACCCCCTCCCCCCAGGGCCCGATTAACCAGGCGTGGCCCTGAAGACCCGCCTGGTGTGGGGGAATCTTGTTCCCCTGGACTAAGTGGTCAGCCCAGGGGTCCTATGGCTAGCTGTCCTGCCCAGAGCCCCCAACATACCAGGCAAACACACCAAGAAATCCTGGCATTCGGAGTGTTCTGGGCCCAGCCAAGGCTCTGCAGTTTTTGGATGCCTAGGGAGGAATTTCTCACCCCCTCCCCCCAAGGCCCGATTAACCAGGCGTGGCCCTGAAGACCCGCCTGGTGTGGGGGGAATCATGCTCTCCTGGACAAAGTGGTCAGCCCAGGGTCCTATGGCTAGCTGTCCTGCCCAGAGCCCCCATCATACCAGTCAAAAGCCCACGAAATCCTGGCATGTGGAGTGTTCTGGTCCCAGCCGAGCCTCTGTGGTTTTTGGATGCCTAGGAAGGATTTCTCACCCCCTCCCCCCAGGGCCCGATTAACCAGGCGTGGCCCTGAAGACCCGCCTGGTGTGGGGGAATCTTGTTCCCCTGGACTAAGTGGTCAGCCCAGGGGTCCTATGGCTAGCTGTCCTGCCCAGAGCCCCCAACATACCAGGCAAACACACCAAGAAATCCTGGCATTCGGAGTGTTCTGGGCCCAGCCAAGGCTCTGCAGTTTTTGGATGCCTAGGGAGGAATTTCTCACCCCCTCCCCCCAAGGCCCGATTAACCAGGCGTGGCCCTGAAGACCCGCCTGGTGTGGGGGGAATCATGCTCTCCTGGACAAAGTGGTCAGCCCAGGGTCCTATGGCTAGCTGTCCTGCCCAGAGCCCCCATCATACCAGTCAAAAGCCCACGAAATCCTGGCATGTGGAGTGTTCTGGTCCCAGCCGAGCCTCTGTGGTTTTTGGATGCCTAGGAAGGATTTCTCACCCCCTCCCCCCAGGGCCCGATTAACCAGGCGTGGCCCTGAAGACCCGCCTGGTGTGGGGGAATCTTGTTCCCCTGGACTAAGTGGTCAGCCCAGGGGTCCTATGGCTAGCTGTCCTGCCCAGAGCCCCCAACATACCAGGCAAACACACCAAGAAATCCTGGCATTCGGAGTGTTCTGGGCCCAGCCAAGGCTCTGCAGTTTTTGGATGCCTAGGGAGGAATTTCTCACCCCCTCCCCCCAAGGCCCGATTAACCAGGCGTGGCCCTGAAGACCCGCCTGGTGTGGGGGGAATCATGCTCTCCTGGACAAAGTGGTCAGCCCAGGGTCCTATGGCTAGCTGTCCTGCCCAGAGCCCCCATCATACCAGTCAAAAGCCCACGAAATCCTGGCATGTGGAGTGTTCTGGTCCCAGCCGAGCCTCTGTGGTTTTTGGATGCCTAGGAAGGATTTCTCACCCCCTCCCCCCAGGGCCCGATTAACCAGGCGTGGCCCTGAAGACCCGCCTGGTGTGGGGGAATCTTGTTCCCCTGGACTAAGTGGTCAGCCCAGGGGTCCTATGGCTAGCTGTCCTGCCCAGAGCCCCCAACATACCAGGCAAACACACCAAGAAATCCTGGCATTCGGAGTGTTCTGGGCCCAGCCAAGGCTCTGCAGTTTTTGGATGCCTAGGGAGGAATTTCTCACCCCCTCCCCCCAAGGCCCGATTAACCAGGCGTGGCCCTGAAGACCCGCCTGGTGTGGGGGGAATCATGCTCTCCTGGACAAAGTGGTCAGCCCAGGGTCCTATGGCTAGCTGTCCTGCCCAGAGCCCCCATCATACCAGTCAAAAGCCCACGAAATCCTGGCATGTGGAGTGTTCTGGTCCCAGCCGAGCCTCTGTGGTTTTTGGATGCCTAGGAAGGATTTCTCACCCCCTCCCCCCAGGGCCCGATTAACCAGGCGTGGCCCTGAAGACCCGCCTGGTGTGGGGGAATCTTGTTCCCCTGGACTAAGTGGTCAGCCCAGGGGTCCTATGGCTAGCTGTCCTGCCCAGAGCCCCCAACATACCAGGCAAACACACCAAGAAATCCTGGCATTCGGAGTGTTCTGGGCCCAGCCAAGGCTCTGCAGTTTTTGGATGCCTAGGGAGGAATTTCTCACCCCCTCCCCCCAAGGCCCGATTAACCAGGCGTGGCCCTGAAGACCCGCCTGGTGTGGGGGGAATCATGCTCTCCTGGACAAAGTGGTCAGCCCAGGGTCCTATGGCTAGCTGTCCTGCCCAGAGCCCCCATCATACCAGTCAAAAGCCCACGAAATCCTGGCATGTGGAGTGTTCTGGTCCCAGCCGAGCCTCTGTGGTTTTTGGATGCCTAGGAAGGATTTCTCACCCCCTCCCCCCAGGGCCCGATTAACCAGGCGTGGCCCTGAAGACCCGCCTGGTGTGGGGGAATCTTGTTCCCCTGGACTAAGTGGTCAGCCCAGGGGTCCTATGGCTAGCTGTCCTGCCCAGAGCCCCCAACATACCAGGCAAACACACCAAGAAATCCTGGCATTCGGAGTGTTCTGGGCCCAGCCAAGGCTCTGCAGTTTTTGGATGCCTAGGGAGGAATTTCTCACCCCCTCCCCCCAAGGCCCGATTAACCAGGCGTGGCCCTGAAGACCCGCCTGGTGTGGGGGGAATCATGCTCTCCTGGACAAAGTGGTCAGCCCAGGGTCCTATGGCTAGCTGTCCTGCCCAGAGCCCCCATCATACCAGTCAAAAGCCCACGAAATCCTGGCATGTGGAGTGTTCTGGTCCCAGCCGAGCCTCTGTGGTTTTTGGATGCCTAGGAAGGATTTCTCACCCCCTCCCCCCAGGGCCCGATTAACCAGGCGTGGCCCTGAAGACCCGCCTGGTGTGGGGGAATCTTGTTCCCCTGGACTAAGTGGTCAGCCCAGGGGTCCTATGGCTAGCTGTCCTGCCCAGAGCCCCCAACATACCAGGCAAACACACCAAGAAATCCTGGCATTCGGAGTGTTCTGGGCCCAGCCAAGGCTCTGCAGTTTTTGGATGCCTAGGGAGGAATTTCTCACCCCCTCCCCCCAAGGCCCGATTAACCAGGCGTGGCCCTGAAGACCCGCCTGGTGTGGGGGGAATCATGCTCTCCTGGACAAAGTGGTCAGCCCAGGGTCCTATGGCTAGCTGTCCTGCCCAGAGCCCCCATCATACCAGTCAAAAGCCCACGAAATCCTGGCATGTGGAGTGTTCTGGTCCCAGCCGAGCCTCTGTGGTTTTTGGATGCCTAGGAAGGATTTCTCACCCCCTCCCCCCAGGGCCCGATTAACCAGGCGTGGCCCTGAAGACCCGCCTGGTGTGGGGGAATCTTGTTCCCCTGGACTAAGTGGTCAGCCCAGGGGTCCTATGGCTAGCTGTCCTGCCCAGAGCCCCCAACATACCAGGCAAACACACCAAGAAATCCTGGCATTCGGAGTGTTCTGGGCCCAGCCAAGGCTCTGCAGTTTTTGGATGCCTAGGGAGGAATTTCTCACCCCCTCCCCCCAAGGCCCGATTAACCAGGCGTGGCCCTGAAGACCCGCCTGGTGTGGGGGGAATCATGCTCTCCTGGACAAAGTGGTCAGCCCAGGGTCCTATGGCTAGCTGTCCTGCCCAGAGCCCCCATCATACCAGTCAAAAGCCCACGAAATCCTGGCATGTGGAGTGTTCTGGTCCCAGCCGAGCCTCTGTGGTTTTTGGATGCCTAGGAAGGATTTCTCACCCCCTCCCCCCAGGGCCCGATTAACCAGGCGTGGCCCTGAAGACCCGCCTGGTGTGGGGGAATCTTGTTCCCCTGGACTAAGTGGTCAGCCCAGGGGTCCTATGGCTAGCTGTCCTGCCCAGAGCCCCCAACATACCAGGCAAACACACCAAGAAATCCTGGCATTCGGAGTGTTCTGGGCCCAGCCAAGGCTCTGCAGTTTTTGGATGCCTAGGGAGGAATTTCTCACCCCCTCCCCCCAAGGCCCGATTAACCAGGCGTGGCCCTGAAGACCCGCCTGGTGTGGGGGGAATCATGCTCTCCTGGACAAAGTGGTCAGCCCAGGGTCCTATGGCTAGCTGTCCTGCCCAGAGCCCCCATCATACCAGTCAAAAGCCCACGAAATCCTGGCATGTGGAGTGTTCTGGTCCCAGCCGAGCCTCTGTGGTTTTTGGATGCCTAGGAAGGATTTCTCACCCCCTCCCCCCAGGGCCCGATTAACCAGGCGTGGCCCTGAAGACCCGCCTGGTGTGGGGGAATCTTGTTCCCCTGGACTAAGTGGTCAGCCCAGGGGTCCTATGGCTAGCTGTCCTGCCCAGAGCCCCCAACATACCAGGCAAACACACCAAGAAATCCTGGCATTCGGAGTGTTCTGGGCCCAGCCAAGGCTCTGCAGTTTTTGGATGCCTAGGGAGGAATTTCTCACCCCCTCCCCCCAAGGCCCGATTAACCAGGCGTGGCCCTGAAGACCCGCCTGGTGTGGGGGGAATCATGCTCTCCTGGACAAAGTGGTCAGCCCAGGGTCCTATGGCTAGCTGTCCTGCCCAGAGCCCCCATCATACCAGTCAAAAGCCCACGAAATCCTGGCATGTGGAGTGTTCTGGTCCCAGCCGAGCCTCTGTGGTTTTTGGATGCCTAGGAAGGATTTCTCACCCCCTCCCCCCAGGGCCCGATTAACCAGGCGTGGCCCTGAAGACCCGCCTGGTGTGGGGGAATCTTGTTCCCCTGGACTAAGTGGTCAGCCCAGGGGTCCTATGGCTAGCTGTCCTGCCCAGAGCCCCCAACATACCAGGCAAACACACCAAGAAATCCTGGCATTCGGAGTGTTCTGGGCCCAGCCAAGGCTCTGCAGTTTTTGGATGCCTAGGGAGGAATTTCTCACCCCCTCCCCCCAAGGCCCGATTAACCAGGCGTGGCCCTGAAGACCCGCCTGGTGTGGGGGGAATCATGCTCTCCTGGACAAAGTGGTCAGCCCAGGGTCCTATGGCTAGCTGTCCTGCCCAGAGCCCCCATCATACCAGTCAAAAGCCCACGAAATCCTGGCATGTGGAGTGTTCTGGTCCCAGCCGAGCCTCTGTGGTTTTTGGATGCCTAGGAAGGATTTCTCACCCCCTCCCCCCAGGGCCCGATTAACCAGGCGTGGCCCTGAAGACCCGCCTGGTGTGGGGGAATCTTGTTCCCCTGGACTAAGTGGTCAGCCCAGGGGTCCTATGGCTAGCTGTCCTGCCCAGAGCCCCCAACATACCAGGCAAACACACCAAGAAATCCTGGCATTCGGAGTGTTCTGGGCCCAGCCAAGGCTCTGCAGTTTTTGGATGCCTAGGGAGGAATTTCTCACCCCCTCCCCCCAAGGCCCGATTAACCAGGCGTGGCCCTGAAGACCCGCCTGGTGTGGGGGGAATCATGCTCTCCTGGACAAAGTGGTCAGCCCAGGGTCCTATGGCTAGCTGTCCTGCCCAGAGCCCCCATCATACCAGTCAAAAGCCCACGAAATCCTGGCATGTGGAGTGTTCTGGTCCCAGCCGAGCCTCTGTGGTTTTTGGATGCCTAGGAAGGATTTCTCACCCCCTCCCCCCAGGGCCCGATTAACCAGGCGTGGCCCTGAAGACCCGCCTGGTGTGGGGGAATCTTGTTCCCCTGGACTAAGTGGTCAGCCCAGGGGTCCTATGGCTAGCTGTCCTGCCCAGAGCCCCCAACATACCAGGCAAACACACCAAGAAATCCTGGCATTCGGAGTGTTCTGGGCCCAGCCAAGGCTCTGCAGTTTTTGGATGCCTAGGGAGGAATTTCTCACCCCCTCCCCCCAAGGCCCGATTAACCAGGCGTGGCCCTGAAGACCCGCCTGGTGTGGGGGGAATCATGCTCTCCTGGACAAAGTGGTCAGCCCAGGGTCCTATGGCTAGCTGTCCTGCCCAGAGCCCCCATCATACCAGTCAAAAGCCCACGAAATCCTGGCATGTGGAGTGTTCTGGTCCCAGCCGAGCCTCTGTGGTTTTTGGATGCCTAGGAAGGATTTCTCACCCCCTCCCCCCAGGGCCCGATTAACCAGGCGTGGCCCTGAAGACCCGCCTGGTGTGGGGGAATCTTGTTCCCCTGGACTAAGTGGTCAGCCCAGGGGTCCTATGGCTAGCTGTCCTGCCCAGAGCCCCCAACATACCAGGCAAACACACCAAGAAATCCTGGCATTCGGAGTGTTCTGGGCCCAGCCAAGGCTCTGCAGTTTTTGGATGCCTAGGGAGGAATTTCTCACCCCCTCCCCCCAAGGCCCGATTAACCAGGCGTGGCCCTGAAGACCCGCCTGGTGTGGGGGGAATCATGCTCTCCTGGACAAAGTGGTCAGCCCAGGGTCCTATGGCTAGCTGTCCTGCCCAGAGCCCCCATCATACCAGTCAAAAGCCCACGAAATCCTGGCATGTGGAGTGTTCTGGTCCCAGCCGAGCCTCTCAAAACATTTTAAATACCAGATTTTTCTCATGGGAAAGCTTTCAGAGTTGCTTTTATGTAAGCTGCCTTTACAACAAACACATTTAAATGTAAGAAACAAGGAAACACTAATTAAAAATGGAGTCTAGAAATCTTTAATGATACATTTATAGTTTCACCATATGAAATGATTGTGTGAACAATTACAATGCTTCATCACATTTTTATCCCCTTCAGAACAAACTGGAAAATTTAAGTTCTTAGGGTTTCTTTCATTGAGAAATTTTTCTAACTCGGTCACCATTACATAAGATCATGGTATAGAAAACCATGCCTATAGAAGATCAGTTTATCAGAAGAATTTAAAAAAAATATTTGGTCTTTGGGTCATACCAGGAGACGCTCAGGGGTTACTCCAGCCTATGCACTCAGAAATCGCTCCTGGCTTGAGACTCTGGTGATTGAACTCAGGTCTGTCCTGGGTAAGCGGTGTGCAAGGCAAACGCTCTACCACTGTGCTATCACTCTGGCCCCAGAAGAGTTGAATTTTATAGTAAGAAAATACTGTTCAGTATTTTACTGCCAAAGATCTCTTTAAAATTATCCCATACTTGATGATTCTACCAAAGACTCATACAAATCAACAAATAATCATACTCAGAACAAAGATATTTTGTAGTGTAAGGATACAAAGAAAAATATGCCAAATTGAAATGAGTAATGGGGCAAAGTCGGCAGAAAGCAACAGCCAGCCACTTGAGTCATCTTCCATTGAGGTAAAACAACATGTTCAATCTCCTCCTCATTCAGCACTAAGGACAATGACAGTTTTATTTCTTAAGGAAGCATATTAGAGACACAGCACTTGACAATTTTTTGTAGATTAACTGCCTAATCTATGTAGAAAGTTCCCAAACTTTAGGTCCAAACAGAATTAATGTTAAATACAAACCACCTTGTTTACACGAAGAGTTCAGGCACAAAGAAACACTAAGCACTACCTGTAATTTTGACATTGATATAGGAAACTATTAGCCAATCAGATTCTTAGACATTAACCTTTCTAATGTTGCAAACAGGCCTTTTTAGAGAACACTCAGTTTCTCTTCCGAATTATGGACATACGTACAATGTCAGTCAGGTTTTGAAAACTAAGAAGGGAACTCATCTTTCCTGACAAGTTTGGATTTGATTTACCTAAAGAAATTAGAAGGCATATTAGTATAGTTGCAAGATATACCGTGTTTCCCCCAAAATAAAACATCCTCTGAAAATAAGGCCTTCTTAGAAGTTTTCTTCTAGATGAAATATAAAGCATACCCCCCAAAATAAGGTTCCTAGTCTCTGTCTCAGAATTAAAATTAATTTACTGTAAACTGGTTGCTAAGGCTGCCCCAATTGGCTACTGTAGGATTCACAGTTTGTCTGGTTAGTGTTGACAACTATCATACTACCGTACTACATACACGTAATAAATTTTCTTAGTTTTCATTTAACAATAAATGTGTATTGTATACTTCTACATGGAAAAATAAGACATCACCTGAAGAAAAGACCTGGAACATCTTTGGGAGCAAAAAATTAATATAAGATACTTTTATTAATGAAAGAGTTTAGCCAATTGATATTTAAAGAAATTATTGACAGAGAGTTGTTTTGCTAGTAAATTGTATAGGGTTGTTTTTGTTACAATTAGGGATTTGGTTTGTGTAATTGATCTGAGTAGTTCGTTTAGAGTCAGTTTGGTTAGTGAAAATATTGCAGGTTCTTTTTATTCTCAGAATATTTTAACCTTCTCTCCTATGTAATGAGATTTTTTCTGGGCAGTGGATTCTATGTTGAAGTTTCTATTAATATTTCCCTCACTACTTGTTCTTCCCCTTTTCCTTTTTCCTCCCTTTCTGATATTCCCATTTTAGTAGATTACTTCTTTTGTCTTTGTTCATTTAGTATTTTACATTTTCTTCCAATGTTTTGTCTCTTGTTTCTTTATTGACTTCTTTGTTATTGTCTTTTATCTTTATGTTTTAGTTTTTTAGTTTATCTGTCTTTTAGTTTATCCATTCAGTTCTGTACTTCTGCTATTATGGCTTCCTGGCATGTTTTGTAGTTCTCTTAGTTCCATTTGCATGAATTCTCTCATCTTCTTTTTTTTTGTTTTTGTTTTTGGGCCACACCCTGTGACGCTCAGGGGTTACTCCTGGCTATGCGCTCAGAAGTTGCTCCTGGCTTCTTGGAGGACCATATGGGACGCCGGGGGATCGAACCGCGGTCCGTCCTAGGCTAGCGCAGGCAAGGCAGGCACCTTACCTCCAGCGCCACCGCCCGGCCCCCGTCTTCTAATAAAGTTATTTTTTGAGTTTGTTGAACTGTTCATCTATGAATTTCTTAATTTCTTTGGCTAGTGATTCCTTGAATTCCATTGCTAAGACATTAAAGGATAATTTTTGTTCCTATATATAGGATTTGAGCTCTTTGGAAGACTTGGAAATTTGCTAGTATTTCTCTCCATATCCCCTGTTTTTGGTTTCTTCCTTAGTCTTTCCATTGTTCTTTGCATTGGGTGGGTTGGAGTGCAAGAGTTTCAGGTGTTTAAAAAAAAAAGTGGTCTGCTTAATTGTATAAGAGATGGTTGGAGATATATTATTTTGGAATTTATTTATCCTAGGTAAACGAGGTTGCCCAAGTATGAAAGAAATTTTGTACACAAATTTGTTGGGTTGTTCTTCTGGGTTGGGAGCTGACTATTTTTTAAGGGAGAGAAATGTTTGACCTGTTCTGTCTAGAACCATCTGGTATAAGCTGAAATATCTGTGAGGTTTGTGGAGCAGTGAGTCAATGGGCTTTCTTTCCAGAGCTGGTGGGCCTTTTATGATGGCAGCAAGGATATCCAAAGGTGGAAGGATGGGGAGGGACTGTTTTGCATGCATGGAATTTACAGGGTGATTTGGGATACCTTCACCTTTCCCTGCTGATCTAGGGTCAGTGAACATGGGATTTTTAGGGGTTGTTGGAACTGTTCTCACAGGCCTTTCTTTCCTGAGCAGGCACAGGACTTTATGATGGTGGCTAGGAGGTCTAGCTGGGAGGTGAAAGATTGGGCTGGTTTTTATTATTATTATTATTATTATTATTATTATTATTATTATTTGCTGTAAGTTCAAATGTTTTATTTGTAATTTTTATTTTAATAAGGTAGAACTGTATTTTATGAAATTCCTTCATTATTGATTTTTGATTCACTTCGTAAATTCAATAATTCATGCATTCATTTTCTGTAATTCCCAGGTATCATTTTTTAAATTTTAATCAGCATATTGATCAACATTTGCTCAATAGCATTTATTATTTTCTAAAATTATTACTGATCTCCTTTCTGATTTTGCTGTTTTTGAATTAGACCATTGTGATCTGTAAAGATAGTTGATATGCTTTTAAGCTACATATGTAAATTTATAGTTACATTGCAACATTTCATATACCTTAGAGAATGCTAAGTACTTGAATAGTGTGTCGTGTAGTGTTTAGGGTTCAAATGTTCTGAAAACATTTGTTAAGCACATCTCTTCTCATTTGTTTTGACCATTATTTGCTTAATGAAGCTCTGTCAGGATAATTTATTGTTTGTTTTAAGTGGAACTTTTAAATTCCTGACTATTATTGTGTAATTATAGTTGTGCTTCCCTATAGAGCTGTTAATTTTTAATTTATATATTTTTGTACATCTATTTTGCATAATTGAATATTGACAATATTATATATGTATGTTGTCTTATCCCTTTCATTATATTCTTTAGTAAATAATTGTTTTTTACTTAATGTTTAGCTAGAACCTACTTTATTATTAATAAAATGTGACCCTTGCCTTCTAATATTTTTATTGCTTTATACTAGAACTTTTTTAAAAAAAACTTTGTATATTTATAACTAAAGTGAGTTTCTTGTAAATAAAATATTGTTTATACTTGTATTTTAATGTATTTGCTTATTCTGTGCCTTGTGATTGGTAAAGTCAGAGCATTTATACAAATGGTCATTTCTAACATAGGAAAATTTTCTACTGCTTTTATAGTTTTTGTATATTATTCTACTAACTTATTTCCTTTGTTAGCCTTTGTAGTTTTTTACTTCTCTCTCTCTCTTTCTCTCTTTCTCTCTCTCTCTCTCTCTCTCTCTCTCTCTCTCTCTCTCTCTCTCTCTCTCTCCATATTATTTGGTAGCAGTCTAGGGTTAAACCTGGCTTTGAACTCAGAAGTTAGTCCTGGCAGGCTGGGAGATCAAATGGGATGCCAGGGATAGAACCCAGTTTGGCCTAGTGAAAGGCAAATACCCAACCCACTTTACTATTGCTAAGGCCCCTAAAGTTTTCTTTTTTAATCAAATAGGAGTGCTCCTTTAAATGTATCTTGTGGGGAAGTCTAGTATTGGTTGGAAAAACTCCTTTACCATCTGCTTATGAACTTTATTTGTTATTCTCTTGAACTTCTCCACCCCATCAGAAAGATATTATGTCAGGATATAGTGATCTAAGCTGCCAGTTTTCTACTGTGTATTTTTAATATTATAAAATTATTATAGTATTTCTATAGTGTTTCTTCTAAGAAAAATGATAGAAATTTCAGTTACCTGCCATTTTTTACTTGGTGCCTTCAAATGTTCTTTTTTAAACTCAAAAATTTTACTACTTTTCATCTTCCTCTTTGCATGTGAACAGCCAGGTGTTCTACAGGCTTTTGTGTTCATTTCCTTACCCAAATTTGGAGAGATTTGCTCTTGCAAAATTTGAATAAACTTTGAATGAGCTTGCTGCATCTTTGGTATTTCTTTGTTTATATGTTGCCTTTTCAGATTAGAGTAGGATACTTTTTCAGGAGTTACTTCATTATTTTGAATGTCATTTGGATCAATTTATCATCATCCCTCCAATTTTTATTGAGGCACCATGATTCATAAATTATTATAGAGTTAAATGAATAAAAGGTTCTAACATCACAGCATATCAGCTTCCCTCCACCCCCAGGGACTCCACCTTACTATTAATTTTTTGTTTTTTGGAGGGGGAACACCGTGTGATGCTCAGGGGTTACTCCTGGCTATGCACTACTGCTCCAGCCCTTTAGTATTTTGTTTCTATCTTTACTTTCTGGTAAATCAGTTTAGTATGATTGTATTCAGCATCATTGATTTGATTCTCCATGTAGTCTACATGCTTTCAAAATAGTTTTTGACATCTTTGTAATTTATAAACTAAGGATTCCCTGAATCCCTTTGTAACTTCGCTTTTGTGAGTTTTGGTTTATCTTTTTTATAAGTGTTTCTGAGTTCTTGTGTCACCTGACTGCTTTTCTTATCTTGTAGAGCTTGGTTCTACATATTTGAGTTTTTACTATACTATTTTAAACTTTTGTATACTATATTATTTAGTTTTAGAGACCTATTGTGTCTTTGTCATTTTATATATTCTAGAGATCAAATTGCTATCTATTTTAAGTCAACCACTTTTCTAATTTAAATTTTCATAATTTTGACTTTTTTAGCCAGGTGTTTCTGGTGAAGATGGGCCACATCCAGCTGTGCTTAGAACTTACTCCTAGTTTTGTGCTTAGAAATAAAATCACTCCTGATAGTATTTAGGCAACCGTATACAAATTTTAATAGTGCTCAGGCTAGGGATTGAATATGAATTAGCCACATGCAGGACACAAGTACTTTTCCTTGGGACTGTCATTTTTCTCCTTTTTAATTTTTTTCTATAAACATGTTTTTCCTCTCTGGATCAATAAATTAGAGAATTAGACTACTTATGTCTTCTCAGCTGGTGGCAATGTGACTTGATTTTACTTGGTTTTGTTATCACTATGATAACTTTTGGCTTTTGCTGGGTCCTGTTTTCTGTTTTATCACTTCTGTGCCAGCATATTGTAATAGGGTTAATAAGAGATGCAGCAAATGTTGATACTATGAAGGAGAAACTGATTTCACATTCTCTCTCTTTGTATCTCTTTATTTCTCCATCTCTCTGTGTATCTCTCTCTCTTTATTTTATACTCCAGTTTGCAGTATTGTTACCAAAGAAATATCATGTTTATCACTTAAACCTTTAGCACCCAGTTGTTGTCCAGAGTGAGCATTACTAACTATTATTGTTATAGTCATTCTTTCCCTTCTCTGACTGAAATCCCCTTCTATTTGTGGCAAGTTTCCTATCATGGACTGATTCTCCTTGCCTTCATCTCTATTGTTTATGGATAAAACTACCATACTATGTATTTTATAGCCCACAAATGAGTGTAATCATTCTGCCTTTCTCTCTACCTATGATTCATTTTGCTCAGCATAATACTGTCATATCCATTTAAATATAAACAAATTTTCCTAACAGTTGCGTAGTATTCCATTCTCTGCGTGTACCACTGATTTTTGTATTCACTCTTCTGTTCTCAGGCACTTTTGTTGTTTCCATATTCTGCCTATTGTGAATAGTGCTGCAATAAACATAGGTCTGCAGAGGGCTTTTCTACATTGTGTTTTAGTCATGTAGGATATATTCCTAGGAAAGGATGATATGGGAGCTCAATTTCTAGTTTTTGAAGAATATCCATATTAATTTCTAAACAGGCTGGACAATTGACATTCCCAGCAGCAGTGAATTAGAGTTCCTTTTTTACCACATCTGTGGCAGCACTGGTTGTTCTTTTTCTTTGCACTGTGTGCCATCTCCAGTATGAAATGATATTTTGTTGTTTTTATTTGCATTTTCCTGATGTTTAATGATGTGAAGCATTTTTCTATGGACATTTTGTCCATCTGTATTTATTCTTTGAGAAAGTTTCTATTCATCTCATCTTCTCATTTTTGGATGGGGTTAAATTAATCTTAATTTATATATCTCACAGCCCTTAGCATGACGCTGAGCATGATTAAAATAGACTTGATCTAGATGAAGATTGTTGTTATATAGATGGGTGCAGTCCACATCTTTCTTAAAGCTTCTTGTGAGAACATAAAATTTTATATTTTGGGTATTATTGTGCTTGTTTTGTGTTTTAATATGAATAAGGAGTTTTAAGAGAGAATTAAAAGGGATAATGTAACAAAATAATTAGAAAAAAGAGGAAGGCTTGTTTTCATGACCTAAGTGCTGCCATCTGCAAAGACTAAAATATATGTTCTGCAACAATTTCTATGTGATGTTTATTATTTTTATTTCTTTTCCTCAATGAGCCACTTTTGCAATTTGTATTAAGCATAAAATATGCACCTGTGGGTCTTTTTCAGTTCTCATCTAAAAAAGATATAAAATACATAATTCTTGCCTTTGATTATCAATCAAATTTTTATTTCATTTAGAACTCATTCATAGATGTTTAACTTTGAATGTTTTGGTTTGTCTAACAGCCTCATCATCCTGCTTATTCATTCATAAGATTAACGCATTCAGAGGTTTTCCCTTGATTGACTTGGATTTAGATATGCAGAATTAGAAATTTTTAATTTAACTTCAACTCAAATATAATTATAAATTAAAACCTATCAAGTTATAAAGCAGCAATGTTATGTATGTGTTGAAATTAATTTAGTATATTAATCAAGGTCTTCAAAATATAAACCAATATGCTCAATGTCTATATGTTTAGTCAGTTGAGAGAGAAAATAATCTCTTTTTCTACGTTTCTGTTCTATTTAGGTCTCCAAAAGTATTGTAATATTTCCTTCTATATTAAAAAAGAAACATTTTAATACCAATTTTACCTAGAAATATTGTCACATTCATGTCTAAAATTTGATGTTTAATTAACCTTCTGGGAACTCATGACTTAAAACACATAAATAACAATAATAAGTAGCATTTTTCTAGATGTTCTTGTTAGAAAGTCTTCCCTCCATTGATTCTTTTTTTTTTTTTTTTTTTTTTTTTTTGGTTTTTGGGCCATACCCGGTAACGCTCAGGGGTTACTCCTGGCTATGTGCTCAGAAGTTGCTCCTGGCTTGGGGGACCATATGGGACACTGGGGGATCGAACCGCGGTTCGTCCAAGTCTAGCGCAGGCAAGGCAGGCACCTTACCTTTAGCGCCACCGCCCGGCCCCTCCATTTATTCTTAAATAATAAGTACTTACTTTGCTTCATTAAGTAACACTAGTTATAATCCTTAAAGCTGTTATTTTATTACCAAAATCATTCTCTATTATTGAAATTCACCTGAAAGTTATATTTCATGCTTTTCAAAAGAAATGTATTAAAAATATGGAATAAGCACCATTGATATTATGTTTCTTGAATAGCTATAATATGGCTAGTATCTACTTTCACTACTTTATTTTTATAAAACCCACATTAATTTCTACTATTATTGTTAATAAGCCAATTGTGGGTTGGACTAATGGAGCCCTACATTTATAATTAGGGAAGCTATCTAACTTTGTTACTGTATTAGATTTGTTCTTAACTTAGATCACACATATATGACTCTTATATTTAATGGGAAAGGATATTAAATATAGATTATATCTTTCATAGTATAGCTATCAGGATATCTTGGTTTTAATACTCCCCATCTGTGACCCTTTACAATACATTAAGCACACTTTTTCAGCAGCAGCCCTACTACAATTAATCATGTTGAGGAATAGATTGCATTACGTGTATTAGCAAGACTCTTGTATTAACCAAATGCTAGACAGATATGTGTGAGAACAAAGAGCAAACTCCAGGTTCTATGTTTTTTATTGAACTTTAAGATTTTAAGTCAATGATAAATGTTTTTATCATCCATCAATATAGGCATGGTTGATTTCAAATTACAGAGACCACATGACTACATGATCTTTAGTAATAATCAACTCACCTACTTCAGGAGATTTGAGTGAATTTCTTTCATTTATTTTTTTTTTTGTAATATGAAGTTACTTGCTTATATAGGAAATAATATAGCTTTCACCAGTGAAAAACATAAACTAAAAAGTGTGAATACACACTTACAACATTCTAAAATACACTTGAATGATAATTTTTGTTTTGAAAACTCCATTCATTACCTCCTGTAATAACAAGGTAGTCTAGCCTTATGGCATAAAAATGTAGATGGTAATGGGAGATATCAAATTTTGTAGTTAGTATGCATCTGAGAGTCTTAAAGAATAAAGAATAAACAATGTTCCTGTACAGGAACCAGAGAACTTGGATCTAAATGTATGACAGATGGTTGCTAAATTAAATTGATCATGCTCAGTTATAGATAGTAAAATGTGAAGAGAATGAAGAATGGAATTGATGGGTGAACTGCCATATATTTGGGAGGAGGCTGTTTATCAGAAATCGGCCTTTCAAAATGAATGAATATAATAATATGTTGGCTTTGGACTTAGGTTATATTAAAAAGAGAAAATAATAAAAGAGGGAGATCCAGTGTTATTTAATAGTATTGATAATACACTAATCTCTCTACACCCAATTTTAAGTGTATTCAGGTATTTAATCTTAAAAAAAAAGTATCAAATTCACTTTAGAATTCAAAAGAATAGAGTGGTCTTATATGTATATATTTGGTTTTTGAGCAACCTGGCTGTACTTAGAGATTACTCCTGGTTCAGAGCTCAAAGATTAAAACTTGGTAGATTTGGGACACCATATGGGATGCCAGGAATTAAACCTAAGTTGGCTGCATGTAATGCAAGTGCCCTAACATATATATAAATATATGTGTTTGCACAAATATAAGTGTGTGAAATGTTTTATTATGGAAACATTGCTATACAAAATGTAAATATTTATGTTTCAGGAATATA
This sequence comes from Suncus etruscus, assembly GCF_024139225.1. Taxonomy (NCBI): domain Eukaryota; kingdom Metazoa; phylum Chordata; class Mammalia; order Eulipotyphla; family Soricidae; genus Suncus; species Suncus etruscus. The sequence goes on from NC_064858.1 coordinate 45,976,389, forward strand.
GTTTACCAGCAGCATATAGTAAACAACCCTCAATTATAGTCCTTTGACTTCTTTCTTCTCAATATCCTTTTTTTTTGATAAACTCAAGTCTGAGGGGCTCCATTCATTGCACATTATGTATTCTCTTTATTTCTGTATATATTTCCTAACAATGAGATCATTTTTTCTTTCTGACATACTTAGTTTAGCTTGATGTATATTAATAAAATCTATATTGTAGCAACCAACTTAATATGAATAAAAACAGAGAGGTTAAAATTGTATGATATAATTACAGAAAAGAGCCTAAACTACTAATTTTATGAACATTTAAATAATTATAAAGAACAAAATGCATAGCTCTATCTCCATACATTTGTTAACAGAGGTTTATAAATTTCTATAAATACACAGTATATCATATTCATGAAAGGATAAATATATAATTTTAATAGAACTATGTTACTAAAAGGAGTTTATTGAAAACTGAATCAAGCAGTGAACTTTCTAGTATGTCAAGATGGCAGTCTTGAGCTAGGATTGGAAGGGTTTGGTAGGGAACTTTGAAATATTGTATAGGGAAGTTGACACTGGTGGAGGATTGTTTCTGGAGCCTAGAATTCAACTGTGAATAATAGAAATCATGGTGCTTTAATAAAATAAAAAATGAAAAAAGGGCAATACTGCTTCTCATAAAAGTCAGAATGAAATTTAATTAAAACAATAACAGTATATCTACATAACTTAGGGCACAATGTCATTCGATAATGTGGAGAATGATTATATTAATTAACCAGAAATATGTCAGTATTAAATAAATAGAAATGCTATGGAGCTGAATCTCTGGAAAACACAAATGTAATACTAACAACAAATTTATTAATCTGTTGGAAGTGTGGCTTGTTTATGAACACATAGCATATGTAATGCTTATTAAAGAATAAGCATAATATAGCTCTTCCTGTTATGCAAATAAGAAGTTACTTCAGTTTTTTTTTTTTAATTTTTTTTTTATTTAAACACCTTGATTACATACATGATTGTGTTTGGGTTTCAGTCATAAAAGGAACACCACCCATCACCAGTGCAACATTCCCATCACCCAAGTCCCAAATCTCCCTCCTCCCCCCCCAACCCCCGCCTGTACCCTAAACAGGCTCTACATTTCCCTCATACATTCTCAATATTAGGACAGTTCAAAATGTAGTTATTTCTCTAACTAAACTCATCACTCTTTGTGGTGAGCTTCCTGAGGTGAGCTGGAACTTCCATCTCTTTTCTCTTTTGTGTCTGAAAATTATTATTACAAGGGTGTCTTTCATTTTTCTTAAAACCCATAGATGAGTGAGACCATTCTGCGTTTTTCTCTCTCTCTCTGACTTATTTCACTCAGCATAATAGATTCCATGTACATCCATGTATAGGAAAATTTCATGACTTCATCTCTCCTGACAGCTGCATAATATTCCATTGTGTATATGTACCACAGTTTCTTTAGCCATTCGTCTGTTGAAGGGCATCTTGGTTGTTTCCAGAGTCTTGCTATGGTAAATAGAGCTGCAATGAATATAGGTGTAAGGAAGGGGTTTTTGTATTGTATTTTTGTGTTCCTAGGGTATATTCCTAGGAGTGGTATAGCTGGATCGTATGGGAGCTCGATTTCCAGTTTTTGGAGGAATCTCCATATCGCTTTCCATAAAGGTTGAACTAGACAGCATTCCCACCAGCAGTGGATAAGAGTTCCTTTCTCTCCACATCCCCGCCAACACTGTTTATTCACATTCTTTGTGATGTGTGCCATTCTCTGGGGTGTGAGGTGGTATCTCATCGTTGTTTTGATTTGCATCTCCCTGATGATTAGTGATGTGGAACATTTTTTCATGTGTCTTTTGGCCATGCGTATTTCTTCTTTGTCAAAGTGTCTGTTCATTTCTTCTCCCCATTTTTTGATGGGGTTAGATGTTTTTTTCTTGTAAAGTTCTGTCAGTGCCTTGTATATTTTGGAGATTAGCCCCTTATCTGATGGGTATTGGGTGAATAGTTTCTCCCACTCAGTGGGTGGCTCTTGTATCCTGGGCACTATTTCCTTTGAGGTGCAGAAGCTTCTCAGCTTAATATATTCCCATCTGTTAATCTCTGCTTTCACTTGCTTGGAGAGTGCAGTTTCCTCCTTGAAGATGCCTGTAATGTCCTGGAGTGTTTTGCCTATGTGCTGTTCTATATATCTTATGGTTTTGGGGCTGATATCGAGGTCTTTAATCCATTTGGATTTTACCTTTGTACATGATGTTAGCTGGGGGTCTAAGTTTAATTTTTTGCAAGTGGCTATCCAATTGTGCCAACACCACTTGTTGAAGAGGCTTTCCCTGCTCCATTTAGGATTTCCTGCTCCTTTATCAAAAATTAGATGGTTGTATCTCTGGGGAACATTTTCTGAGTATTCAAGCCTATTCCACTGATCTGAGGACCTATCCTTATTCCAATACCATGCTGTTTTGATAATTGTTGCTTTGTAGTACAGTTTAAAGTTGGGAAAAGTAATTCCTCCCATATTCTTTTTCCCAATGATTGCTTTAGCTATTCGAGAGTGTTTATTGTTCCAAATGAATTTCAAAAGTGTCTGATCCACTTCTTTGAAGAATGTCATGGGTATCTTTAGAGGGATGGCATTAAATCTGTATAATGCCTTGGGGAGTATTGCCATTTTGATGATGTTAATCCTGCCAATCCATGAGCAGGGTATGTGTTTCCATTTCCGTGTGTCCTCTCTTATTTCTTGGAGCAGAGTTTTATAGTTTTCTTTGTATAGGTCCTTCACATATTTAGTCATATTGATTCCAAGATATTTGAGTTTGTGTGGTACTATTGTGAATGGGGTTGTTTTCTTAATGTCCATTTCATCCTTATTACTATTGGTATATAGAAAGGCCATTGATTTTTGTGTGTTAATTTTGTAGCCTGCCACCTTGCTATATGAGTCTATTGTTTCTAGAAGCTTTTTGATAGAGTCTTTAGGGTTTTCTAAGTAGAGTATCATGTCATCTGCAAACAGTGAGAGCTTGACTTCTTCCTTTCCTATCTGGATTCCCTTGATATCCTTTTCTTGCCTAATCGCTATAGCAAGTACTTCCAGTGCTATGTTGAATAGGAGTGGTGAGAGAGGACAGCCTTGTCTTGTGCCAGAATTTAGAGGGAAGGCTTTCAGTTTTTCTCCATTGAGGATAATATTTGCCACTGGCTTGTGGTAGATGGCCTTCACTATATTGAGAAAGGTTCCCTCCATTCCCATCTTGCTGAGAGTTTTGATCAAGAATGGGTGTTGGACCTTATCAAATGCTTTCTCTGCATCTATTGATATGATCATGTGGTTTTTATTTTTCTTGTTATTGATGTTGTGTATTATGTTGATAGATTTACGGATGTTAAACCAGCCTTGCATTCCTGGGATGAAACCTACTTGATCGTAGTGGATGATCTTCTTAACGAGGCATTGAATCCTATTTGCCAGGATTTTGTTGAGGATCTTTGCATCTGCATTCATCAGTGATATTGGTCTGTAATTTTCTTTTTTGGTAGCGTCTCTGTCTTGTTTAGGTATCAAGGAGATGTTGCCTTCATAAAAGCTATTTGGAAGTGTTTCTGTTTGTTCAATTTCATGAAAGAGTCTTGCCAAGATTGGCAGTAGTTCCTCTTGGAAAGTTTGATAGAATTCATTAGTGAATCCATCTGGACCTGGGCTTTTGTTTTTCGGCAGACATTTGATTACTGTTTTAATTTCATCAATGGTGATGGGGGTGTTTAGATATGCTACATCTTCTTCCTTCAACCGTGGAAGATTATAAGAGTCCAAGAATTTATCCATTTCTTCCAGGTTCTCATTTTTAGTGGCGTAGAGTTTTTCAAAGTAGTTTCTGATTACCCTTTGAATCTCTGTCATATCAGTAGTGATCTCTCCTTTTTCATTCCTGATACGAGTTATCAAGTTTCTCTCTCTCTCTTTCTTTGTTAGGTTTGCCAGTGGTCTATCAATCTTGTTTATTTTTTCAAAGAACCAACTTCTGCTTTCGTTGATCTTTCGGATTGTTTTTTGAGTTTCCACTTCGTTGATTTCTGCTCTCAGCTTTGTTATTTCCTTCTGTCTTCCTATTCTTGGGTCCTTTTGTTGAGCATTTTCTAGTTCTATTAGCTGTGTCATTAAGCTACTCAGGTAAGCTCCTTCTTCCTTCCTGATGTGTGCTTGCAAAGCTATAAATTTTCCTCTCAGTACTGCTTTTGCTGTGTCCCATAAGTTCTGAGAGTTTGTGTCTTTATTGTCATTTGTTTCCAGGAACCTTCTTATTTCCTCCTTGATTTCATCTTGGACCCACTGGTTATTGAGCATGAGGCTGTTTAACTTCCAGGTGTTAAAGTGTTTCTTCTGAGTCCCTTTGGAATTCACAAATAATTTCAGAGCCTTGTGGTCAGCGAAGGTAGTCTGCAAAATTTCTATCCTCTTGATCTTATGGAGGTATGTTTTATGTGCCAGCATGTAGTCTATCCTGGAGAATGTCCCATGTACATTGGAGAAGAATGTGTATCCAGGTTTCTGGGGATGGAGTGTCCTATATATATCCACTAGGCCTCTTTCTTCCATTTCTCTACTCAGGTCTAGTATATTCTTGTTGGGTTTCAGTCTGGTTGACCTGTCCAGTGTTGACAAAGCCGTGTTAAGGTCCCCCACAATTATTGTGTTGTTGTTGATATTATTTTTCAGATTTGTCAACAGTTGTATTAAATATTTTGCTGGCCCCTCATTCGGTGCATATATGTTTAGGAGAGTGAATTCTTCCTGCTCTACGTACCCCTTGATTAATATAAAATGTCCGTCTTTGTCCCTTACAACCTTCCTGAGTATAAGTTTGCATTATCTGATATTAGTATGGCCACTCCAGCTTTTTTATGGGTGTTGTTTGCTTGGATAACTTTTCTCCAGCCTTTTATTTTGAGTCTATGTTTGTTCTGACTATTCAGGTGCGTTTCTTGTAGGCAGCAGAAGGTTGGATTGAGTTTTTTGATCCATTTAGCCACTCTGTGTCTCTTAACTGGTGCATTTAGTCCATTGACGTTGAGAGAAAGAATTGTCCTGGGATTTAACGCCATCTTTATTTCAAAATTTGGTGTGTCTTTTGGGTAGTCTTGTCTTAGATTAGGTCTTTCAGTTTTTCTCTTAAGACTGGTTTTGTGTCTGTGAAGTTTCTGAGCTGTTTTTTGTCTGTGAAACCATGTATTCTTCCATCAAACCGGAAAGTGAGTTTTGCTGGGTATAGTATTCTGGGTGAAGCATTCATTTCATTCAGTCTTGTCACAATATCCCACCACTGCTTTCTGGCATTGAGCGTTTCTGGTGACAGGTCTGCTGTAAATCTCAGGGAAGCTTGCTTGAACATGATTTCCCCTTTTGATCTTGCTGTTTTCAGAATTCTGTCTCTATCTGTGGGATTTGTCATTGTGACTAGGATGTGTCTTGGGGTGGTTTTTCTGGGGTCTCTTTTGGTTGGTACTCTTCGGGCATGCAGGATTTGATCACATATATTCTTTAGCTCTGGAAGTTTCTCTTTAATGATGTTCTTGACCATTGATTCTTCCTGGAAATTTTCTTCCTGGGTCTCTGGGACTCCAATGATTCTTAAGTTGTTTCTGTTGATCTTATCATAGACTTCTATTTTCGTCTGTTCCCATTCTTTGACTAATTTTTCCATTGTCTGCTCATTTGCTTTAAGTTTTTTGTCCAATCTCTCCTGCTGTATGGAATTGTTATGTATCTCATCTTCCACAGCACCAAGTCTATTCTCAGCTTCTGATACCCTGTCCCAGAGCTTATCCATTTTGTCATTCACTTCGTTTACTGACTTTTTCAGTCCTGTTAGTTGACATGTTATTTCAGTTTGGAGTTTTGTCATTTCTGCCTTCATATTTTCTTGGTTCTTATTAGTGTTCTGTTCAACTCGATCCATGGTTTCTTGGAGTCTGTTGAGCACCTTCCATATTGCTAGTCTAAAGTCCTTATCTGAGAGGTTTATTAGTTGTTCAGTCATTATCTGGTCCTCAGAATTGTCATCTTCATTCTCTATGTCTGATGCTGGCCTGCGTTGTTTCCCCATTGTCACACTTGTATTGTGGGTTTTTCTACGTGTTGTAGTGGTATTCATTGTCTATATGATGTAGGCAGCACACTCCTCTGGCTCCTCCCTTTCTGGATGGGCTGACTTGCCTCTAAGGGAGGGGAGTCCTCCGTGGATGAAGCCTCACACTGGGTCAAATCTTAGGCCCGAGCATGCAACAGAGAAGACAGTCCAGAGAGAAATATTTGCTTCTGTGATATAGCGCCGTTCTTAGTGTGATTTTTCATTCTTGTTGCAATGGAGTTCTTTCCTTAGAAAGAGTGCACGGCCGCGTAGCGAAGCGGAGCGGCCGTGCTCCTCTGAGCCTCTTTTTGCCCCACTCGCAAGAGTTTCACGCAAGAGGACAGTAGACAGACATAGACAGGTCACACTCACAGTCTTTCACAGCTGAGCCCCACTGGGCCGGTGTACTTTTGCGGATTTTCCCAGCCTGGTGTCACACACAGGGAGCCAGCTTTTGCAAAGGTTAGCCGGTTTTTTGTTACTTCAGTTTTTAATGCGAAAACAAAATTTAAATAAACAACCTAAGCATAGTCATGGAGTTGAACTTTAACACCCACTGAATTTTTTATTGAACAGATAAAGTCACAAAAACGTTTAATTTGGTTGTATTATCTTTGAATTTAGACACAACCATATTTAATATATGCCTTTTATTTTTATAGTTATGTCTTAGTCTTATCTAAAAATATACTTTATAAAATACAGTAAAAAATGTAGGATCCTAGTATTAATTGTAGCACATGATTATAACTCAGACTTAAGTTGCTTTCAATAACCACAGTGTCAAACACTGTGGCTTCATTAAGCACCAAGTGGAATTGCCTTGCTCCATGCTCCATGATCCAATTTCCACTCCAAGATAAGGAATCAATTGTCTTTAATCTTTTAGCTGCTCTTAGATTTGGGACAGAAGGACTGAGAGATAGCAGAACTTGCTCAATATTCCTTCACCATTTAAGGTCAAACAACGAGGCTTGCAGACACATGCACAAAAAGACTAAAATTCTTCATATAAAGTTAAAAGCCAGGCATCCATACATCCCTTTTTATCTTTGCTGAATATTCACATTCCAGGAAAAAAAATTTTTTAACTTTCTGGGCCATACCCTGTGATACTGTGATGCTCAGGAGTTACTCCTAGCTACACATTCAGAAATCGCTCCTGGCTTGGGGGACCATATGGGATAATGGGGATTCCTGGATCGCCCATGCAAGGCAAACACCCTGAAGTTGTGCTATCTCTCTGGCCCCTCTAGGATAATTTTTGTTTAATATCTACTCTCCACAGCATAGAGAGAGGATAGCAATGATATAACTCAGAGGAAAGTAAAGCTAGGCCTGTTGATATTTCATGAAAATAATTAGTGCTGGAGTTACCTGATTTAGAAATCAGCAAAGGACAGTTATGTATCAACTCATTGTCATTGACTGAGCTCTCTGACAATGTATGTGTAATACTTAAAAAAATGGTCGAATCATACTATATGCAGTTCTTAGATTCTTATTAATTTTATTTGTTCTTAAACTAAAAAAATAAATAAATAGAATCCTTGCCTTTGAAAATAATTTGGATGACTTTAGAGAGAATACCAGAAAGGCAGCTGACAAATTGGTGAGAATATTGATGTAAAGCATACACCATAACAATAGAATATATGGGGGGCAGATGAAAATATGGTGGATAGGGTGTTTGCCTTGCATTCAACCAATCTGTACTTGATCTCTATCTCTTGAGCATTGCAAGGAATGATCCTTGACCACAGAGCCAGGATAGAAGGAAAGGAGCAAATGCATGTTTTGTGTGAGGGAATCTGAGGCTTCTCAGCATCCCATGGCCTCCTAAACTCAGCTGCCACATTTCCTAAGTACAACATCAGAAGCAATTGTAAAGCATGAAGGTTTTGACCCAAAATCTGAAAAATATATGAATAAATAGTTTATATGTTGAAATATTGTTTATGTGACACATTATTTGCTTTCTCTACATATTTCACAGAAATTGAACACAAGTGTTTATATATATTGTCCTCTTCTATTATAAAACTAGTTTTTATTACAAAAAATAAATATTCTATTCACTTCATATTTGTACTTATATAAACTTATTTTACTAAACATATATATAAAGCCTGGTTACATTCATTCTATAAAAACATTCCTTTCAAAAGTAGAAGCAACATATAAACATCAGTCTAACTATTTATTTCTACATCTCATTATGTTTTCATTTGGGAGATACCCCATAACTAAGGATCTAAATTTTACTCCCACAAATTCCTTTTCCATAATACTTTATATATATATATATATATAAATATAATATATATATCATATATATATATATGATGTTGTCTATATAAGAAGTAGTCTAGGAAATCACACAGCAGAAAGGTTGCTTGCTTGCATGTTGGAGACTGTTTGGAATAATTAAAAAGCCCTCTCACTAATCAAAATGAAGTTTCTGAAAGTCTTAGCCAAAGTGCTTACAAGCTGCATGTGGCCTTCCTTGCCCTTGGACCCAAAGAAATAGAAATAGCCTAGAGCTAGGGAGTTACTAGGCTCCAAGATGTCCTTGTAAAGACAGGGGTCAAAAGGCCCAAGCAGAGATTAGATTTTGTACTTTGTTGCTCAAAAATAATGTAAATCTCTTGACTGATGATAATCTCATTAACCTTGGAAAATCAAGATGTTCCCGTGGAAAATTACAGCAATTCCTACTGTGCCTCGCCCCTATTCTCTCTGTTTTGCATTGTCTATAAAAGGTCTAATTTTTCTTTTATTAAACGGACTCCTGATCGGAAACCCTCGACTCGAGTCTCATTTCCCAGTCCCTCTTCTATTTCAGGCTGGATTCTTCATCGAGAATTGCGAATTACTGACGTGGTCCCCAGCTTTACCCGCTGGTCGGGGTCTTTGGAAGACCACACTTGCATACAGCTAACCTGGGTTCAATCACTAAAACTGACAAGAGTTAGTGATTTCAAAACAAAGAGCCAGGAATAAGCTCTGAACACTATTGAGTGTGGCTCTCAAACAAAATTAAACCAAAACATATTCTATATAGACATTTATTTTTTGCTGTTTTGTTTTTGCAGTACCAGAAATTTAGGCAAGACTACATATGCAAGTGCATAAGAGAGTCACACATTGAGACACATTAGATCTCATAAATTATTTTGCTTAAATTTTTAGTTCCACATTTGGAGGTGCTCAGGACTTACTCCTGACTCTGGGCTCTGTGGTTTCTCTTGGCCCTGCACTAAGCTTCTGATGCCAGAAAGGAATATTGATCGGTCACATGCAAGGCAAGACTCTAACCCTGAACAATCTTTTTGACTCTATCATAAAGTATTTTTTTAAATCTTGGGGATTTAGGAAGATTGCACATAGGTCAAAGGTTCATTATTTACATGAAGAAAGTCCAGCAGTAGCCCCTGGCTCCTCTGACTTCCTTAATACTCCTGAGTAAATATGATGGTCCCCAGAACCAATAGGGTTAAGTAGCACCCAAGCGATATTCTGGCTATTGAATCATCTGGCAAGGTTAGCTAATAACCAATTGGATTGCCCCCCAAGTCCACTGAACATTGCTTAGAATTCTCTCCTCTCTGTACATATACCAAATAATCAATGACATAGCTTAAAATATTTTTCACTTATTTATCCCTTTTTTAATTTATTTATCCATAATTATTTATCCAAAATTATTAGGAACATAATTACTTAAGAGAAATTGCAGACTTCAATTTATAGTTCACCATTTCTCTTGTAACCATTTTATTTAGAAAAAAATGTTTATATTTTCCCTGAAAAAATATTCTTCCTGGTATTGTATTCATGTTAGTTATTGGCATGGCATTTAAGAATTTTGTTTGAAATAAACACAAATATATTTGTGAACAGTTATGATTTCTAGACATTACAATGTCAACTGTTTTTCCACATATTGCTTATTCTCAGTGACATATTTCATAAAATAGAAATACTAAGAGTAATAAAATAACCAAAGTGGGAATTCAATGATATAACTGAGATATGTAAGTCTAGCCTAAAAACCTTCTCTCTTAATCACAGGATATTTAAAAATAATATTTAAAAGAGTAAAACTATTTTCATGATGAACTCTGTAGAGAAAAATACACTTTTGTTTGTCATTTGATCTCAATTCAATTCACAACATTCTGAAACCAGATGTGAAGGTATTTGTTGTTATTGTTGCCTTTTTTTCTTTATTTTTTAATATATAAAAATATTTTAAGCACCACGATGACAAGCATGATTGTAGTTGGGGTTCAGTCATAAACAGAACACCTCCCTTCAACAGTGTAATATTCCCACTGGCAATGCTTCCTTCCCTCCTTCCCAACCCTTGCCTGTATTTGAAATAGGCATTCTACTTCTCTCACTCATTAAGATTGTCATGATAGTTGTTAGTATAGTTATTTCAAAGGTAATTAATTTTATTTTATTTTTGTTTTTTGAGTTATACCTGGAAGCGCTCAGGGGTTACTCCTGGCTCTGTGCTCAGAAGTCACTCCTGGCAGGCTCTGGGGACCATATGAAATGCCAGGAATCAAGCGGGTCCCTCTGGGGTTGGCTACTTGCAAGGTAAACGCCCTACCAGTGCTATTGCTCTGACCTGTTGCCCTTTTTTCACCATACCAAGCAATTCTCTTAATACCAGCTGAATAGTCAATAATTCAACTTAATTCTGATATTATTTATCAAAAGATAACACTAGACCTGACAGATTAAGCTACAATATAGAAAATTCTAAGTTATGTATTTAATCACACAGCCTTTATGATAATATATATTTCTTCACTTAAGTAGCTGTTCCTAAATAGTCAGAGGCAACACAGTAGATAGAACTAGAATCACAGACTCCTAATTCAGTGTCATTAGTAGTTGCAGCAATTGTTCTAAGTCATTATACAAATAAAATAGTTTGAAAATGGGGGGAGTATTTTTTATTGAACTTTAGGTAACATGACTGCAAAATTTAATGTATGTTTGTGATTTGATGTGTATTTATTGCATCTTCTCTACCATCAATGTGACCTAAACAGGGTAAACTCTTTTATCTTTTTTTTAAGCTAAACAAAACTTTTTTCCATCAGCCACAAGCCCCGTACTGACCAGTCAAGGTCATCTCTCAAAGGAGACAACCCCTTGCCAAGGTCAGAAGCTGGTTTATGTAGGGAGGGGATATAGGTAGGTTCTAGCTTCTGGTGATCTTTAAAATGATTGGCTATTGTCTAGAGTACCTTTGTACTGCACCCTTGTGTCCTTTCCAGATAGGTTTGAATATAGTGTTAGTGGAAATAGGCTTGAGAAAATCTAACCAGTGGTTTGCAATATGTGGAACTTACAAAATAGAGTCCTTCTTGTTCAGAACCCAGGGCCTCACATTTTCTCATCTTCTTAGGGACCTGAGTCAAATCCTTCTTTTTTTAGTTTTAGATTCAGTATGTAAACTAGAAGCAATTTCTTTTTTTTAATTTTTTTCTCTTTATTTGAATATCTTGATTACATAAATGATTGTGATAAGGATTTAGTCATATAAAGAACACCCTCTTCACCAGTGCAACATTCCCACCACCAATGTCCCAAATCTCCCTCCATCCCACCCCACCCCCATCTGTACTCCAGACAGGCTTTCCAGTTCCCTCATTCATTCACTTGATTATGGTAGTTCTCAGTGTAGTTATTTCTATAACTGTGCTCACCACTCTTTGTGGTGAGCTTCATGGAGTGAGCTGGTGTTCCAGCCCTCCTCTCATTGTCTCTGAGGATTGTTACAAAAATGACTTTTATTTTTCTTAAAACCCATAGATGAGTGAGACTATTCTGCGTCTCTCTCTCTCCTTATGACTTATTTCACTGAGCATGCTAGATTCCATGTACATCCATGTATAGGAAAATTTCATGACTTCATCTCTCCTGACGGCTGCATACTATTCCATTGTGTATATGTACCACAGTTTCTTTAGCCATTCGTCTGTTGAAGGGCATCTTGGTTGTTTCCAGAGCCTGGCTATTGTGAATAGTGCTGCAATAAATATAGGTGTAAGGAAGGGGTTTTTGTATTGTATTCTTGTGTTCCTAGGGTATATCCCTAGAAGTGGAATAGCTGGGTCGAATGGGAGCTCAATTTCCAGATTTTGAAGGAACCTCCATATAGCTTTCCATAGAGGCTGTACTAGATGGTATTCCCACTAGCAGTGGATAAGAGTTCCTTTCTCTCCACATCCCTGCCAGCACTGATTGTTCTCATTCTTTGTGATGTGCGCCAATCTCTGTGGTGTGAGGTGGTATCTCATCATTGTTTTGATTTGCATCTCTCTGATGATTAGTGACGAGGAGCATTTTTTCATGTGTCTTTTGGCCATTTGTAATTCTTTTTTATCAAAGTGTCTGTTCATTTCTTCTCCCCATTTTTTGATGGGATTAGATTTTTTTTTGTAAAGTTCTGTCAGTGCCCTGTATATTTTGGATATTAGCCCCTTTTCTGAAGGATGTTGGGTGAATAGTTTCTCCCACTCAGTGGGTGACTCTTGTATCCTGGGCACTATTTCTTTTGAGGTGCAGAAGCTTCTCAGTTTAATGTATTCCCATCTGTTAATCTCTGCTTCCACTTGTTTGGAAAGTGCAGTTTCCTCATTGAAGATACCTTTAGTCTCAATGTCATGGAGTGTTTTAAGAAAAAGATATCAAGGGAATTCAGATAGAAAAGGAAGAAGTCAAGCTCTCATTGTTTGCAGATGACATGATACTCTACCTAGAAAACCCTAAAGACTCTACCAAAAAGCTTCTAGAAACAATAGATTCATATAGCAAGGTGGCAGGCTACAAAATCAACCTACAGAAATCAATGGTCTTTTTATACACCAATAATAATAGGGAAGAGATGAAAGTCAGGAAGGCAATCCCATTCACAATAGTGCCACACAAACTCAAATATCTTGGAGTCAACTTGACCAAAGACCTGAAGGACTTATACAAAGAAAACTATAAAGCCCTGCTCCAAGAAATAAGAGAGGACACATGGAAATGGAAACACTTACCCTGCTCATGGCTTGGCAGGATTAACATCATTAAAATGGCAATACTCCCCAAAGCATTATACAGGTTTAATGCGATCCCCTTAAAAATACCCATGACATTCTTCAAAGAAGTGGATCAAACACTTATGAAGTTCATCTGGAACAATAAACATCCTCGAATAGCTAAAGCACTCTTAGGGAAAAGGAAAATGGGAGGCATTACTTTCCCCAACTTTAAACTGTACTACAAAGCAATAGTTATTAAAACAGCATGGTATTGGAATAAAGACAGACCCTCAGATCAGTGGAATAGGCTTGAGTTCTCAGAGAACATTCCCCAGGCATACAATTACCTAATTTTTGACTTAGGAGCAAGAAATCCTAAGTGGAGCAGGGAAAATCTCTTCAACAAGTGGTGCTAGCAGAACTGGTTAGCAACTTGCAAAAAAGCGAACATAGACCCCCAGTTAAAATCATGTACGAAGGTAAAATCCAAATGGATTAAAGACCTTGATATCAGACCAGATATCATAAGGTATATAGAACAACACATCGGTAAAACACTCCATGACATTGAGACTGAGTCAAATCCTTGACTCTTTGAGATTCCTCATCCTCGTCCCTGCTTATGGGCGCATACTAGACCTTGGCACAAGCTTATCTTAACTGCATCTATGCATCCCTGAATAAAGTGGGTGAGAAAATTAATTATGTAAGGATCTACTAGAAACATCACAAAAAGAATAAACAGTGGCCTAGACAGGGCAGTTACCCAGGCTGATTGAGTGAAACACTTTTCATACTGAGGCAGAATCTTTCCACTCCTGCAAACTGGCCTTCATCTGCTGCAATTTTTTCCAGATGACCCTCATCTGTTCCCCTTGGGCTCTACATATACCACCTTACTTTAAGAACCTTAGGTCCAAATTCCTCCTGTTTTTCAGGGCCACTTCTGTTAAGGAGTCCAGAGTGTGTTCTAGATACATGCACAATGAACAATCTTTGGCAATTTCTGGGAAGTCTGATCCTATGCTCTCTCCTACTCCATGGTTGCTGATAGGTCTTACAATAGGACCTTAGTCAGCATTGGAACTGCTGGCTCCCTCCTCCTTATTTGTTTAAACTGAGGCTTCCCTACTAAGAGGTAAGTCTGGGGACATTCTTTTAAAGACCCTCTTGGCCAAGGCAGCCCTCGTTTACAGCACTCCCAAAACTATGAAACCTTCAGTCTTAGCCTCAGGGTCTGACTCCTTCTGTGCTGCCAAGTGGCTTCCCTGACACATTCCTATTACACTGTTGTGAAATCTGTCTCTGCCCCACATTTAGGGGAGCTCTCTTATGGACACACAAAAAAATGAGAATCCTCTCAAGGCAACTTCCCTATCCTAGAACCTATACCCATGGGTTGGTACCCACTTCTTAACACTTATGCTTCAGTACTGGGAGATCTTGTGGAGCATAACCAGAAACCCCCAAATAATCACATAAGTTAAAGTTTTGAGGAGGGATCCCTTGGATGACAATTTGACCCACAAACCCTTTATCCACATTCTGGATAAGAGTCTGACGATGGTGACTGCAGGATGATGAGCAAGAATGAACACCCGATTTTACTGTGAACTATTCTTTGACTCATATCCTATTTTTTCCAGTAGCTAATAAAATATGATTACAACCAAAAGAATGACTTTTAATTGACTTTTCTGCTTTCATTTCTCAAAATTTTATTGAATTTTAATGATTTATAATAATGCAAATGAGAATTTTCTAATACATCATTTCAACACCGCATCTACCACCAGATGCCCACTTTTCTCAATCAATGTATCCCCAGGGAAACTTAGTTCTGTGTACAAAACCTCCAGTTCTCTTACCATTAGCCCTTTGTTTCTTCCCTATCATGCTTTATATTCCACAGGTGAGATAGGTCGTTGTGAATAAGTCCTTTTCCTTCTAACAGAAAACTCAGTATGATAGCACAAGGTTTTACTGCTTTTCATTTTTCCAAGGACAATACATTCCATAATTGTCTAAATCAGAGGTTGACAATTCATAGAAATTATACTTCACATGTCAGTTGTTTTAGTGTTTAGACAATGCTCATTAGATTATATACATGAAATTATTCTATGAAAACTATTAAAATATATTAATTTGTGAATATACCCTTCAGATTGAAAACATTTTATGGGTTTTCAACTTCTGCAAAATAGTCACAAAAATAATTTAGTTCCAGTCATTTATATCATTGTTTTTTTAACACCAAATGTGTATATTCTATGACTGAAACCCAACTATGATCATTTCTGTAACTACACTGCTTAATCAAAGAAATTCTTTTTTAAAAAAATTCTCAAGAATTTTTATCTTTTATAGTTTGAGTATTTAAAGTACATACAACACAAATACAATTCCTTCATTGTTAAGTTTGTATAATAGTGCTTGGCAAAACAATGTTTTAAGATAAAAATTAATTTTATAAGATAAAATTAGCAATTTTCTGAAACACAATGTACATGAAAGGTATGTTAACTACAAATTTCTTTGTTTCATTCATGATGTCAAAAATTTAAAATGTGGAGAGTAAGGAGTATAATTGTGAGAAATCATTAAAATATCATCTCCAGACATCGTGCTTTTTTCTATTTTAATTATTGATAATAAATCATCAGAGTATAAAATTTGCTGTCAAATAGATAACAATGTTTTACAGTATTATTTCAAACCTATTTAACAATATGAAATTAAAAATGCTACTCTGAGCTATCCTATGTGTTCAGAACTTTTAATCATTAAATAATAAATAGAATATAGTTATACATTCTGCATGGTTTACTAAAATGGTACTGAAAAGTCTAATTGGATGCTATCATTTTTATTTTGTAGCTAGGATACACTCCTTAAATAAATGTTTTTATGGAATATAATGAACTAGGAAAATAATTGGGGTTACTAAATGCTATAATTTTTAATAAATCATATATAGTCAAAATATTTACTTCCAATGTAATATTTTATTTGACTTTGTATATATTAATATTTTAACTAACTATAATATGTACAGCATGTGCATTTGTAATAGATTGTTTTGCAAAATAGCTCAGTCATTCTCTTTTCTATTTTTAAGGCTCTGGTAGTATTAATTTCTTGCATTGATCCTTAGTATGGCCAGGTGACTACTTTTAGTCAATAGAAAAACATATGTAAAGAATCAAATTTAATTTGACTACATGGAGGACTGACTTATCCCACATTCTGCTGAGACTGGAATCTCCCAAATAGGACTGACATTCTTTACCTCTAGATAATTTGCCTTGTATGAATAAAGATCTTGGTTCAAATCACAGCACACACACACACACACACACACACACACACACAACAAGAAAGAAGAGATTAAATAACTATGTATGTTTGTTGTTCTGATCAATAACTCAGGCAACTTGAGAATGAGCAACCCGATGACTTTCCAAATGAAACAGTCAAGTAAGCAAATCTGATTCCAGTTATTCTTACTTGTGTCTGAAAAACTATTTAGTCAATTCATGATACTGTTGGCCAAATAAAGCAATTATTGTTTGATGACACTAGTTTCAAAAGTTTTGAAATTCTGATAAATATAATTATTTAGAAAATTTCCAAAGAATGAGATAATATTGGTAGATCTACTAATTTTATATGTGAAGAATATTTGTTTAAAATCTTTAAAAAATATTGGGGTCAGAGTGATAATACAGAAGAAGGATATTCTTTGCACACAGAAGACTCATATTTGATCCCTGACACTTCATCTAGTTCTCCAAGCCTGCCAAGAGTGATACCTGAGTTCAGAATTAGCCCTGAGAACTGTTAAGTATGACCCTCAAACTAAAAACTAAAACTAAAAACTATCACACACACACACACACACACACACACACACACACACACACACATATATATATATATATCAGATATATATAGGTTGTCTTTCTTCCAAATGTTTAATTGACATCCTTAAAAATATGACTGTAATCTAAAATAATTAAAGCATTGTTTTTAAAGTAAAAAGTCATTGATTAATCATTGGTTTACAAATTTATAGAATTTCAGTAGATGAAATTTATTAATCTATATATGTATAGCTATCACCATCTCCACATTAAAAAACAAGACTTTTTCCATGTGTGCTATTAAGAAGAAACATAATAGAGAAAAAAATACAGTAAAAGTTATGATAACTAAGAATTTTGTCTATATAACTGAGCTTAAATGAGGCAGTATTTGGAAAAGTGCTTGGGGGAAAATAAACAGAAGAAAATTGGCTCTCTGGTGATGGGTTTGTTGCTGGAATAATATATGCTTGAAAGGTATGATTAGCAGTATTGCAAATCCAAGTACCTCAATAAAAATGGCTTAAAAATAAAAAAGAAGACTGCTGGTACCAAAGTGATAGTATAGGATAGGATAGGGCTTTTGCCTTGCACTCAGTCAATTTAGATTTAATCCCTGGAATCCCACATGATCCCCCAAGCCTTGGCAAGAGTGATCCCTGAGTACAAAACCATAAGAAAATATAGAGTACTATTGTGTGTAACTCCACCAAAAGAAAAAAAAAGAGTACAGAAACCATACTCTGTTATTATGGTACATAGAGTAATGGTCAGATGCTACCATAAATATTTGGGAGCATATACAAAATATGACATATGGAATATTTTATTTTGGGGATTTGTTCAGTGCTGAATTAAGTACTTTTATTAACTACTTGATTTATCTTATAATTTTTGTATATTAATTGTAATTTTTTCACAATTAATATTTATTTAGTTTTTAATCTTTATTACTTTTTGTTTTAAACATATGATTAACAAAGTTGTTCATAGTACAGTTATTTCAAATATTTAGACATTCTGTGTTCCACACCAAAAATCCCACCACCAGGGTGATGCTCCCTCTGCTAATGTTCCCAGACTCCCTCCCACAGTCCCAAGTGTATCCCATTAACAGGAACAACAGTTGTGCTGAATATTGATCATTACAACAATATGACAAGTGGAATGATTAGATAATAGGTAAATAGGTCAATAAAATTCCATTTTTGATCATCTTTATAACTTACAATGGTGTTACTAAAATTGGATGAATTTGTTGGTGCTGGTTAAGCCATTGGGTCTTAGATTTTGCTCGTTGAATTTGGTGGTCTTCAATTCAACTTTCCTATTAAATTTATTGTGCTTTTATTGGGCTGTTATTAGAAAGAAATATGGAGGATATGTGTGGCGGCATTCATGCCCACATGCCCCAGGAGCTGTGGAGCTGGGCCACTTATATATCAGAGGAGGTCAGATGTATAAACTCTTCAGTCTCTATGGAAGGTAAGGTGTGATCTGCCTATCTCTATTCTAAGGCCTCAGAGTTTTGTACCTAGAGATCTATTATTTTTAATTAAAATAGAAATGCATGGAAAAAATAAAGATTTCACAGCTAGAGTATGACATGCTGAGAACTAGATGCATCAGTACTGAAAATTAGAGATGGAGTTCTAATATATATACAATCATAAATTATATATATGCGTACTTTGAGTTTCAGACTATGTGTAATGAGGATGGAGATGATATCAGGTAAATTGCAGGTATAAATAGCAAATATCTCATAAAAAATTTTGAGGTTAACAACTACCTGCTCAGAAATCAGCACTGAGTCATTTTTTATCTATGGAAATCTCAATTTTTTTGGTTTTCGAACTCGAGGAATTTTCAAGGATTCAATTATATGAGCAGTTCACTTAATTTAGCAATAAATGTTGTCTCATTTCCTTATTTGGAATGAGAACTCAATTGGCATTTTGAGTTGTAAGGTTAAAGCAAATTCAAACAAGATTTCCTTTAATCATTTCAATAAGAGTTAGAGTCAGAATGACCCGTTTTAAAGAAAATATTAAAAAAGACTGCACTGGTGTTAAAGAAAATGAAATCTTAGTAACTGTGTTTTGGCAGCAGAATGTCTCAAATAAAAAACAAATGTAAATTGTTTCTTATCTGACTTTCCATCACATAACCCAGATTACTACTTTATAAAAATTTCTGATATTATGTATCCGTAAGAACATTTTTTTCATTGTATGGTTCTTATTTTCAGTATTATGTTATAGTTTAATTCAATTCAAGGTAGGAGAATTGCATGAATTGGGAATTTCAATATTTAGGAGAATTCATTCTGATCTTATCTACAACTTAAATTATTTTACATGCTGTACTGAATATACCATGACAAAGGTAATGTTGTAATAAAAGGTTATATTGTTTTGGAACCATAATATGTCAAAATACATGTTATATTCAGGGGTTGAGTGATCAAATGTCTGCCAGTCACATTTATTTATATTTGATTTAATGACCTTGTCAGTCTCTGAAAATAAGAACTTTCTTGATATAAAATAACATGGTTGTTCTACCTTTACTCTATTCATTTTTATTTTTCTAACCTTGTTCCATATTTTCCCTGTAGTTTTTTATTATACTATGCTATTCCAAATATCTTTGTTTTCATTTATTTTCTTGAAAAATTACTTTCTGTGAAGTCAACATTATTTGACACAAATTTCTGAGTTGTGAGTATTATCCTGAATATGATCTCACAATGCTGTGTCCTTGATGTCTAAAACTGTTAAACATTTAGTAAGTGCGCAATAAGTATTTCTGAACAAATAAACTAACTTCTATACTATCATTTATAATTATACAAAATCTCACAACATTATTTAAGCTTTCACTTCTGGAATCATAGACTTATAAGCACAATACATACACAGACATATACAGATTGGAAGAAATTATTTATCCACCAATCATCTGATTAGGTGTGATATATATCAAAGATATATTAGGCATTGGTCAAACTTTACAATGTCTACAAAGTCTCTCAACAAAAATATTCCAAAATCACTCCAGCCTATGTTTGTTTTCCTTTATCTATACTACAATCTCTTTAGTTCAACTACACTTACATCTCACCTAGACTCTTAATTTCCCAAAGGACTGTTTCCCATTTCTCCTCTTAAAATCTGCTTTCGCTACAAGCCAAGATGATTGCAGAAAATTAATAAATCAAACCATCTTATTCCCTCTAGTGACTTTGTAGGTTATCAGTCACAGTAATATCTATTTTAGCTTGACTTATGAGCTGTCTTTAACCCGACCCCTACTTACTTCTCTGAACTTATTTCCTTCCTTCTTTCTTTTGCATCTGCCATATTAATCATTTCTCAGTTCTTCTAAAATTTAATCTTCTCTCAAGCTGAATCATTTCTTAAATTCTTCTCTCTATTTTACTTAGATATCCATCTTTTTATTATACAGATATTATTTTAAGTGTTCAGAGAAGACTTACTTCTTACTAGATTTTAAAGTAGTGACCTGCTAATCTCTATCACATACCTTCCAGTCTCTCATTTTAACAAGTTATTGTTTATGTGATTTCTTGATTGCTGCTTCTCTTCTAAATGAGAATAGAGACCTTTTGGGGATTTTTAGTGCTGGTTTCTTGCATCAGAAACAAAGTATAATGCACAGTAGATATTCAGGTCAATACTGAATGAATGTAAAAGGGGGTTTCTGTCCTCAAAAAATTGCTTGGATTCTATCAGACTGCATTTTCTGTGCCAAAGATATTTTCAAGAACTGAATCAGAATATTACTAGTAGAGGAGGATTGAGAACCTTCTTATTGTTTTCTTTCTTATTGTTCCCTCTCACTCATCTGAAGTGGTGGTCATAGCCACATCCTAGTAATAGTGATAAGCTCCAAGTTTGCTCAATGATAACACAGTACAAATACAGAACAAAGACATTTGTAACACAAAGAAGTAAATTTATTTGAGATATTGGGCAAAAATTATAATGCTTCACATATTGGAGAAAGAGAGTTAAACTTCTCAGTGCTGTTCATCAATAGTCACATGATTTGGGGTCATTATTTTAATTCTATTTTTACGTTGTATGGTCAAGCATCTGTATAGGAAGAAAATTAGAAATGAAATTAAGATTTTTATAAAATTGAAATATCTTGTACCAAATGCAGTGCCAGAAAATGAATATTAGTTGGACACTTGAAACAAATATAGGCAAGAGCTCTAACCACTAAACTGTCTCTCTAGCCTAAGAGAAACTAATATTCAATCAATTAGAAAGAGAAAGAATTGAAGTACAGAAAATATAAGCCAGCACATTTTAAAATGCACAAATAATATTTTAAAAATTTAAAGATGCACAACTAATAACTTCCCAGATTTTAATTTGAATCCAGAAATTCTGCTTCAGAGCCTGTTATATAATAAATACTCATTTAACTCTATCTTTTTTTATTTGGATTCTTTTGCTATTTGCAAGAAACTGAACATAGCTTTCTATTGTATCTGTGACCAGATCATTTTGTATACAACAAAAGGTTAAATGTGAAATTATTTTATCACAATGTTATTTAGTTATTTAAGGGGGTCATTGAAGCAATATTTTTTGTCAGGTGTGAAGGTCAGAAGAGAGTGTCCAACACCTTCTTGGCCAATTGTGTTATTAAATAACTAATAAATGCCATTTGCATCTCACATCCCACAGACATTCTGCCATTCATAAACAAAGCTACACCCACCCAAAAATGACTGTTCCAATGCAGCTGTTTTTATTTTGAAATATAAATTTTTATCTGAGAGGTTAGCCAAGCCATGTAGCAGAATGAGAAGAGGTCAACTAGAGCTGCAGCATCTGATCAAATTCATTCTCCTCTACTAGCTCCAAATCACAAGGCTTTGTTGTGTCCAAAACTTCTTGAATTAGTTTCAGATTATTCTTTAGAAAAACATTTGGGGGTTATACAGATAGATGGTCCTGAAGGGAAAAGATAGAATTATCTGGGCTGAAGGGTCAAAATGGAGAGATAGATCACTGGTTCTACCAGTTTCAGATGATAGCAATGGAACTTTAAATGGAGTTTTTATGAGCTTTATTCAGTTAGGCTGCTGTTACCTGTTTCATTGACAGTAAAGACTATAACTATTCAAATGAAATATCATAATTCTAATAAAAACTAAGAACTAAAGGTAGTTCTGTTTGCATAGACATGTGATAATAGAAAAGTGAGATAATTTGCCACACCAACTGGTAACAGTTGAAAAATAAAACCCTAAGAGAAGGACAGAGAGTTTATCTTATTTTATTTTTAGCAGCAATATTGAGCCTTTGGATACTTAGAAAAATTTGGGCTTTTAGCTGTAGATAGATATGATACTTAGGTTTCAACTTGTCACTTATTGGGGCCAGTAATAATACAGGGGTAGGGCACTTAGGTTGCACACTATAATATAGAGTTCCATCCCAGGCATCTCATATGGTCTCCTGAGCCCATCCGGAAAAAGTGATATCTGAGATATAATGCAAAATAATGAAGAATTTTTTTTTTTTTTTTTTTTGTGTTTTTTGGGTCACACCCGGCAGTGCTCAGGGGTTACTCCTGGCTTCATGCTCAGAAATTGCTCCTGGCAGGCACGGGGGACCATATGGGACGCCGGGATTCGAACCGATGACCTTCTGCATGAAAGGCAAATGCCTTACCTCCATGCTATCTCTCCGGCCCCAATAATGAAGAATTTAATTGAAAATATTGTTATTCATTTTCAGCATTTCTCTGTGAAAGCTGATAAGACTCTAACATTTTGAAGAGTAGGAGAAAAACAGAAATTTTCATTTTTTAATACATTGGGAAAGAAGCAAATATTGTTTTAAATTTTGCAATATTATAATAGAGTGAAAGTTGACAGGTACACAATATAGATTATAGGAGTAAGCTTAACATTTAATATTAACATTTAACATTTAAAATAGTATATTTTTAAAGACAAAAATATTTAAGTGCATTAAAATAAATACAATAAATAAAATATACTAGAAAATGTGTAAAATATGCTTTATTCCAGTTGATAAATTCTTTGTGTAATTTAAATTTTTGGTTTCATACATTGTTTAAAATAAAAATTCATGAATTTCTAAAACTGTGACTAATATTCATAGAAAAAGCATAATTCTAACTATGAGAAATTGTGAGAAATTCTTTCTTTATACAAGTACTTAGAGAAACACTTATCTTTATGTCTTATTTATGACCATGACACCAAAACTTAAACCTAGATTGATAACTATTAATATTATGTACTTCCCCATTTAGTACCTATTGTAATAAATACACACCCATAAGTAATACCAGTTAAAGATTTTATCTTAAATTATGTGTTAATGAGATAACATTAATTAATTATTGTATCTGTTCTACCATGCCCTCTAATAAGTCTGATTGCCACCTAAAACTATCCAGAAAAACCTATTTTATTCGATCCACTTCCTGCCTCTGGCAGTAGCTGTTTTGTTGTCAAAATATAAGAGTTTGTTTGATTATTATTCTTGTGATAATATACAATTTTGAAATCTCTTCTGTCAATAGGTTGCCTTTAATTGTAGTGCCTATTTCTTTAATATTGCACACTTTTTTAGTTTGAGTCAGTCCCTTTTAATTTATTTTTTATTTTATTTACTTATTTATTTTATTTCACTTAAGATAATTAAGAACCTGACAGTAGTGATAAAATGAATGGAGGTGAATTACAAAAAAGTCACTAAGTCAATACTGAAAGTCTTATTATGTATATTTTCATCCGTGTTTTATTACTACTGATCTATATTTAAATCTTCAAATGTTTAGAAAATGGTACAAAATTATAATTTAGTTTCATTATTTTATTTTAGCTGTATAGTTTTCTCATCATTATTTATTGAAGTGAATTTTCTGTCTCAAGTTCATACTTCTGGCTCCTTTATCATAAGTTATTTATCTGTTCATGGACTCTTGTAGATAAAGCCAGTGATGTAGGATCCCATGTGAGTTTGCTACCAGGCTGCTTAGTGTGATACAGGACAGCAAAGGACAAGTGCTTAAGGATCAAACACTCTGGTATCAACCTGGGTTAGTTGACTCGGTTAATTTTAGATTACAGTGGGATACTTATAAAGTGCGTCAGCCAATCAGGTTAGGGATAGTAGGATGTAAACTTAGTGTGCTTATTGTATTATAGAAAGCAGGGTGTGAGATTTGTCTATTTATGTACAACCTCTCAGTTATTTTATTGAACTGTTGTTTGATTTTTTATTGAACTTATTAGTATGCAATTTTAGGTAAAATGACCATTTATTTATTGAGCTTAATTCTTAAAATCTATTATAACAGTTTGTCTTTCATTTTTATATCCTTTTACTTTCCAATCTGTAAATTTCAGTGTATAATTTTTTTACTTCTTTAGTTAGATGTATTTCTAAGTTTTCATGTAACTCAAAATAGTACTGTGCTCTTAATCTAATCTTTTTCCTCCTTTTCTTTTAAACTTTATTCAAAATTTACCTTTATATATTTTTATTTTATTTTAGCAACCATGATTTACAATTTTACAATAATGTAAGTAGTATGGTTTTATAAATACAATTTTCCAATAACACAACTGCCAACAGAGTGCTTGTTCCTTTCCACCATCCCCACTGGTTCTCACCTTATATGATCCTTTGAGGTTCAACTTCAATATATACTCCCACAAATATAAGAAAAGATTTAACCATATTGTTCCACTAAAAGGTATCATACTGAGTAAAGTCAGTCAGAAGGATGAGAGAAATACAGAATTATTTCTCTCATATGTTAGATATGAAAACCCATAAAGAGAAAATAAATGGTCCAAACCAACATTATCTAGTAATGGTCTGTTTTTTACCTTCTCTCTTTCACTCTATAAAGAGAAGCAATTCTTTGAATCTATGTTCTCTCTTAATGCAAGTGTTTTACTTTACACATACATGTGAATTTTCATTCTCTGTCTACTAAAGAACATATTTCTGTTGACTAAAAGCCCAATCTTTTGAGAATGTTAATGGTGTTTTCATTAAACAGAAAATGTATTTTCTAACAAATTAGAATATTGTCATATATACATATGACATATAATTCAAGAATTTACTTGAAAAATATTTTAGTACATTACAGATCTTCGTTGTTTTTTGCTCCTTTGTTTGTTTGTTTGTTTGGGGGAGGAGCACAACATTGGTGTTCAGGAGTTACTTCTGATGTGTGCTTGGATTCACTCCCAGTGGCCCTCGGAAGCCTAATGTAGTACCGTGGTGTTACCGTATCAATGTTACTGTATCTTTAAGGATGATAAGGTCACCACCCCGTATCTGCCAATGGATGGGGAATAAGTGGGGTATAAAAAGTGCAAGCCTGATGGTTGGTGGTGTGAGGGTAAGAAGGAGCCCTGGTGAAGAGCCAGCAGGTCAAGGACAGGCCCTGTGGTCTGGCTTACTACACATGAGCTGGATGAAAACCCCCCTCCCCCCACCCCCATCTCTCTCTCCTCTCTCTCTCTCTCTCTCTCTCTCTCTCTCTCTCTCTCTCTCTCTCTCTCTCTCTCTCTCTCCCTCCCTCCCTCCCTCCCTCCCTCCCTCCCCCCCCCTCTCTCTCTCTCTCTCTCTTACTTTCTCCCCCACCCCAGGCAAACATTAAAGGCTACATTCTTTCTCCTGTTTTGTTGCATCATGGCTCAAACCCAAGTTTCCCACATCTAGGCACTCCTCAGCCTGTTAATCCATCTCTGTGGTCCCTTTATTTCTATTTTTATAGAAACTTTTATATTGATCATATGTTTTGAATGAAGAAACAATATAGGAACGACAACACTTCTATCATTGCTTTGAGGTCAACAAAGTAGAGAGAACAATAAAATCAAATGTGCAGTCACTCTACATTTGAACAGTCATTTTTACCAATAACAATAAAATAAAAATAATTTTGTTCTTTGGATTTCAATTAATCAAACCTATAAAACTAACTGAATCACTAACTTAACTGCATTTTGCTGAGTAATAAGTTGTTATGTGTGATAACTGCTGTGCTACACCCTTTATGTTCATTTTTTTTAGTTGGTAAAGTAGGCACTGTTATTATTCCATTTAATAAATGTACAACAAAACTTCTATAAAAGTGTTCTTGCCTGTTATTATAAAAACATAATTGGCATTCTGATTCAGGTCTGCTCACAATTATATGATGAAGTAATAGGTTTCAGTTACCACAGAATTTTTATCATAAAAGACATAAAAGAACATTTCTAAACAACAATATATCTATTATTTTTTTATTTATCCTGCACATTACCTCTGGGAAAATCTGTCTTCTAGAGAAGAAATCTATGAAGCAATAACATTTCAATTCTCTTTTTATTTTTTATATTTCTGGTTTTCCAATATAAAAAAATTATAAAGCTCAAATCAGATATTTTATCGAATGTAATCTTCTTTGTAGCAATTTTAGATTCTTTTTAGATTTTAAGATAGAACACTTCATTGTTCTTAAATGAACAATGATTTTGGAGAAAGCAATGCTTAGATTTGACTTTGTATTTTGAGATTTACTATATATGTAGAAAACAATAAAATTTTCAAAACTTTACATTCCTTGTCTTGAATATTTGGAAATGATACTAGCCTCTTGAGATTGTTATGCAAGTTTTCAAAAATGTTTCTTATCTAATTGAATATTATTTTTATTACATTATAAAAGACATCCCATTCTTCCTGGTGTTTTTGTTCCTTATTCTAAGATATTCTAAGATTTTAGAGGTTGGAGTGAAGGAAAGAATTTTTTTTTTTTTTTAGTTTTTGAGCCACACCCAATTATGCTCAGGGGTTACGCCTGGCTATGTGCTCAGAAATAGCTTCTGGCTTGGGGGACCATCTGGGATTACAGGGATCAAATCGAGGTCCTTCCTGGGTCAGCCAGGTGCAAGGCAAACGCCTTACCAGGGAGCTATTTTTCGGGTCCCAAGGAAAGTCATTTTTATTTTATATGTTGTGTATAAAAATTTCCCAAGTATTATTTTGTTTTCTAAGATATATTATTAGGTTTCTTTGGGTAAAGCTGTTCAGTATTTCAGAGTAAATAATTCTTGATCATTTTCACAATGAATGGATTGCATGCAGAAAAAGTCATAGGTTTTTAAATTTGTCTCATGTTTGCTTTCCCATTCTTACTTTCTACCCTCTATAGATATGTGACAACTTTCGATTTATAAAAATTAAGATATCCATGGTTTGTGGAGGTGAATATATCGTTTTATATGTTTTCAATAACATAGGAAAAAATAAATACCTGGGCCTGGAGAGATAGCACAGCAGCGTTTGCCTTGCAAGCAGCCGATCCAGGACCAAAGGTGGTTGGTTCGAATTCCGGTGTCCCATATGCTCCCCCATGCCTGCCAGGAGCTATTTCTGAGCACATAGCCAGGAGTAACCCCTGAGCAATGCCGGGTGTGGCCCAAAAAACAATAAATAAATAAATACCAAAGAATTTTATTTTAAAACTTATTTTTGAATCAGACCTAGTAGTGCTCAGTTTTACCCCTTGCTCTTTGCTCAGGGATCATTTCAGAAAGTGCTCAGGAGACTACATGTAATAAAAGGCTTTACAGGTTGCTGACCCAAAATTGAAACCTATCACTACGTTGCTTACCAAACACCATTAATACCGCTCCAGTTCCCAATAAAATATTATTATTAAAATATTATTTTAATGTTTCCCTTTTTTAGATAATGTTGTGTCCAATAAACTCAAAATTCATTCATCAAAGGCTCCTCTTGTTAAATCCAGCTAACTGGCCTGGCCCCGGAATGGTATTTGAGGACTGGAGATACCTCAGTCCTAGGAAAGTCGGGGGTCGGGGATGATCAGGGGTCTCAAATGAAAAACCACAAACCTTGAAGATGCAATCACATGCAGGTTCATTTTCTTTCCAGAATTCTGGAGTATCACAGCAAGCCAGGAATTCAGTCTGCCATGAGACCCTGAGTATCCAAATTTACAAACCTTTAAGGGAATTCATATGATAATGAGCATACAGGTCAAAGCATTTCATAGGTTTATACAGTTCGTATCATCCAATGGTTTTTTACAGAAAAGGCACAATTTTCTGTCTGTACAGCTCCTTCATGACATCATTTACTCCTAGACTGATGGTATACAGAGGTATGGGTTGAACCCTTCAGGTGGTCTCCTAATCCACATATTGGAGAACCCATTCTCTTGACATCTCAGTGATTGGAGCAATTAGGGGAAGGGGGCCTTTTTTATTAAATTTTCTATCAGGGAAATACTTGTCAAGTGTGCCTGGGCTCTCCTTATCTTCAGGGGCCAGTCTACCTTAGGTTTGGGGGGATCCGCCTCTCTGGGGGGGCAAGCTTTTGCCTATCAGGGACCTTGGGCAGTTAGGGAAAAACTAGTTAATATAAAAATGAAATAATATTTTCAAGTCAGAAAAACACAAAATGTCAAACTTAAAAAAAATCTCACAAGATCCTAGAAAACCAAAAGTTACACACCGAAATCCAAAGTTAAAAGGCTACACCCCAAAATCAAAGGTCACCTCTTTCCCAGACTCAACACTGACACCCAGGAGGTCAGGAGGTCAAGTTGTGGTTGAGCCTTGGAGCAGGGAAAATGGCATACATAGGAATACTCTGAGAAATATTTTATTGAGCATGCAAACCATCTAGGACATTTAATTCATTTCCAACTTTCTTGGGCTTGAAGCCATTATGCAGTGGTGATAGTACATTCAAATCTGTAAACAGTTATTAAATTTCAATTAGAGCTGCATGAAACTATATATATTTGCTTTGCAGGAAATTGATGCAAATCTGTTTTGAAGTTTCAATTCACAATGGTTTCTGTCTCACATATTTGACTTTCAGCATTATACTGAGACCTATTCAAACATGAAAGACTATATTTCCAACATCAAGCATTTGACAGGGTTTAAATTTTCCTAAAATATTCATCTATATTAAAATTCCTAAAGATTTTAGTTACACTGGAAGTTTTGCATAAGAAGTGAACTTAGACTGGTAATAGTATGGGGAAAATATTCTGAGAAATCTCTTGTGAAAGAGCAATCAAAAAAATGTACTAGATCACTAATAGTGTTGGAGAAAAAAATCAATGTCATTGTAACATAAGCAAAACCACAATCATAATTGATAATACAAATGGTAGAGATAATAAAAATGGTGTTTAGAAAATGAAAAATTTAATACTAGGTAGAATAATACAATGTTCCTATTACTTAAGAGGGGTTATCTTTCTAACTCCAGTCTACGCTACAAAATATATACTATAAGCCATCTTTCCACAAGTGGGAACAATTCAGATGCAAATTAAGAAAAGTATTCATGACTACAAGTAAATTTAGGGGATGGAAATTTCTTCAGTAGAAAGAATGAACATATATTTATTTTTTTCAGAACACATATAGTGATCCTTCTATTTCTCACTGTGCCAAAATTTGAAGTTGATGCTTAATGTTTGACTATATTTTTTCTTTTTTTTTTTGCCTTTTTTACAATGTCTACTATAAAATAAAAATCCATGAGTGGTGAGACTGCCCTACACGCTATGTTTCTAAACCCCACGCAGCTGGGTCTGATGAGCCAGGGTAGTGGTGCAGAAATAATACTAAGCGAGTCAGAAAAGATATTCACTGGAATAAGCCTGCTTTTTTGCCTCATGGTCTCTCTGCCATGTTCTCTTTCTGTGCCCCTCCAAAGGTCAGCACTGCTCTCTCCTTATTATCCAGAACCAAATCCACCAGGGTGGGGGAAGGTCCTGTAATTCAGGTGGTCTTTTACATATTAAAAAAAAAAAAGGTTATTGGAAGAGGAAGTTGGGAACATTTTAGTTTAGGGTTTTACCTAGGTTCACCTTACAGTCCACAGGGTTTTACCTAGGTTCACCTTACAGTCCACTATTTCTCATTTTTAAGGCCAGCTTGGTTGATCTGTCCAATTTCCATACTAGTTTCTATTTGAAATTTCTTTGTCACTGGTGGGGTGGGCACAAAAATAAGCAATAAAGTCAAATGACAAGGGATTATTCTACTCCCTTGCAAATGTGTTGCATATGGAAGTGGGGGAAGGAAGAGCAAGACTGCCAGCAGAATTTACTGAGGAGGACTTCACACTTCTATCAGTTAGCATGAAAGGTAACATATGGACTGAACATTTATTCCAAGCAACAGATTTGTTTCTAGTTAGTCTCCAGCAGTTGAATGAAAAAGAAAGGGAAAAAAACAACAACCTTTTTAACAGTCTTTTGAAAATACTCCCCAAATGAGAGAAATAAAATTGGTCTTTTTTCAGACTGAAGAATTGACAGAATACTTAATTAAAAAGCTGAGTCATAATGATTTCATGTAAATGTATTTATTGATCTGCTGTCACTAAGACTGTATAGTGATATCCTAAAAAATGTAAGTCTTATTTATTTTGGAGGAACGAAAACTTAATAATATAGATTGTGCTTTTTATAAATGTCAAGTTTTTTCATTTATTTTAATGAGATATGTTATTTAATGTTTAATAAAATAGTCACTATTTAATAAATATTATTTTAATAAATTTTATTTACTTTATATGTAAAGCAGTCTTTTGAGCATCAGAAAAATGACACTTGGTGTAGAAAAGATAGTATATTTTTATTACTCATCAGATTGTTCATTATCAGTTATTTGTATCATGTCTCTCAAAGTTATTGGCTTGAATCTAAAAATACTAATGGCTTTTGGCATTAATAAACTTTTTTTTTGGGGGGCCACACCCGATGATGCTCAGGGGTTACTCCTGGCTTGGGGGACCATATGGGAAACCGGGGGATCGAACCGCTGTCCATCCAAGGCTAGCGCAGGCAAAGCAGGCACCTTACCTCTAGCGCCACCGCCCAGCCCCGGCATTAATAAACTTTTCAGGTTGAAAAACAAAGGTGTTTTCAGAAAAATGCAATTAAAAAGTCAAGTTTAAAATTGGTTTTACTCTTTAAGCTCCTGACATATAAAAGTGTTCACAATATTTATCTAGGGTAGATTTTCAAATTACGTGAGAACAAAGTAGCATGTCTCTTTTAGAAATATTGTATTATCTTAAAAAATTAAATAAAAAGATAATGTTACATCTGTATCTTTACATATTACATTATATAAACTTTCCTCAAGAATCCAGAAACTAAACTTTAAAATAATTTTACTTTGTTCCTAGGCCTGGACCTCTCTTTATGTTCCTCATTACTTTTTAAAAAGCTATTGTATTTTTTTCACATTCAAGAAAAATGTCTCTAAAACTTCATTCCCTCTCACAATTAAGACTCTTCTTTTTCAATTTATCGTAATTGCAAATGCATAACATTCTAGCTTGCTTTGTAATCACATCTTTAAATAGTTGTTTATCTGATCTAATTTTTTCTTTGAGAAATTTTTTTTGCTGATCTATGATCATCCAATAAGAAAGACTGTAACAATATTTTAGAAGTAAATTATCAACATATATCAACATAAAAAGTTGGTTTAGGATAAATATGAAAGTATAATCAAATCTCAAAATTAATAAAAATAGAAGGGGCCAGAACTTTGGCACAGCGGTAGGGCATTTGCCTTGCCTTCTCTGACCTAGGACGAACAGCAGTTCGATCCCCGGCATCCCATATGGTCCCCCAAGCCCGGAGCAATTTCTAGACACATAGCCAGGAGTAGCCCCTGAGCATCACCGGGTATGTCCCCCACTCTACCCCCCCAAAAAAATAGAAAAGAAAAGAGAATAGCTTAAATTTAAAAATATAAGATATTTAAAATTGCATTTCAAAGAAACAAATAGATTTAGAGTTGAAGAACCCAGTGGGATTTCTTGAGTACTGATGGATATTTAAAAAAAATGTTCTTATCATGGGGCATCATTTTTATGGGAGGTGAAGTTTTTTCAGGTGAAATATTTGCCTCCTTAACTGATTGTGATTTTGGATAGGTGTGCTATGCTCAGTTTTAACAGGGGTCAATTTACTAGAGCCTCAGGCATTCTTTAGTTTTCATTTTACATTCTTTATGCAAACAATATATAAGAATTCCTAATACTGAGTTAAAGAAGAAAAGAAAACTTCCTTAACTCCACCTGTTTTGGTTCTGCTTGATACAAAAACCTACAAGAAAAAGTCTTGCCTGGGATAATAGCTTAAGTCAAAACCAGGGCACAGAGATGATTCGGCCTGACACTCTCACCCCTAAATGCACCATCAATATAATATACCACCATTTCTTCTTGCAAAGGCATACTAAAAGGGGGAAATTTTATGTATAGAAATACACTCTTATCTAAAAGGGATAGGAGCTCATATACTTTACAATACAGGGGCATCTCCCACCTTGAACATATGTCCTGTGGTCCCAACTCAGACTCCATGTGATTAGACAGTGACCATTCAACCCTGAACCCTAGATCTCAGACATAGAACTGACACATTTCTCTGTAACAGCTCCAGGAACCAAACTCCCTCGGAGACATTCTTAATACTCCTCTGACACCAACAAGCTCTGGTTTTGATATGACATCCTCATAATGAGGAAATAGCAACAACTTGGTCAAAGAGCAGATTGTCTTACTTCACCTCCTAACGATAAGATGAATTCAGAAGACATGTCATTCTTTGATTGGTACAAAGCCAGTTTCAATATCTACAGTAGATTGACTGTGATAATCATGACTGGGCAGAACTTATCCTGGGACCAATAAAAAAAGACCCTAGTTTAGACCTTGGCCTATGATATGTACAACAACCAAGATCTCTAACTCCAGAGATCTGACTGAGAAAACTACAACCGAGCAGATCTTCTGGAAACATAAGGAAAGACTCTATCCTATGCTTCATCCTAGGATTGGGGCAAAAACCAAAACCACAGACTACAGAAGACTAATTAAAACAACAATGATAGTACAGAACTCCTAGAACCATAAAGAAAGACTCCATCCTAGGCTCCATCCTTTGACCTGTGCAAATACCAAGATCTCTAGCTACAGAGGCATGAAGTGAAAAGTTTCCAGACACCACCAAAGGACCAAAGGGGAGAGTAAAAGAACGTGTATTGTGACTGTAGTTATTCCCATGACAGTATAATTCAAGGGCGGGGAAACCCTGTATCTCTTAGGCCAAGGGAATTCCCTGTCTAATTTCCCCAATATTTACTGTGCCTATGCAAAGAGAGAGAGAGAGAGAGAGAGAGAGAGAGAGAGAGAGAGAGAGAGAGAGAGAGAGAGAGAGAGAGAAGCACAAATTAACTTTTTTTTGTTTTGTTATTGTTGTTTGTTGCTTGTTTTATTTCCGTGAGTTTTCTGTCTGTCTGTGTGTGTGTGTGTGTGTGTGTGTGTGTGTGTGTGTGCGTGCTTTGTTTTGTTTTGTTTTGTTTTGTTTTGTTTTTATTTCAGGACCATGGTTGGTGTCTTTATTGCTATGGTGCTTTTTGAGTTTCTTGTTTGATTTTTTTAATTTCTTTTTTAGTATTGTTATGTTTTTCTTCCTTTTTCCCTTTCTTCTCTTAAATTGATATTTATAGCCTCTAGAAGGACTCATCTCATTTTTTGCTTGTTTCATTTTTGCCCCCCCTTTTTTCTTTTTTTTTTTTTTTGGTTTTTCGGGCCACACCCGTTTGTTGCTCAGGGGTTACTCCTGGCTAAGTGCTCAGAAATTGCCCCTGGCTTGGGTGGACCATCTGGGACGCCAGGGGATCGATCCACAATCCTTTCTTGGCTAGTGCTTGCAAGGCAGACACCTTACCTCTAGTGCCACCTCGCCGGCCCCAATTCTTTATTTTCTTTCCTTTATACAGAACCACATAATTTGAACCATCTTGTTCCACCTCACAAACTGAGGGGGAAATAACGGAGGGTACCAAGACCAGACAGTCATATGAACATTAAGTAGAAATAAAAAAAATGATCAGACTTAAACACCAAATCCAAAGCCAACGACAACAGAATCTATACCCAATCTACAACATGCTAGACACAGAGGGACCTCTTATACTAGCAACCCAGGGGGTAAAGGAGAGGGATATGAGATGCATGCTGGAAACAGGGGTGGAGGGAGGACAACATTTGTGGTGGGAATGTTTATGATTCAATGTCACTATGTACCTAGAAAATTACTGAGAAAGATTTGTAATCCACTTTGATCAAAATAAAAGTTAAAAAAAAAATTTCCTACCCTAAAAAAAATAAAAAGAATTCCTAATATGTAGGTGACCTAACATATTCAAAACTAAACTTCTGGTCTACCTTCCTAATTTTTTTCCCTACCTCTTTGGCAACTTTCTCCATCCATGCACTAATAGTAAAATGCTGAGAGTCCTGACTATTATCTCTCTCTTTTAGTTTTCTTTCACAAATTTATCCAATAAAAAAGAAGATTCTTTTGGCAATTTGTAAATATGTCTAATCTCTGGCAAACTTTTATGATTTCTAGGTTTGCCAGGTATATTTAAGTCATTTATGAATATCACTGAGCTACATATCTGCAGGAACTGTTCTCATTTCTAAGTACAATAGAAAACTACAGTAAAGGCGAATTCATAGGAATCAAATTAATTTGAAGAAAAGAGAATATGTAGATTCAGAGTGATAGTACATTGAAGAGTTAAGTGATGTGTCCAAAAATAAAGTCTTGGAGTCTACCAAGACTGTTTCTAGACTTGGCTTCTCTTTTCCCATACTGCACTTGTTATAACTATCTTCCTCATAAAATGAAGGTACTAAATCGATTTTAATAGAATTATTATAAGCACAAGAAAAATAAGTAGTATAAAATGTCCTATATGGTACTTGGCACATATAAAATGAGAAAAAATTAAACACTGAATTGAGTTCAATATTCAGTTATAGTCATGGGCTCTGTCTTTTTTCAGAGAACCTAGAAGCAAACAATGTACTGCTAAATGATAAGATGTCATACTCCAAAATTATTTTAAAAAAAAGTTTGGATCCTGTAATGAAAGAGGTGACCTTAAGATTAGGGCAAAGAGGGCCTGGAGAAATAGCACAGTGGCATTTGCCTTGCAAGCAGCCGATCCAGGACCTAAGGTGGTTGGTTCAAATCCCGGTGTCCCATGTGGTCCCCCGTGCCTGCCAAGAGCTATTTCTGAGCAGACAGCCAGGAGTAACCCCTGAGCACCGCCGGGTGTGGCCCAAAAACCAAAAAAAAAAAAAAAAAAAAAGATTAGGGCAAAGAAAATTTAAGATGAGCCTTGCATGTTTTATACTACTAAAAAAATAAAAATATATATAACTGAAGCAGAGATGAGAGTAAATAGCCGAATAATACAATCAGCAAACTCAAACTTTATTAGTCAAATGCCAATTTATATATTAATTATTTGAATTATGAATTCACATAAGTTATTAATGTATTTTAATATTCCCATTAGCATGAATATATTATAATATAAACCATAAAATAAATATACATCTTGATATATTAAACTTATTGAATAACTACCATTGTTAAGCACTATTATTATATACTTTATGATCATAAGATGCAGTGCTTTAAGAGGTAGTATGCTTAATGACATTTGAATTTGAATTGTCCTGCTCATGTAGCTAAATCAATCAAATATTAGAAAATTTAATATTTAGAGGATATATTTAAATGAAGAGAGTGGAGGGCAGCTTACAAGAGAGCCCCTCTATCATCCTCACTGTACCTTGGTGTTTATAGGACTCCCCTGCCCCTACCCCCATTGAATGGTGTTAACCTATATAATGAGTAGACTAGTAAAGAAATGAAGTGCTAATTTCCAGTCTGCTGATGCAAGTACATGGCTTTGCCCTTGCAATTATGAAGTCACCATAATTGAAGTCGTCAACTATAAGATTATGAGGATGCATAAGGTTCATGAAGATTATGAAGAGTCCATGGAGCAGCAGATGTGGGGAAAACTGAAAGCTTCTTCTCTTGACTGACTCTTGAGTAACTTCTTCCTTGGAAACAAATCTTTCCTCAATATCTCAGAGAGGACAGGCCCCACAAATGACTGTCTGAAACCTAAGGAGAAAAACTGAGACAAAAAGGTCCACTTTTGAATTTGAAAGTCACTCCACAAGAAGTACTGCTTATTGTCTTAAAATACCAAACAGTCTCAAATGTTAAACAACAAGCTAAGAAATAGATAAATCTGAGGAAGTGTAGGGGGAGACTGTAAACTTTTATCTAAGTATACAAAGCATAAAGCCAAGAAAATAAAAATAGATGAAATATTAATGAATGATATGTGTACCATAGCTTAGAGAAATTCTGTGCATTTGTCTTTTTTTAATATTTATGATAATCTGAATATCCATTTCTTCAGAAAGTTGGTTTTGTTATTTGACTGGTACAGCAAGCATATTCAAATACCAAAAGAAAGTCTGCAAGCTAGGAGCAGATTTAAGTTCATGAAAATGGTCAATGTGCAGTGCAACCGTTGTATGCTAGAATCCTGTGCTTAAACCATGCAATGACCTGATCCAATTACCTGAAATGACAGGCATGAACTTAACTATTGGAGTAGTACTTGAAATATGTTGTTAGGATAAAAACAAAAATCAAACAATATAATACAAAAAGAATTAAATTACCTTTGAATAAATCAAGAACAACTTTTATAACTTATGGTAGCATGTAGAAATAAAGGGCATGATTTTAATGAAGATTTTTTTGTTTTTATTTCTTTGTATGTTCATTGCTCATAGTTATCAAGTATTAAGTGTGTTTTATTTTTATAACTCCTACTCAGAAACCATAAACTTAACTTTTTTCCACAGTCATTTTTAAGAAAAAAATAAGAGATTTAGGACTGAAGATTTGGAGAATTGCTTTGCCACTTCTAGAAATGTGGTTTGGGAAAGTTTCAAGTACTTATATAAGTATTTGCATTTGTAAAATATAGAGTTAAATTAGGTTGTTAAGTTTTTAGAAACTTTCTAAAATGTCTATATTATTTTAAAAATTGGACATGTTCTATTTGTAGCTTCATTTGAATAAAATAATTTTACCTCACTTTAATTTAAATATCAGACATCTATATCTTAGCATAGTCATTTACCCTGTGGAAACAAGCCTACCACAACCTTATGGAAGATGTAAGTGGCAGAAACCTATGTGTCACTTAGCAGTTGCAAGACCTAACCATGTTCTGACCAAAAAAGCCTGCATTTTGTTACCCTGAGGTTTAACACTGTCTCCTGTGTAATCCTTCCTAGAATGAAGATTTTAAAATTGAGGAGCAATTTAGAATGCTGCACCGCCCTTTCTACTAGCCCAGGCCAACATTAATGGCACATTTTAATAGAATAATAGGCAGTTGAACATCTAAACTTTACCCTGCCCTGAATCATTGTTGGCAGCTGTGTTTTTTCTTCATCTGTCTGATTTAAACTGTTTTCCTGACAGAAGCTCTTCTTTGGTTAGGATTCCCATAAAAGGATATGGAAATCTTTGGAGGAAAATCTTTGCAGGAAATCTTTGCAGCAGACATTTATTTTCTTAGAGCTTCTAGCCACAAAGGTGAGCAAACCCATGACTTCCCTGTTTCTGATCACACCTCTGAAGACAGCAAATTTATAGGATTAAATAATGCTCATGTTCTTAGACTTGTCATATTTCTTTGAAATCATTGCCCATAGTCTCTCTTTTTTTTATTTATTTATTTATTTTTTTTTTTTGGTTTTTGGGCCACAACCGTTTGACTCTCATGGGTTACTCCTGGCTATGTGCTCAGAAATCGCCCCTGGCTTGGAGGGACCAGATGGGACGCCGGGGGATCAAACCGCAGTCTGTCCTACACTAGCGCTTGCAAGGCAGACACCTTACCACTAGCGCCACCTTCCCGGCCCCCAGTCTTTTTTTTTCTCCTTTATGATTCTTTAATTTAGCCCTGAGCCTTTTAGACCTATGAGCAATAGCTGTGGTTGTATATTGTGTGTTGTAGACACACACACATATTGCTTGTATTGGTGGGAAGGAAAATGGGACTTTCTCTTTAATCCTGTTTATAAATAGCTGAACTCAAAGGATTTCCCTTCCCAGCTTCTTAATGTCTCTTCCAAGTATAATGACTCTAGACAGACTGAATAACTGACCAGTGATCCATTGTGTTTTTAATCATTTACAGTCTGATTCCTACACAAAGGGGCCTGATATTCTGTTTGAAGAATGCTTTTCTGGGAACACATTCAACCTAAAATTTCTGAGTAATAAATTATCTGTGTTTGGAGACCCTCGACAGCCTGCATTAGTTTGTCCTTGTTGAAGATAATGGATGATTCGCAACGATTCCCCTTTTGAATGAAAATATAAAAGGTTAGAGATTGAAAGTTCAAGGTAATGAGTAGACCCTCCACAAACAGACTTAACCCAAATCTCTGCGAGAATGGGGGTGAAGGCAAAAGGGGCATATTTTATAAAACAGATGATCTTCAGGGACTTATTGCTTATTTTTATGTTTTGCAGTTTTAGGATTGGGAAAATTGTACTGCCTCCTGAACTGTCCCAGATGTTCATTCAACTATAGAGTTATCATTTTCCTAATGTGAAACAGAGCAGACTTTTGTACAAATATTATGATTGTTCTGAGTCATTCAGGTAAAACAAATCTCTGGTCTCCTATCTCTCTGCAAGGTGGGTAACAAGATGTGAGATGATAATAGATAGCACTGTGAAGAGATGACAAGAAAATCTGCTTTTTGTTTAAAAAAAAGATTTAAAAGCCTTTAAAAGTTTTAAAAGCCTCTGTTTGCACATTGGTGCAAAATAATCCTCTTATATTCCATTATAGCACTATTATTTGTATGTGTATAAAGAAAAATAGCAGTTACTTACATATGTGATATAATATGTAGCAATTATTCAAACAAAAATAATGCTAAAATAATTATGTAAGTAAGAAATAAAATAGCAGCTTTGGCAAAGAAATAACTCAAAGATCATGAGAAAAGCTCTTGCATGCTAGAGGCCCAGTTTTTAACCATGGTCTCACATAGTCCCTTGAACATAGTTGAAAATGACTTTCAAGAGGATGAAATGATAGCACAGTGGGTAAGGAGTTTGCCTTGAATACAGCCAACCCAGGTTCAATCCTCAGCATCCCATATTGCTCCCCTGAGAATGCCAGGACTGATTTCTTAGGGCAGAACCAGAAGTAACCCTTGAAAACTGCCACTTTTCATGTGATCCAAAAACTAACAAACAAAAGAATGACTTTCTAGTACTGAGTAGGAACTAACTCCTGAGCACCGCTATGTGTAGCCAACAAACCAAAAATAATAAATAAGATAACAGTGTATTTTATCCTGTAAATAAAATAGATTATTATCAAGACAAAAAAGTGGCCTAAAATTCTTAGTTCAATTAGGTTGGAGTCTGAGATTTAAGTTGATATAGGTAGGCTTTAGTATTACAGCCCAAGTAGAAATATAATTCATGGACTAAGACCCATTATTACTGCTGGGTATGTATATAGATAGATATAAATAGATAAATAGATAGATAGATATCGTCACTATGACTTTTTAAATTTGAAAAATTACGCTTTTATTTTGGAGTTTATTATATGTTATTTACTAATTTTCTCCTTTCCATTATCTTTTCTGAGAATCATTTTTGGTCAGTCTTATACTCTGTTTTACTTCCATTTTATTTTGTTTTGCTTTCTATGTGAAAACCTTGATTTTATCACCTCATTTTTCAGATTAATTTTTAGTTTCCAGTTTCCTTTTTCTTATTTCTAAGTTTATAAGATTTCATCTAGTTGAGAGGTTCATTGTTATGGTAGCATCCTATTTCATAATTTAGGTCTATTCATGGCACTTCCTGTTTTCTTTGAGTCATTTTATTCTCTTGTGTACCATTATTTCAAAGTGGGAATTAGCCAAAATTTATATTCTTCCTTCTCTGTCTCTCTTTCTCTCTCTCAATCTGCCTTTTTATCTCATTTTTTAGGTTGAAGCATTAGAAACCCAAATGGAAGCTCCATCTGAAGAGTAGAAAACTTTCAACCTGAGGGATTGTTCTTTAAGTATGAGATTTGAAATCCCGTTTCCTCTTGGGAGCCCTATGAAATCACCAATTACAAGGATTTTTATTTTATCAAAAATTAACTCTGGGACTCAAACAAAAAAAAAAGGAAAAAAATAAAACCTGGTCTCTTTCTGGAAGCCTGTTCCATGTCATTTTAAGGAGCTAGTAGATTCACTTATTTTTTGCAGGGACTGGAGAAGCAGTGCTTCTTGGCAGTGCTCAAGGCTTATTCTTTGGTTTCCACTGAGGGATCACTCCGCACTATTCAGAAAATTATAAGGGTGTTAGAGATCAACTCTTTGCCAGCCTTATACAAGGCAACCAACCTGCCTACTGTACCATTGGAGAGTATAAACTCTTTTTCTTGGTGTGGGGGCGGTGCACACCAGGCAGTTCTCAGGCATTACTCCTGGCTATCTGCTCAGAAATAGCTCCTGTCAGGCACAGGGGACCATTTGGGACACCGGGATTCGAACCAATTACCTTAGGTCCTGGATCGGCTGCTTGCAAGGCAAACGCCACTGTGCTATCTCTCCGGCCCCAAGAGTACAGACTCTTGTTGATTCCTCTGTACTTTCAGTTGTGTTCCTCTATTCTAAGCTACATCTTATTCCTGTACCAAAAGCTTCTAATTCTGATTAAAAGTCAAACTGATGTTTTGTGACAATCTTGATTTTGATTTTTGGTCTTGATTTTGATTTCTTCCCTGGGAAGAAGTACATAATTGTCTGTAGATAACTTCCCCTTTGAGACAATTGCAACCCACCTGCTTTCTTGGTTGAGATGCTTGGATTTTAGAGTGAGAACTAAGCAGTTCTCTCCAGGACCTTTCTCTGAAGACCTTTCTCTCACCTAGCTTTCTCATCTTACTCTTTCTCTTATGATCTCACAGACTGTAAGCACCCTCCATTTTAATTGGTGACAGTCTCCTCCTGCATTATTTCTCTTTTGTATGTTTTTATTTATTTTTCCACTTTTTTAAAGAGGGAGGAAGCCGGAATGAAAATCATGTGTTTAATTCATATTTAATCAGAAAGCTACTAGATTATCATAAATATGCAAAATAAAAACAGGATGTTCAACTATTTATTCTAGACATATAAAACATGTAATTACTAATCTAGACATGCAGTTGATTTAAGGAAAAGAAATTTGTTAGGCCTTTTTGTTATTCATATTATTCAACATTAGGTTTTATAAAATATAAATTTTATAAAATTATATCTCTCTAAAAATACTCAATAAAACAGCCAAAAGTAATCCTGGTTGTCTAACACTATTTCTTTGAACATTTCTTCCTTATATGAGATCTTATAAACGTTTATGTAATGTTAATTTAAGAAATTGGGGTATTTCACATATTCTAAGTGAAATATCCTATTTAATATTCTACTTTCTCAGGGCTGGAGAGGCGGCACTAGAGGTAAGGTGTCTGCTTTGCAAATGCTAGCCAAGAAAGAACCGTGGTTCGATCCCCCAGCATCCCATATAGTCCCCCCTAGCCAGGGGCAATTTCTGAGCGCTTAGCCAGGAGTAATCCCTGAGCATCAAACAGGTGTGCCCCCCCAAAAAAAAAAGAAAAGAAAAAAATATTTGACTTTCTCTGAAGCCTGTATTTTTTATACTTTAGGCCTAATTACTTATAATTTTTCAGTAATCCATTGCCCAAATGTCTTATTTTGGTTTGAGTTTTTGGAAGGAAATAAATGTAATTTTTAAATAACTTTTTAAATAAAGCTTCTAAGTATTTTCATCCAAGGGGAAAGTAGAAGTGTAAAGATATAATAAAAATATTGATTTCCCTGGGTAGACAATTTATCTCTGTCAAATTTTTCTAATACTTAAAGATCTATTTAATTAGCTTCCTTTATTTACATTCTCTCTGTTGGTAAATTCTACACTATTTGTGGTATATTCTAAGAATACAGAAGGAATAAATTCCTCCTAAATTCCTTCCCAACTGCAGAGCCAGGGGAAGAATTATTTCAGTTATAGTCTACTCGTAAGGTAACATGTCAAAAAGTTCAAGAGAAATGATCATCAATGGGATAATACATGCCAATTGGGTACCAGTAGTTGACCACAGATGTGTGCCATGTTTGATTTTCACAGATTCCCTAAAAATTATCATTAGTTATGGTTAATCAAATTTTGCTCCATCCCAGAATTTCGACACATTTTTGTTTGTGTATTTGTTTTTTGTTTGTTTGGGAGCTACACAAGATAGTACTCAGAGATTATCCCTGGCTATATGTTTAGGAATTACTCCTGGCAGGCTCAGGGAACCAAATAGAAGGCTGGGTATTGAACATAGGTCATCAGAATGCAAGACCAACATCCT
The DNA here is from genome assembly GCF_024139225.1 of Suncus etruscus. Lineage (NCBI taxonomy): Eukaryota > Metazoa > Chordata > Mammalia > Eulipotyphla > Soricidae > Suncus > Suncus etruscus. Next base: position 46,018,903 of record NC_064858.1, read on the forward strand.
ACCTGCTGTACTATTACTCCAGCCCTGGCTTTTAGTTCTTAAACAATCCTCACATGCATCTCAGCTGTAGCTGAGAATCAGGTAGTGAAGCATCATCTCTGATGTCATTTCTCAAGTTTTCTGAGTTCTGTCATATTTTTATATTTGCTTGACATTAATGTTGAGAACCCCTATAATGTCTCAGAAAATTTTACTTTAGCTTAAAAGTTATAATTGCTTGGATCTATAGTTGATACTGAGGATGTGCAAGTGCCTAGATAGGATTGTTTAACCTATTTGTGATAGAATGTGAATAAAATCTGCACTAAAAAATAAAAGAAGTCTGCATTCTGAAACTGGAGAGATGGTGCAAGTACATGTAAGCACATGGTGCTATGTGTTCTCCTAAACATTGCTAAGTATAGGCCTGGAGTTCGAGGCCACTGGTTGGGTGGGCTGGCTTGTCTCTAAAATCTCAGAGTTTAATTTTTAAATCTTCATGCCTAATCACAAGTCCAGTTGGTCAATTATCTATAGAACAGAATCCCCATCTCCAGAATACAGCCAGAGTTACCTATTTTTTGTATCATAAGATGCACTTTTCCCCTCCAAAAAAAGTACATCTATGAAGCAAATGCCACCTGGAACTAAAGCCTAAGAGTAGGGGAGGAGAGCATCTGAAAGCTACGTGTGTCTTACAGTCAGGTGTGTCTTCCCTTCATTGTACAATATTTATTTTATTATTCTTTTTTGTTGTGACAAATGTGAATTACATGTCTTTCACAGTTATATTTAAGATACATAGTGACAGTAAATTAGGGCCATTCCCACCACCACTGTTTTTCTCCATCCACTCCTGTACCCAGCATGCATCCCAGACCCTCTCCCCTTGCTCCCTCAGCTGCTAATGAAACAGGACCCCTTTGTATATAATTTACTGTAGATCTTGATTCTATTGTCATTTACTTTAAGTTTGGTATTTTGGCTTGATCATTATTTCCAATCAATGTTCATGTGACTGTTTGCTCCTGGTGCCATCCACTTTTTTCCCTTCAATTTATGAGGCAGAATAAGATGTTTCAAATTTTGTGGTTCTGTTGAGAAAAAAAAAAGCTGGGAAGAGTCCATCTGGAATTTATAAATATCAATTTAAAAGAAGAAAAGGGAAAAAAGGAAGCAATGACAAAACATACAAAAGCCACAATAAACAACTACTATACAACAACAACAACAACAAAGAAAATAAAAGAGGGAAAGGGAAAAAGAGAAGGAGGACTTGTGTGGTAAGATTTTGTGCCTTTTTGTTTTTGTTTTTTCTTGCATAGACACAGTAAGTATTGGGAAAATTAGAAAGGGAATTCCCTTGGCCTTAGAGATACAGGATTTCTCCACTCATGAAATATACTGTCATGGGAATAACTACAGGCTCTAAACCCCAAGGTCTTTTTATGGTGCTAAAAAACATTCTGCTCAGTTGTGGACGACAAAATCTTTCCTCTGTAATTAGAGATATTGGTATTTTCACAGTCATAAGATGAAGTCTAGGATAGTCTTTCTTTATGATTCTTGAAGTTCTCTCTGTCATGGTTGTTGTAGTCAGTATGTAATTAGTGATCTTGGTGTTTGAAACAGGATATAGTCTTTCTTTATGGTTCCATAAATTCTGCTCAGTCGCAGTTGTCGAAGTCAGACCTCTGGAATTAGAGATCTTGGTTTTTGTTCAAATCCTAGCTAGAAGCTTAGACTAGGATCTTTCTTATTAGTCCCCAAAAAAAGTTCAGCCGAGTTGCAGTTGTCAAAATTAGTCTTCTATAAATAGTGATCTTGGGTTTTTCTCATATTAAAGGACAGAATGTCTTCTGATTGCATCTTACCATTAGGAGATGAGGTAGGGCAACCTGTTCTTAGATCAAACTGTTGCTGTTTTCTCATAGTTGGGATGTCTTATCAACTTGGAGCAAGTTGGTGCCAGAGCAGTATTAGAAACTCCTCTGAGGGAGTTTGGTTTCTGGTGCTATTGCAGGGTTGTGATCTAGTGTTCAGGGTTGGATGGTAGCTATCCGATAAAATGAAGTTTAAGTCTAGTCCCCATGACACATGTTCAGGGTGGGAAGCACCCCAGTATTATAAAATGTACAGGTTCTTATCTTTAGTAGATAAGAGGTTGTTTCTATAAATAAGATTTTCCCTTTTTAGTATGCCTATGCAAAAGGGAATGGTGCCATATTATATTGCTGGTGCATTTGGAAGTAAGAATGACAGGTTATACAATCTCTGTGACCTGGTTTTGAACTGAACTTTTATCAGAAACTAGACTTTTTTTTTCCTAGAATTTTGTATCAAGAAAAACCTAGTCAAAATTTAAATATATAAATATTTAAAGATAAATATATATATTAATTAAAAAATTAGGGCCAGAGAGATAGCATGGAGGGAAGTTGTTTGCCTTTCATGCAAAGGAAGGTGGTTCGAATCCTGGCATCCCATATGGTCCCCTGTGCCTGCCAGGGGTGATTTCTAAGCGTAGAGTCAGGAGTAACCCACAGGCGCTGCCGGGTGTGTCCCAACCCCCCCAAAAAAATTTAAATTAAACACTAAAAATTAAATTAAAAATAAAACACTAAAGATTTAAGAAAAATAATTAAATTATATAATATATAAATAATAAATAATATTATATAATATATAAATACTATAAATATATAATTATATATAATAAATATTATATATTATAAATATGATAAATAATAAATAATATATTTTATATAATAATTAAATAAATCAAAAATTAAACACTAAAAATTAAATTAAAATTTAAGATTTAAGAAAAATAAATAATAAAAAAAGATTGAGGAGACTACTTTTACATTTCAAAATAAACACACTAAGAGGCATAAATATTGAGGTATTAAACATAGAAAGAAAATATAGGTATCTCATTAAGTTTTTTTATGTATTCTTGGGGGTAGGTGAGATCCAGGCCCATTTCCATTTCAGATCGTATTCTTGTTGAGTTTGAGAAACGGTTTGCAGCAGTAGGAAATCAAGTAGTGTCCTTGAGCAGGGCTCCTTCAGGGGTTGAATCTGGTAGCATGCAACAGTCCACATTTAGGGGGGGGGGATGTGTGAGAAGAAGGGCCACATAGAATGAGTTTTCAGGAGTGGTGGTTGCAGCTTCTTGCTAGGGCCTGAGATGTAGGACTGAGAGGGTATCTTTCCTTTCTGTGGTGGCTTACTGGGGCAGACAGTCAGTCTCAGTACCTAATGACTTAAGAACTGTGGGTTAAGAGGATTAAATATGGAGGGACAAAGAATCAGGATTGGTGGGATAATAGGATATAAGGAGTTCTGAAAAGGAAAGGGGGGTAATATATAAGAGGGCTATATAAATTATAGGTATGACTTGTTTACAGTAAAAGTTGGGCATACAAAGAGCCCACTGTGTACGAGTCATTTCCATTTATAGACAGACATTAGAGATCTTTTCATAAGTTGTTGTTGGAGGCCTGACCCTCATAGGATGGGTCTGAGCACTTAAGAAATAATTGAATTAAGAAAAGATAAATAAATAGCTAAAATATAGATAGGAGAGAAAGAAAAAATGTAAGAGGGAAACTAAAGAAAAATAAGTAAAACAAAAATTGAGCTAGTGCCTCAGAGTGAGGTTTGCTAATTTCTAGGCACTTCATCAATGACAGGTGACTTTGCTAAATGAAGCTTTCAGGGTTAGATTGTGGCTAGATCATTTTAGGATAAGCATCATTTTCTTTTTCGTTTTTTTCAGGCCACACCCTTTTGATGCTCAGGGGTTACTCCTGACTAAGCGCTCAGAAATTGCCCCATGCTTGGGGGGACCATATGGAATGCCGGGAGATTGAACGGCGGTCCTTCCTTGGCTAGCGCTTGCAAGGCAGACACCTTACCTCTAGCACCACCTCGCCGGCCCCACATCATTTTCACCTCTAAAGTACTAAGCAATAAGATAGTGAGCACTATAAGAGTATGTAGTGTCATCCACCATGTCTTGTGCATCAAGGTTCCTTTCCTAAAAGAAACTGATAGCATGGTATTTATGACATAATAGAAACAGTTTGAAATTAAAAGGATAAAGAACTGGATAAAAGAAAAAGAAATAAAGAAAAGAAAATTAAAGTAAAGAAAGAAAAAAGAAAAGAAAAGGAAGAATAGGAAAGGGGTTTAGAAATTTGCAAAAACGTACTAGGTGAGTGTGACCTGTCTGTGGTGCTCAGTTCTCTGTTTCAGTGGTCTCAATGGTCATACGTTGTAGGTCCTAATAAGGCTTAATCAAAAGGAAATGGATAAGGTTAAGAGCCAAATTGCGAAATTAGGGTGTTCACCCTATATCTCCATGAACTACTGTGGACAAAGAAGCTGAAGAATTATTTTTGCCTAATAAATTTAAGACATTAGCACATATTGAAAGCAGGAGTCCCCGGCTTCCAATCATATTCTGCACCTAGATCTGTGGATAAATACGTTAGAACATTATTATAGGCCTTTGTGGTGTGAAATTGAACACCTGTTTGCTCTAAACATGTTTCCATTATTTCTGGTTTCTTTATGGTATAGAAGATCTTAGAGTCTTTGTCTTTATGCCTTTTCACTTGATTTGATCGCTTCTCCTCACTATGTCCTGGCACCTACAGTGTTCAGAAATTCTGTTTTGTCTATTCATGGAATATTATATATGTATATGTTATATACTCTACCTCAGGTAAATGCTATCATTTTGTCTTCTGGCTTACTTCATTTAATATCATATTTTCCAGGTTCCATCCATGTTGCTGCAAATTGCATGACTATCATTTCTAACTGCTATGTAGTATTCCATTGTGTATAAGAACCACATCTTCATGACCCACTCATCTGTTGTTGGGCATCTAGGTTTATTTCAGATCTTGGCTATAGTGCTGAGTGCTGCAATGAATAATGGTGCACATACATATTTTGGATGAATGTCTTTTTATCTTGGGGATAGATACCCAGGAGTGTGATTGCTGGATGATATGGCAGCTCAATTCTGAGTTTACTGAGAAACCTTCATACTATTTTCCATAAGGGTTCGACCAGGCATTCCCACAAGCATTCCCACTAATAGCATTCCTACTAGTAGTTGATGAGAGTATTTTTCTTATAGCATCCTCGACAGCAAGGATTGATCCCATTATTATTGATGTGTGCCATTCTCACTGGTTTAATGTTGCTGTTGATTTGGATTTCCCTTTTCTTGATTTGAATTTACCTAATGATGAGTGATGGTGAACATATTTTCATGTGTCTATTGGCCATCAGTTGGTATTTCTCAGAGAAGTGTCTATTTCTTCTCCCCATTTTTCTATGGCTTTATTAGGTTCTGGTAGAGCTAACCTTTCCGAGTGCATTGCATATCCTAGATATCAACATTTTATCTGATGTGTTGAGAGAAAAAAAATTTCACATTCCATTAGCTGTCTTCTAGTTTTAACCAGTGTTTCTTTCTCCATACAGAAAATTTTTAGTTTGATGTAGTCCCATTTATTTAAGTTTGATGCTATAGTTCTTGCCATTGGCATTCTATAATCAAAGACTTTTTGAGGTATTCATCTTGAAGTGTTCTTGCCTATTTTTCCTCAATGAACTTTATAGCTTTGGGTCTGATTTCATGGTCTTTAATTTATTTTAAGTTGATTTTTGTGTAAGGTGTGAGGCATAGATCAATCTTTAGATTCTTACAGGTGTCTGTCCAGTTATTCCAACAGCATTTGTTGAAGAGGCTGTATTTGTTGCATTTCAAATTCTTGGCTCCTTTGTAAAATATTAGTTGCTTGTATATTTGAGGGTATGTCACTGGATATTTGTATTGTGTAAGGAGGCTGTTGTTACAATTGGGTGTTTGGATTGTGTAATTCATCTCCAAGTAGTTCATTTAGAATTGGTTTGGTTAGTACTAATAGTACGTTTTCATTTTTGATTGAGAATGTTCTTAGTCTTCCCTCCCATATGAATGAGAGTTTTGCCAGGTAGTGTATTCTAGGTTGGAGTTTTGCCAGGTAGTATACGCTAGGTTGGAAGTTTCTTTCATTCAATAGTTTAAATATGTCATTCCACTCTCTTCTTGCCTGAATCATTTCAAATGGAAGATCTGGTTTGATTCTTATGTTTCTTCCTTTGTACTTGAGAGTTTTTTCTCCCTTATTGCTTTAAAGAATTCATCTTTCTTTTTTTTTTTTGTGTTGATTTAAGTTTATTTGTTCTTCATTTTATTTTTTTATCATTTTTTATCTTTATTTAAACACCGTGATTACAAACATGATTATAGTTGTATGATTACAGTCATGTAAAGAGCACCCCCCTTCACCGGTGCAACATTCCCACCACCAATTTCCCAGATCTCCCTCCTCCCCACCCCCCTACACCTGTACTCGAGACAGGCTTTCTACTTCCCTCATTCATTCACATTTTATGATAGTTTTCAGTGTAGTCTTCTCTGCAACTGCACTCATCACTCTATGTGATGAGCTGCATGTCCTGAGCTGCACCTACCAGCCCTCATCTCTCTTGTCTCTGAGATACTGTTAAAAATGTCCTTCATTTTTCTTAAAGCCCATAGATGAGTGAAACCATTCTGCGTCTTTCTCTCTCCCTCTGACTTACTTCACTCAGCATAATAGATTCCATGTACATCCATGTATTGGAAAATTTCATAACTTCATCTCTCCTGATGGCTGCATAGTATTCCATTGTGTATATGTACCACAGTTTCTTCAGCCACTCATCTGTTGAAGGGCATCTTGGTTGTTTCCAGAGTCTGGCTATTGTAAATAGCGCTGCAATGAATATAGGAGTAAGGAAGGGTTTTTTGTATTGTATTTTTGTGTTTCTTGGGTATATTCCTAGGAGTGGTATAGCTGGATCGTATGGAAGCTCAATTTCCAGTTTGTGAAGGAATCTCCATATCGCTTTCCATAAAGGTTGTACTAGACGGCATTCCCACCAGCAGTGAAAAAGAGTTCCTTTCTCTCCACATCCCCGCCAGCACTGCTTGTTTTCCTTTTTTGTGATGTGTGCCAATCTCAGTGGCGTGAGGTGGTACCTCATAGTAGTTTTGATTTGCATCTCCCTGACGATTAGTGATGTTGAACATCTTTTCATGTGCCTTTTGGCCATTTGCCTTTCTTCTTTTTCAAAGTGTCTGTTCATTTCTTCTCCCCATTTTTTGATGGGGTTAGTTGTTTTTTTCTTGTATAGTTCTGTCAGTACCTTGTAAATTTTGGATATTAGCCCTTTATCTGATGTGTATTGGGTGAATAATTTCTCCCACTCAGTGGGTGGCCTTTGTATTCTGGGCACTATTTCCTTTGAGATGCAGAAGCTTTTCAGCTTAATATAGTCCCATCTGTTTATCTCTGCTTCTACTTGCTTGGAAAGTGCTGTCTCCTCCTTGAAGATGCCTTTAGTCTCAATGTCCTGGAGTGTTTCACCTACATGTTGTTCTATATACCTTATAGTTTCAGTTCTGATATCAAGGTCTTTAATCCATTTGGATTTTACCTTTGTACATGGTGTTAGCTGTGGGTCTGAGTTCGCTTTTTTGCAAGTGGCTAACCAGTTGTGCCAACACCACTTGTTGAATAGGCTTTCCCTGCTCCATTTAGGATTTCTTGCTCCTTTATCAAAAACAAGGTGGTTATATGTCTGAGGAACCTTCTCTGAGTACTCAAGCCTATTCCACTGATCTGAGGGTCTGTTTTTATTCCAATACCATGCTGTTTTTATAACTGTTGCTTTGTAATACAACTTAAAATTGGGGAAAGTAATGCCTCCCATATTCCTTTTCCCAAGGAGTGCTTTAGCTATTCGAGGTTGTTTGTTGTTCCAGATGAATTTCAGAAGTATTTGATCCACTTCTTTGAAAAATGTCATGGGTATCTTTAGAGGAATCGCGTTAAATCTGTACAATGCTTTTGGAAGTATTGCCATTTTAATGATGTTGATCCTGCCAATCCATGAGCATGGTATGTGTTTCCATTTCCGCGTGTCCTCTCTTATTTCTTGGAGCAGTGTTTTGTAGTTTTCTTTGTATAGATCCTTCACATCTTTAGTCAGGTTGACTCCAAGATATTTGAGTTTGTGTGGAACTAATGTGAATGGGATTGTTCTCTTAATGTCCATTTCTTCCCTATCATTATTAGTGTATAAAAAGGCCATTGATTTTTGTGTGTTAATTTTGTATCCTGCCACTTTGCTATACAAATCTATTATTTCTAGAAGCTTTTTGGTAGAGTCTTTAGGGTTTTCTAAGTAGAGTATCATGTCATCTGCAAACAGTGAGAGCTTGACTTCTTCCTTTCCTATCTGGATTCCCTTGATATCTTTTTCTTGCCTAATCGCTAGAGCAAGTACTTCTAGTGCTATGTTGAATAGGAGTGGTGAGAGAGGACAGCCTTGTCTTGTACCAGAATTTAGAGGAAAGGATTTTAGTTTTTCTCCATTGAGGATAATATTTGCCACTGGCTTCTGGTAGATGGCTTTGACTATATTGAGAAAGGTTCCTTTTATTCCTATCTTGCTGAGAGTTTTCATCAAGAATGGGTGTTGAACCTTATCAAATGCTTTTTCTGCATCTATTGATATGACCATGTGATTTTTATTTTTGTTGTTGTTTATGTTGTGTATTATATTGATAGATTTACGGATGTTAAACCATCCTTGCATTCCTGGGATGAAACCTACTTGTTCAAAGTGAATGATCTTCTTGATGAGGCACTGGATCCTGTTCGCCAGAATTTTGTTGAGGATCTTTGCATCTGTGTTCATCAGGGATATTGGTCTGTAATTTTCTTTTTTGGCAGCATCTCTATCAGGTTTTGGTATTAAGGTGATGTTGGCTTCATAAAAGCTATTTGGAAGTATTCCTGTTTTTTCGATTTCATAAAAGAGCCTGGCCAGAATTGGTAGTAGTTCCTCTTGAAAGGTCTGAAAGAATTCATTCGTGAATCCATCAGGGCCTGGGCTTTTGTTTTTGGGTAAATTTTTGATTACAGTTTTAATTTCCTCAATAGTGATGGGGGTGTTTAGATATGCTACCTCTTCTTTATTCAACCGTGGAAGGTTATATGAGTTCAGAAATTTATCCATTTCTTCCAGGTTCTCATATTTAGTGGCATAGAGTTTCTCAAAGTATTCTCTGAATACCCTTTGAATCTCTGCAGTATCTGTAGTGATCTCCCCCTTTTCATTTCTAATACGCGTTATCAAGTTTCTCTCTTTCTTTTGCTTTGTGAGTTTTGCCAATGGTCTATCAATCTTGTTTATTTTTTCAAAGAACCAACTTCTGCTTTCGTTGATCTTTCGGATTGTTTTTTGGGTTTCCACTTCGTTGATTTCTGCTCTCAGCTTTGTTATTTCCTTCTGTCTCCCTATTTTTGGGTCCTTTTGTTGAGCACTTTCTAGTCCTATTAGCTGTGTCATTAAGCTACTCAGGTAAGCTCCTTCTTCCTTCCTGATGTGTGCTTGCAAAGCTATAAATTTTCCTCTCAGTACTGCCTTTGCTGTGTCCCATAAGTTCTGATAGTTTGTGTCTTTATTGTCATTTGTTTCCAGGAACCTTTTGATTTCCTCCTTGATTTCATCTCGGACCCACTGGTTATTGAGTATGAGGCTGTTTAACTTCCAGGTGTTAAATTTTTTCTTCTGTGTCCCTTTGCAGTTCACGTCTAACTTCAGAGCCTTGTGGTCAGCAAAGGCAGCCTGCAAAATGTCTATCTTTGTTATTTTATGTAGGTATGTTTTATGTGCCAGCACATGATCTATCCTGGAGAATGATCCATGTACACTGGAAAAGAATGTGTATCCAGGTTTCTGAGGATAGAGTGCCCTATATATATCTACTAGGCCTCTTTCATCCATTTCTCTTTGCAGGTCTAGTATATTTTTGTTGGGTTTCCATTTGGTTGACCTATCAAGTGTTGACAAGCCTGTGTTGAGGTCTCCCACAATTATTGTGTTATTATTGATATCCTTCTTCAGATTTGTCAACAATTGTATTAAATACTTTGCTGGACCCTCATTCGGTGCGTATATGTTTAGGAGAGTGATTTCTTCTTGCTGTACAAATCCCTTGATTAGTACATAATATCCATCTTTGTCCCTTACAACTTTTCTGAGTATAAAGTTTGTGTCATCTGATATTAGTATGGCCACCCCTGCTTTTTTAAGGGTGTTGTTTGCTTGAATGATTTTCCTCCAGCCTTTGATTTTGAGTCTATGTTTATTCTGACTATTCAGGTGTGTTTCTTGTAGACAGCAGAAGGTTGGCTTCAGTTTTTTGATCCATTTCGCCACTCTGTGCCTCTTAACTGGTGCATTTAGTCCATTGACATTGAGAGAAATAATTGTCATGGGATTTATTGCCATCTTTGTGTAGAAGTTTGGTGTGTTTTTTGTTCTGTCTTGTTTTTAGAGTAGATCTTTCAGTTTTTCTTTTAAGGCTGGTTTTGAGTCTGCAAAGATTTTGAGCTGTTGTTTATCTGTGAAGCCGTGTATACATCCGTCAAACCTGAAACTTAGTTTTGCTGGGTGCAATATTCTTGGCGAAGCATTTATTTCATTGAGTTTTGCCACTACGTCCCACCACTGCCTTCTGGCCTTGAGTGTTTCTGGTGATAGGTCTGCTGTAAATTTCAAGGATGCTCCCTGGAATGTAATTTCCCTTTTCGATCTTGCTGCTTGCAGTATTCTATCTCTATCGGTGGGTTTCATCATGGTGACTAGGATGTGTCTTGGGGTGTTTCTACTGGGTTCTTTTTTAGCTGGTACTCTTCGGGCATGCAGGATTTGGTCACATGTTTTCTTTAGCTCTGGTAGTTTCTCTGTGATGATGTTCTTAACCATTAATTCTTCCTGAAGATTTTCTTCTTGGGTCTCTGGAACTCCAATGATTCTAAAGTTGTTTCTGTTGAGCTTATCAAAGACTTCTATTTTCATCTTCTCATATTCTTTGAGTAAATTTTCCATTGTCTGATCATTTGATTTGAGGCTTTTTTCCAATCTCTTCTGCTGTGTAAAGTTGTTATGCATCTCGTCTTCTAAAGCACTAATTCTATCCTCAGCTGCTGTTAACCTGTTGGAAATCTCATCCATTATGTTCTTCAATTCATCTACTGAGTTTTTCAGACCTGTTATCTGATCTGATATTTCATTTTGGAGTTTTCTGATTTCTATCTTCATATTCTCCTGATTTTTATTAGTGCTCTGATTTATACTTTCTTTGATATCTGTTAGCAACCTCCATATTTCGTCTCTAAACTCCATTTCTGAAAGACTGCTTAGGTAGTTGGTCGTTGTTGGGTCATCAGAGTTTCCATCTTCATTCTCTATGGTTGAAGTTGGTTTGCGTAGTCTCCCCATGGTCTCGCTTACGCTGTGGGTTTTTCTACGTGTTGTGGTGGTACTCATTGGCGTGTTGGAGTGCGCGGCCGCGAAGCACAGCAGAGCGGCTGCGCTCCGGCCCCCAAACACTCACCTCAGCCGAGGCAAGCCGTCAGGGGATGCCTGGGGAGGCCCCCAAATGTCTGCCAAGCAAAGGAAACCAGCACAATCCACAACTCCTTTTTTTTTTTTTTTTGCCATTAGGATTACTATATGTTTTGTTTTAGGTATATTAGGGTCTATTTTATTTGGAACTCTTTTTGCCTCCTGGGTTTATATAGGTGCCTCTTTCCAGAGGGTGGGGAAATTTTCTGCTATTATTTCCCTTACTACTTGTTACTCCCCTTTCCCTCCCTTTCTGGTATTCCTATCATTCCTAGATTATTTATTTTGTCTTTGTTCATTAAGTACCTCACATTTTATTCCAATGTTTTGTCTCTCATTTCTTTGTTGACTTCTTTGTTGTTGCTGGCTTGTATTTTGTCCTCAAGTTCATCCATGTGATTCTCTATGTGTGTAAATTGTTATTTTGGCTAGCTAGCATGTTTTTTAGTTCTCTCAGTTCCATTTTTATGAACTCTTTTGTTTTGTGATAGAGTTCTTCTTTGATTTGAGTGAATTTTTGTCTCTGGATTTCTTAATTTCTTTAGTTAGTGATTCTTTGAATTCCATTGCTAGAATATTAAATGCTGATTTTAGGTTCTAATCTATGAAATTTCTACTTTTTTTTTTTTTGAGGATTTGGGAATCTATTAGGCTTTCTCTCTATATCCCCAGCTGCTGGTATTTTCCTTAGTACACTTTGTTCTTTGCATGGGTGGGTTGGGGTGCTAAAATTTCAGGGTTGTTTTTTAAAGTGGTCTGTTTGACTGTGTGGGAAGTGGCTGAAGGTAGATCTATTTTAGGGTTTATTTACTCTGGATGCACCGTTTTACCCAAGTATGGTAGAGGTGATAGAGTCTAGTTAGTTAGTTTTGGGGGCTATATATTTTCAAAGGAAGAAAGAAGTTTGGCCTGCTCTGCCTAGGACTGACTAGTATAGTCTTAAGTGTAAGCAGGATTTATAGGGCAGAAAGCTTATGATTAGGATGTGTATGTACAGCCCCACAGTAGTTGAGGCACAGTGATGGCATCACCCACGTGCTCCTCATGTGTGCTTGGCTAGGTCGGATTTCTCCACTCTGTTTTCTGGTTCCCACTTTCACCAGAGCTGCAGGGACTGAGGCACAGGGAGATGGAGTCTCCTACGTGCTCTGTCTGTGGGTGCCCGGAAAAATTTGGCTGCCTCCCATTTGTTTCCTGGTCCATGCTATCACCAGAGCTGCAGGGACCGAGGCACTGAGATGGCATCTCTCACACACACCCTCCAGTGCATGCGTGGGCATGGTCAGTTCTCTCCCATCTGTTCCCTGGTTCCTGCTTTTTTTCTTTGTACAATTTTTCATCCAAGACTTCTCCCCTTTAATTTTCCTATTTTTCCTACTTACTGCATAACAATATTTTTAACCTACATTCTGGTGAAAACAATATAAATCTATGTAGTGATTCAGGCCTGAATAAAATATTTTAGGTTGGCTTTAATGAGAAATGGTTTTATGATGACCAACAAGGACAGTGCACAGTATAGTAGTAAGTATAAAGATGAGTAGAATGTAAGCGGCAGAACAAAGAACATCCTGAAAGAAGGCTGCTCCATCTTGACTGACATGGGCTTTGTTAGGAAGGAGGCTGTGAGGCAAAGGTTTTTAAGTGATCAAGAAATCAAAGAATTTATCTCTTTATTTCCTTTCATTGCAAACCACAGTGTCTAAAAGAGGGGAAATGGGGGGAAGAGGGGCCAGAGCGATAGTGCAGTGGTAGAGCGTTTAAACTTTCACTCAGCTGATCCAGGACAGACCTTGGTTTGATCTCCAGCGTCCCATATTGTCCCCCAAGCCAATAGCAATTTCTGAACACAGTAGTAACCTCCAAGTGTCACCCACTTTTTTGGGTGTGGCCCAAAAACAAAAAAAAAGTGTGGGGTGAAGAGATATAGAGATAACTACATAGATAAATAGAAAGAAAAAAAGAGAAGGAAAAAATGTCTGCTACAGAGATAAGCATTGGGGATGGTGGGACAGAAACTGGGGACATTGATCGAGGGAAATATGCAAGGGTATTGTGAAATATGACTAAAACTCAATCACAAAAGTGAATAAAAGCCAACTTATTATGCACAACCTTGTATCCACAGAATTTAAATAGATTAATAAAAATATTAATAAATAAGAAAAAATAAAATAGAAGGAAATATATTACAGCTTGTAGAGCATATGCTTGCATAGCGCCATTCCAGATTGAAGTCCCATCATTTCGTATGGTCCTCTGAGCCCTGCCAAGGTTAATTCCTAAGTACAGAGCCAGATGTGACCCCTGAGTACCTCTGGTTGTGCCCTTCTACAAAATAAAAAGGCATTATTATTGCCTTTTTTCCCCAAATAGACTAAAATGAGAATTTTCAAAGTGAACAGGGTAAAATAATCCAATGCCCAAATTTTCCATTAAGTGTGAAACACTAAGGAAATAAAAGAACTTTTATTCAAATGTGTGTTTGCTAGATGTGTGTTACATTATTAATTTTAGCCCCGAGTACTCCAAAGGACTAGAAAAACAATTCATAGAAAAACTCTTAAGAGCAGCATGGACTTGACTTCTTCATAGCATTCTATACAAAGAAAAAAGAGATAAGAACATTCAATTTGGTGTCTGGAATACAGGTGGGGGTGGGGTGGGATGGAGGGAGATTCGGGACATTGGTGGTGGGAATGTTGCACTGGTGAAGGGGGGGGGTATTCTTTACATGACTGAAACCTAATCACAAACATATTTGTAATCAAGATATTTAAATAAAGAATAAAAGAAAATTCAATTTGGAAAGTAATGATCTATATTAAGAACTGGGTCCCATGAGACACATTGCTGATGTAAACTATCAAAAGCTTTGCCACAAAGGCTTAAGCCACTGGAACCTTTCAAAATGATAGAGTACCTGCTGCTTTGTGTCATTGCTTTTTAAAAAAATCTTCTGTGTTGTAAGGCTCCCAGGACAATAACATAAAGGGATTTATTGCAGAAAAATGATATATCAAAGTAGAGACAATAGTCATAGGTGCTATAGTGTAAAAGATGCAAACACAATAACTACAAAAGGACTAAGGGGTAGGTACAGAGTGAAACTGTATTGCTCAGACTGCAGAGGGAAGATCCCAGCATACTTCATACAAAAAAACTAAGCTAAAGTTTTCTCTACGTTATGTATCTCTATGATAAACTGCATGTTGGCATACAAGTGATGATGCTAAATAAATAAGAGGAGAGTAGGAGAAGTTGACTTCATGGAACTGAAATTGTGGCCTCTAAGATACTATAATTTATTTTGCTGAAGCACCAGTTTGAATTGAATGTTCATAGAGAAGTTTTAGACATGCGATGCTTCAGCACAAATCTTACCATAAATGTTAGCCTCTTTCCACCAATGTTTCTCTGGTCTATCTCATGCCATTACCATTACTAACCCAGACTTCTTCATAACTGGCACCTTTTTGTGTTTTTTCGTGAAAACTTGGGTCTCATGACTTCATTTCTTTTGACTCCATGGCTTGGATATTTAGTTCTGTAGTACCTTAACACCACCAATGTACCTGAGTCCCCTTGACCCCTGTTCCCCATTATTTCACATCTGCCTTTCTCGTCCTCCACTCAATTTTTTTCCTTCTTCTTTAGAAAGTGGTTAATTTTGCCAATGGCAATAACAGAAAATGAGATTTTTAAATGCTGGGAAAATAGTGGCAGAAAAGAACACTGGCAAAGGAATGGGTGTTGAAACGTAACCAACATTTTAATTTTGCATATTATGGTGATTCAATAAAATCCTCCTTTAAAAAATGAGCTAGAAAAAAGTGGTCTAGAGTGATAATATATCAGGTAGGGTACTTGTCTTGCATGATGACAATCAAAGTTCAATACTCAGTACCCACATGGTCCTTGTGATCTCCCAGAGCACAACCAGGATTAAGCCCTGAGCACTGGCAGGTGTCCTCAAACTACCACCCCTTTAAAAAAAAACCCAAAATATGAAAAGCAGTAATAATGATTTTATCATAGCTAAATTATCTGGTGTGATATATTAAAAGTTATTTATTTGAATAATAAAAAGTGCTATTTATGAAATGAGAACTTTTTCTGTTATTTTATATGATATAAGTTTAGAATAGTTTCCTATCTTAATGTGCGAAGTCCTGAATGTTAATGGGAAATGAACATGTAATCAAGATTTGAAAGAGAATTTAAATTATTTTGAATAAATGAATGTTAGATTCTGTGAAACATGTGTCCCTCACACACCTTTTCAGCTTACGTGCTAATTATCTAAAACCTGAGCCTCAGTGTAATATAGGTATCCAAATATAGGTATCAAATATATTCCACAGTTACTTTGTAAGGACTCTTTGAATATAAAACAGAAAATAACATCCAAGAAATTTCTCTGTAATCTCTAAATTACTATGAAAGAATGAAAAATTATGATGAATTTATAAATGAAATTTAAATGTTTCTTATCTCTCTGAAAAATATTAATAAATTATATCTAAGTTATTTAGTTATCTGAGATATAATTAATTAGATGCCACAATTTGGTGACTGTATGTTAAAATAAAGTGTCAGATTTTTTTATTGCAATCTTTTGGTCTATTTTGTTCAATTCTGGTGAGTTTCTCAAAAATTCAATATGGTTCCTATTCCTTTAGATCTTCGTATGCCATTGTGATAAGTTAAATAATAGCATCTCAGAAAAGTTTTTGTGCTAATCTTTAGAGCCTATGAATGTATTCACTTTACAAGGAAAAAATGGGAACTTTGTAGATCTATGTTAAAGGCTTTAATATGTGAGGATATTTTGGGCTATCTTAGGAATTGGCTTTTAGTTCAAATTAAAGTTCAATTTAGAGAAAAATATAATAAGAGGAAGAATATTTTAAGTAGGATGCAGGGTAATGTGCCAAGTAATGTAAGAGTCTTGCGAAGTTAGAAAAGTCCAAGATGTGCTCTTTCCCTTAGAAGATAAAAAGGAACACATTTCTACTAACCAACTAACTTATTTCAGGTTTTCACCTCTAATACTGTAAACGATTAAATCAGTGTGCTCTAAGCACTGTGTGCCTGGTAATTTGTTCCAGCAGCAATAGAAAATTAATACAGCTATTTTAGGGTTGCTGTTTTTAAATTTATTGATACAGGTAGCATAGATCTTACAAATAAATTTAGAAACCAAAGACAAAAAAAATCAGGTTAACATAGTCTAGGAAAGCAAGTGTGATTCTTGTGTTTTTCTTATTTCTCTGATAAACTAAGAAACAAGGACATGGTAATCTTAAAGACTCAAAAAATGAGGACCAGAGAGAGAATGAAGAGGTTAAGGATCTTGATAACCCAAGTTGGATCCTGGATACCACATACAGTCAGTCCCTAAGTTCTGCCAGGAATGTTTTCCAAGGAGCTAGGAGTAAATAAACTGTGTGTGACCCAGTATCAAAGAGAAAAAGATGAAGTTAGGGTTAGTGTAATCACATGTGAATTGAATATTTGTCTTTAATGCAGCCAATCCAAGTTCAATCCCTAGCACCACGGAGTTTTCTTAGCCCACTAAAGTGGTTGTTGATCACAAAACCAAGAGGAAAACTTAAATAATAGTGAGCATGCCCACCCCAAAGAACCAGAAAAGTAATTAAATAGTTACCATAACATTTATTAGTTGTGAAAGTTAGAGGAAAATATAAATGGTATAAAACTCCAGCTTACTCAAACTTTAGTTTCTTTTGTTGTTGTTGTTGTTTTTAGAATTTTCTTCTTATTTATATCAGGCAGTCTTTCTAATCTCATATTTTTTATTTTTTTAAACAATTATGGCTGTATGTATGGTTAATTATTTTTGTGTAGGGAAATTTGTGCTACCAAGTAGGGAAACAGAATTCATCTAGGTTAACTAGATGAATAAATCCCACTATAGGCATGATTATAGCAAATTGAAATCTAGTTTTTTATTCTAGTTATTTCCCTATCTTCATGAAGTCTCACTTTCCTATTTGGGTATGTATATATGTGTTCAGAACAAAAAGAGTGATTTCTACATAAGTGACAATAATAGCATCTCATTCCATGACTAATTCATCTAAGATTAAGAATTGAACAATCCATTTGAGTTGGCTCCAGCTATAGAATCTCATAATTGATTATCAACCCATTTACTTACAATCCATAACACTGTAGAAAAAAAAAAAGATATTTCTTGAGAATATTTTTTTGGAAGGGTCACACCCGGCAGCACTCAGGAGTTACTCCTGGCTCTACACTCAGAAATCGATCCTGGCAGGCTCGGGGGACCATATGGGATGCCGGATTCGAACTACTGTCCTTCTGCATGCAAGGCAAACTCCCTACCTCCATAGTGTCTCTCCAGCCCCTCTTGAGAATATTTTTATTTAAATACCTAACATATATCGGGGCCGGAGTGGTGGCACTAGAGGTAAGGTGTCTGCCTTGCCAGTGCTAGCATAGGATGAACTGTGGTTAGATCCCCCCGCGTCCCATATGATCGCCCAAGCCAGGAGCGACTTCTGAGCGCATAGACTGGAGTAACCTCTGAGCATTACCGGGTGTGGTCCAAAAACCAAAAAAAAAATTTAAAATGTTGGTATTTTTGGGGGCTGGTGAGGTGGTGCTAGAGATAAGGTGTCTGCCTTGCAGTGCTACCCAAGGAAGGACCACAGTTTGATCCCCCAGCATCCCATATGGTCCCCCCAAGCCAGGGGCAATTTCTGAGCGCTTAGCCAGGAGTAACCCCTGAGCATCAAATGGGTGTGGTCCAAATAACCAAAAAATAAATTTAAAATAATGCACAAGGTGACACTGGTGGTGGGATTGGGGTTGAAATATTGTATGTCTAAAACTTAATTATGAATAAAAAATTAATAAAAAAGAACTTTACTAGTGTTGCTAATACTTGCATGAGGAAAATGTAGATTTATGACAGAGCTAAACCTAAGCTTAATAACCTAGATTATTCTGGAAGTATGACTAGAGGAGTTAAATTGTCTTTTGAGCTGTTAATAGGGAAAGGGGCTTTCTCAGATACCCCAAGCAGATGACTGTACCCCATGTAGTTTAGGAACTGGTCAGAACGATTGCATTGAGTGTTTGGGATAAAAAAATGATGCAGATCAGAATTTAAGGATTTTCAGGCTATCTCAGAGCCATTTGAAGAATTTCAAGGGAAAATGATAGATGCTATTTGTTAAAGGTTAAAGGCAGAGAAATATAACAGCCTCTGACAAAAATGTTAGCCTTTAAAAATGTCAATGAAAATTATTGTTTTACATCATTTTAGAGAGAGATGTCATAGCATTTCTACATGCTTGTGTTAATACTTGATCATGAAGTTTCATGAAACCTTTAGTAAACTACTCAGTAGAGAGGCAAATTCCAGGGAACAAGAACAAATCTAATTATTCTGTAGAAAACAAAGAGGACTCTGTCCGTGGAGACTATCTGGACTTTGTTCAAGTGGGACAAAGGTTTACCATATTTGCTGGTGTATAAGACGACTGGGAGTATAAGATGACCCCCTAATTTTGCAGTTAAAACATAGGTTTAGGCCTATATTTGCTGTATCAGACAGAACGTTCCTGTGCTGCATGTGCTGCATGTGTTCCTGTGCTCATGTACCACAGTGAGCCAATCACAACAAGCAAAGGTTCAAAGGTTATACTGTAATACATTTCCTCTCTGACTATGACCAATCTGAGCAGGCTTTTTACAGTATAGATTTGGGTCCAGAACATTGTCTAATTTGCATGCATAAAAAGCCTGCTTGGATTGGCTGAGTTAGAGAGGCGGTCCGAGCAGCCTTGCAGTGATTGGTGCAGGATCGAGTTGGAAAATTCGTTTTGTGGCAATATTCAGACAATTTTTGTTTAGCGGCATATCGAAACATTTTTCAGATATACTCGGCGTATAAGACGACCCCCGATTTTTGGTTGACTTATTTTTGTTTCAAAAGTAGTCTTATACGCCATAAAATACAGTACATTGGGCAATATATTGTTTCTCATTTTATTGTAACTTGAGTACTAGGGGAAGAGATCCAAACCAAGCCCCGCAAGAAAAGGTCAGATGCTTTAACTGTGGCAAAACGGGACACTTACACAGAGACTGCAAGATTCCACCCCTTTACCCCCTGCTTTCAAATCTGCCCCAATAAGGCCAAGATCTAATTATCTGGACCCCACAAAATCAGATAATTTCTTTGTCAACAATTTAACTTCCCAGCCCAAGTGAATAGATTCCAACCATACACTCATTAAAGCCAGCTAATTAAGGAAGCTGTGCTTTGTATATTTTCAGTCATGACAGAATCGTAATAATACCAGCCCATTGTCCTTGTAAATTAAGATCTGACATAAAAAGGCTAATTCTTTTAGGAACTATGGGCCTGATATTGGAGAAGTAATCTAACTACTAAAGGCATTTCTGTTCAGTTGGGAAATATAGATCTGACTACATTGAATAAATAATAGTTTTTATTTCCATGCACAGAGTTTGGAATTTTAAAGAAGATGAAAACATAGCTCAATTTTTATTACTTCCTTTTGTTATGCCTGGAAAACCAAACAGCCACGGGTTAGGGTTTCAGAACCTGATGCCTCTGGTACTCCCTTAAAAGTCTATACTGCTAAAGCTTAAAGAAGAATATGTAATGTTAACCCTTGAAATTCAGAAAATTTGAAGAACTATTTGATTTTGGCACTGATCTGTCTGTGATTGAGTTAAAACACTAGCCCAGTAATTGGGCTTTGCAAGATGCATCTTATATATAGCCTGAGAAAAATAGATGCTGGTTTGCCTTCAGAATCTGTCAATCAAAAGCTCAATTTTGGCGGCGGAGTACTTGAAGGGGTCACACCCGGCAGCACTCAGGGGCTATTTCTGGCTCTACGCTCAGAAATTGCTCCTGGCAGGCTCTGGGGACCATATGGAATGCCAGAATTCGAATCATTATCCCTCTATATGCAAGGCAAACACCATACCTTCATGCTATGTCTCCAGCCCAAAAGTTTAATATTTTAAGGAAATTTTAATATTTAAATGACCAGAATAGTAACAAGAGGCTTTTTTTTTTGCCATACATGACTTCAATTTTAATTTACTTCTGGGCATGTGAATTGCATAGAAAGTGAGGGGTGGAGTACTATATCTCTCGCCCAATCCCCTCTTAAATTACTAGGTCAGATGTTTCACCCACTTGTTCAAACACTCTCAGTCCACCAACTCAGAAGTTTTGCCTTTTAATTGGAGCCACTGAATTACAGCACTGGGCACCCATTCCATTCAAATGGAAATCAAATGTTCCTATCTGGATTCCCAGTGTCCACAAACAACATAAAATTATAGGCAATAATAATCTTGATTGACAAACAACTAAATATGGAAAATATTGAAATCTCTTTTTCTGAATAAAATTCCCCTGTCTTTGTAATAAAAAAGAAATCAGGTAGCTGTAAACTATCTGATTTAAGAGCTATTAATTCATGCATGATTTTTAAGGGGGAAATTACAGAATGGTTTTCCTTCACTAGTCACGATTCTAAAAGACTAGCTTTGATAGTAACTAACTTAAAATACTGTTTTTATAATAATTCCATTCACCCAACAATAAAAAAAGAATACTTTTCCTTTAAGTTCCTCCTCTCAAATATAGAGCTTATATGTGGAAATTTCAGTGAATGGTTTTTTCTCAAGTTATGGCAAACGCACTCACTATACGTCAGTATTTTGTTGATGTGGCTTAAACCCAGCTCAGGAAAAGTTCCCATGTATATTTTCACTATATTGATAATATATTGTTGATACATATTGTTGATATTGATAATATATTGTTGATATATATTGATATGTATAGCTTTCACTATATTAATAATATATTGCTTGTTTGCTCTTTGGACAGAGAATTACAATGTTTGTTTAAATGTCATCAGTTGTCTGCAGCTACTGATTTAAAAATAACCACAAAAAAATTTCAGACTGTCACCGTTTAAATATCTGGGTTTCATATTGGAGTGTACTTCAATGTGTCCCCAAAAGATCTCTATGAGAATAATACAAGAACTCTTAATGATTTTTCAAAAACTCTTAAGTGACATAAATTGAATCAGTCTCTTCCATGGGATTTTAAAATCAGCAAATTATTCAGCACATTGGAAAGATGGGATATCCTCATAGACTGTCTCCAAAAGTCTTATCTTTTCAGGTTCACATCTGAAGAGGAAGTGTGACTATTGATTTCTGTGACTCCTTTATCTCCAACAAGATATATTGTTCAATTGTTAGGACTATTTAGAATAAATTTATTTATGACAAACAACCTTGTACATTTGTGACCTACAGAGTTGATTGCTGCTGCTCTTATCAATGCAAGGCTCAGAGCAGTTCCTTTGTTAGGTTTTAATCCTGAAATAATAGTCTGCAAAATAAAAAAATGAAGTAGAATTCATATTACCTCTTAGTGACCCCATAAAAGAGCCTTATCAGATATTTCAGGAGACATATCTTTCCATTATTGTTCTGGAAAGAACTGGTACTTTATCAGAAGAACAAGTATTATGATTTATTCAATTTTTCATTCTTCTCCATTACCAGAAGACCCATTGAAGGGTCATCATCAGAAAAAGACAGTCTCACTGGCCCTTCACAGACCACAAAAGTGACCACAAATATGCTAAAAAATGTAACTTGCTAACTTAAATAACTTATTATCACATAATTCAAAGCCATGCAGCATAGTAAGTAATTCAGATTACATGGTAGAATTGCTTTGAGGCATAGTCACTGCCTCTTTAGGTGCTCATAACCAAATTGTTCAAAATTTTCTGCTGCAGCAATAACAAGCCTTTCTACAAAAGTATTTTGAGACCATCTTCATCACTAACATAAAAGCCCATTCTGACATCCCAGGCCTGATGGTACAAGGAAATGAAACTGCTGATTGTTTAGCCATGTCAATATTTATTTTACCTGAAGAATAACTTGTATCCCACCATAAAAATGCCTACCACCTACATGTGAACTATTATATTTCATGGAGGCAAGCCAGACAGATTTACCATTTGTGCACCATTGCATAAAAGAAAATGTGTAGCTAGGGCCAACCTCAAGGTTTACAGACAAATGAACTATGCCAAAAGGATATTATACATGTTAACTTCTTTCATAGAAACTCTAGCTCCATGTGTCTATGGATGCATATAATTAGTTCATATGACCAATGACTTCTGAAAGAGATAATACTGTTTGCATCTTCATGAAAACAATGTTTTGTTTTATTTTTATTGGCATTACTCAATCAAAAAATAGACAATGGCCCTGTCTAAACCAGTTTAAAACTTTTCTTTTTTCTTTTATTTAAATTTTTTTTTCATTTTAAAAGTTTAAAACTTTTCAATCATTTTGCAAAGAATGGCAAATCAAACATATCACTGATATCTCCTATAATCCTCAGGGGCAAGACATATTTGAGAGGCCAGAGTGATAGCACAGCCTTACGGCATTTGCCTTGCACGTGGCCAACCGAGAACAAACCTTAGTTCAATCCCCGGCATCCCATATGGTCCCCTGAGCCAGGAGCAATTTCTGAGTGCATAGCCAGGAGTAACCCCTGAGCATCATAGGGTGTTGCCCAAAAACCAAAAAAAAAAAAAAAAAAAAAAAAAAGACATAGTTGAAAGGGCTCACAGAAACCTCAAGAGTAAATTATTAAAATACAAGAAAAGGAGCTTTCTACCAACTTTTATACTTTATACTGCAGCAACAAATACAACTGTTTAAAATAAGCAGGTGTTCAACTAACTGCTTTTTATCTATGTCTATAATAATGTTCTAATGCTTTTACTCACAGAAATAGCTGCAAAATGCATTTGGAAGCCATGAACTCCTACTAGAGAAATCACTATAAGATTGTTTTAGTGGGGGCCAGGAAGGTGGCACTAGAGGTAAGGTGTCTTCCTGGCAAGCACTAGCGCAGGACAGACCACGGTTCGATCCCCCGGCATCCAATATGGTCCCCCCAAGCTAGGGTCGATATCTGAAAGCATAGCCAGGAGTAACCCCTGAGTGTCAAACGGGTGTGGCCCAAAAACAAAAACAAAAACAAAACAAAACAAATAAAAGATTGTTTTAGTGTCTTAATTTTAATACTATTATGTTTATAATAACATTTTAATGATTTTGTTCACAGTAGTCCTTGGAGACATAGGTTGTATACTATAGTTTTGCAATACAGTGCTATATTCTTTTATACTCCTAATAGTGTTCATATAATGTCTTAAATAATCTAAATTATTCATTTTTTTTCATTTGATTATGCCTGCTTCTCTCCATAGATATTCTTGGAAAAGGCATCTGTATATTATAGACTTTTGCTACAATGCTCATTCATTGATATATTTTTGCAATTTATTTTAAATTAAAGCTAGTTTTCTATTTTATCATTAGCCTTTGCTATTAATTTACCTACATGAAGGGACCCTGAAAGCTTCTGATCTGTAATATGATACCCTTTGGTGTAGACTCATTTTTCAGTGCTCATTACCACATTACTTAACATTCTAGATTTGAAAATTATGATTGTTTTGAGAATGTTCTATGTACAATCTAACCCATGAAGCCCTTTCCAGCAAAGTTTACCCTCATCAATAATGATTTTCATAGGAATTAGAAAACTTTTCCATTTGATCTGCTGGCTTTATATTTTGGAAACACTTCGATCCATTCCACCTCAGTTAGTTTTTCAACTACAGCCTATGGACCAGTATTTATTGTCTGTCTATGTGTATGTGTGGCAGTCAATTCTTTTTGTTTTGTTTTCGGGCCACACCCGGTGACACTCAGGGGTTACTCCTGGCTATAAGCTCAGAAATCACTCCTGATTTGGGAGACCATATGGGACTCTGAAGGATGGAATCAAGGTCCTTCCTGGATCAGCTGCAAGCAAGGCAAACACTCTACCACTGTACTATTGATCCAGCCCCAATGTGGCAGTCTATTCTATGTCTTTTTAATGTTCTTTTATATTTTACATAATATCTATGTGGCATTTAGTCTTTCTTTTTTTGCTGTTTAAAGCCCTACCTTTTCCCCAATCCTGATTAACACTTTACAAATCCTTTTCTATTGTTTCCTTTCACTCTCTCACCCCTGATTTGTTATTTCTTTCTCACTAACCCTTTATACCCTCAGTTCCTCAGAAACTGGAATGTTCTAAATAACCTAGCCCACCTCTTGATTCAGCCCTGATAATTTGCTCTTGGTGACCTCTTTTCTCCCACCTCTCTTCCCAGTGGAGTGTTGCTCAATAACAGATTTAGCTTTTGAGAGACCCTAGGTCCAAGGACAATTCCTGATCTATGACTGCTCAGAGCCATTTTTCAGATACCACAAGACCACATTGCTGGCTGAACTATGATTCAGAATTTTCTTAAAGACTATTTCAAAAGAATTAAAGGGGATATGTATACATTCCTTTTTTGTATATATTTCTTTAGATGTATTTCCTTAATATGTATAATTCTTGTTATGTAGTTCCTTATGTAGATGTAGTTTTCCCCTTTTATATTTTGAATTTGTTTAATAGGATAATTAGTAAATAAGTATAGCTTGGGTTCTGTGTTTCTGATAGAACCAGATTATAGGTATTGTAGAGCTTGATATTTTTACCCAGTATCCGTGGCATTTTTCTTTTTTATAGAACACAATATTATGGAGGGAATCTTAGGTATAAAGAGAATTTCCTATCTAATATGGATGGGAACTCTGAAATGTTTTGTTTTGAGGAGAGCAGGTGTTCCACCCTGAAAATTTGTTTTAGTGACTTTACTTAGGCTTTAGTTGCTCAGACATCAGCTGTTCTCCCCTGACTTGTGGGTCCAATTTGTGAAACCAGAAGAATGCTTCATGGATAAGGACACCCTTTTTTAGGCCAATAATTTTTTCTGTTTTTTCAACATTTTACTGTGTCTATGTAAAAAGTGCCACCGTTTTTTTAGCTAGTGGCTCTTGCCTTTTTCAGAGAACCTTAGAAAATGAACTACTTTGTTTTATCTCATATTTCTGCATTTTCTATAAAATTAAAAAGGGATAAATGTTGGAGTAAATTGTTTTTATTCTATTCAGTATAATTATTTTTTGCTGATTCTTGTCACTAAGTACCAGAAGCGCCCCTGGATTGGTTCCTTACCAAACCTATTCTCCACCCTAGGGAGTGGCCTTTCTCTTCCCAATAAAGATCTTGGGTCTCAGGAAGAAACAGCTTTCAGTTTTGTTTCCACAGCTGGTCTATATGATTGCAGTATGTCTTGCTATAAGTGGAAGCCTTGTGGTGGATATTTCCTGAACCTGTTTTATTCCTTTCAACCTGTGTAAATTATTTTCTATATCAGCAGTCCCTTGGGAATGGGGCATGAAGCTTCCACTTCACTTTGTGATTAAGACTACTTCACTGTGCCAGAGAGATAGCATGGAGGTGAGGCATTTACCCTGCATGCAGAAGAATGGTGGTTCAAATCCTGGCATCCCATATGGTCCCCTGCTCCTGCCAGGAGCGATTTCTGAGCATAGAGCCAGGAGTAATGCCTAAGCGCTGCTGGGTGTGACCCAAAAACCAAAAAAAAAAAAAAAAAAAAAAGACCATTTCACTGAATAATAAACCCCCATCATTTTCCTTCTAAACAAGCTTGGTCCCTGATTCCCTGGATTTAACAGAAGAAAAAAAACTTAAAGGCAGTGAAAGTTAAAATTAGAGTAAGTGATATTTATATAAGAAGAAGCAAAAGAAGAGACAGGAAGAATCAAAGAGTAATCTTAAATGCTACTGGGTATCAAGTGAATTGAGTCATTGAAATGGTGATATAATTTACTAGTTATATATGTCTTCTTTGATAATTGTGGGAATTTTTTGGAATAAAAATTGATATCTTGAAGATGGTTATAATAGGTATAAATAGACTAAAGATAAACAAGTGGTATTATACTATTCAATATTTTTATTATGGTAGTAAAAAATTTGTAAGTTCTATTTATAATAGCCTTCATTATTTTAAGGTGCTGCAACTTACAATACTAACATAGTATCCAGCATACAATATTTTTTCTTCATATTCACTAGTCTTATCAGTGTTCCTCAATAAATGTCTCAGGCATCTTTCAGATTACCCTCTCCATCTCATTGGCAGAATTATTTTTAAATGTAATTAGTAATTTGAATCAGATGTTTATAATAGTATTATTGTTTATTAGTTTGATATGTGCAGTTACATTAACTCACAATCATCAAAGTGCCCAAGACACTCACCCAATGTCTTTATGTTTTCTCTAATAAATTTATCATCCTGTCCCCAAAATTTAACATTCTATATCTGTAATCCAGAGCCAAGTCTTTGGCACCATTTCTTGCCTCCAATCACTTATCTCTATTTCTCCAAATTGTGTCCTTAACTTTATGACTTATTTCACTTTATATAATGTTCTCTAGGTTGTAGTGAATTGCATGATATCACATTTTATATAGTCTTTATAGTCTGTCATTATGCATATTTACTAGAGCTTCTTTACCTATTCATTAGCCATTAGAACTTCGGGATGTTTTCATTAGCAGCTAATATATTGATGCAATAAGAATAGGTTTGTGTGTATCTCTCAAATTAATTTTTTTGCATTTGGTATTAGATGCCAAGAAGTAAAATTTCTGAAGCACTATAAAAATAATATCATTACTTTTTTGATTTATCTCAACTCTGTATTCCATAAAGGTTAACCCAGAGACAATTCCCACCAGTAGTGAAATATGTCCTTTTATTGCCACTATTTATTGTAAGCACTAGTTTCTCGTGGTTATATATATATATATATATATATATATCATTATAATGAGTGTAAGATGATATATCATTGCTGTTCTGATTTCAAATTCCTGATAATAAGACTAACAGACATTTTCCTACATGCATATTAACCATCTGTATGTCCTTTTCTTGGAAGTTTTGTTCATTTCCTCTACCCATTTTTCAATTAGGATAAATAATTTTTACTTGAATACTCTGTATTTTTATATTAGCACTTTATCTGATGTGTTATGTGTAAGTGCCTTCTCACATTCACTAGGGTATCATTTTATATTGGCTGGAGTTTCTTTCGCCACAAAAATATTTTTTTACTTCAGTATTAATGACTTCAGTTTTAGTCTCTGTCACTATATATGATTCGCCAAGAACAATTAGAAGTAACCCTAAGCACAGAATTAGAATTCATCTGGGCACCACTGGATATTGTAAAAAATTTGTTTCCATTTTCTTTTTTATTTGATGCATTTTATTTTGTTTGTGGGCCACAATTGGCTGTTCTTAGGGGTTAATCCTAACAGGACTCAAAGATTCATATTGGGTTTTGAAAGTGGGGTACAAACCCAGATTATCAATGTGCAAGATAAGTACCCTATGCACTGTACTATGTTCCTAGCACATCAATGTAACTTATTGATTCTGGTCTAGTATAAAAGCCTTTAAGTATTAATTAGTTGTTATGTACTGTGAAGAAGTAAGATCAAATTTAATTGTTTTAACAAGTGCTTTTAACTTTCACTACACTATTAATTAAAGGGGTTTCCTTTGATCTATTGGATGCATCCATTTTTTTTTGTCGTAAACTAACTGTCCAAAAATATGGCATCTCTCTGTGTTCTTTCCTCTACTCCATCTTTACCTTGTTTCTGTCATAGGATTAAAGTTATCTGTTGAGAGTAAGGATTATGGTAGTAGAAAAAGAAAATGAGAAGTGAAGAAATGGAATGATAGTACTTTAAAATTGAACTAAGCTTTCATCATGATGACAAAAAATTATTCTCTGTTTATTCCTTAAAAACCTGGAGCTATGAAGAGTGTCTATATTATCTTGTTTTTTGAATATTTGCTAAACATTTCCTAGGATTCAGGGAGTCCTTTGTTCTATGTATAATAGAAATTATGCTCCATTAATGCTCTGTTGTTTCCAATGTAAATGCATAAATTCCAATGCTCAAAAATTTAGACACTAAGTACACACTTTGACAGACATATTTAATAGAGGTCAGCAATGTGTCAATATTATTAAAAATAAATGCACATACTAACCTCTCCACGAGACTGAGTGAACCTTTCGATGTAAATTTTTGGGGTTACAGATATTCTCTTTAAAAAAAATGAAGAATCCATTTGAAACAATTTTGCCAGACCTGTACTGTACTTTCCTAGAGTAAATGCATTCATTCATTCATACTAACTTGAGACAACTGTGAGTTGTCTTAAATCTAATCTTGATTCAAAACACTATAAGAACTCAAACTGAAATTAGATTGTCTTCAAACTGTAGATCAGACCAAAGTATGAGCTAAGAAATCCATGTTAATTCGTCTTATTTTTTAAATGCAAGCCAAGATTAGAAGCATATATTGTGTGCTTTCTTGCCATTTACAACAAATCTACACTCTCTATTTAAATGTGGTATTAGCCTGTTAGTTCTGTGAATAAATACTTTTAATCCTATATTATTATATCTTGTCATCATCTTTGGATTCCAGACCTCTCTCAGAGTAACAGACAGTCTGGCCTTCCACTCTTGTGAATTTGCCATGGATTACATCAAGTTGCAATTTCCCTCAGCTCACCAGATAATGAGCTGGCATAGGTTGAAATAATCAATTTCAAACAGAAGGGGAAATAGTTTTGAAGCTCTCACTTTCAGTTGCCATTTGATTGCATTTGAAGAAATCAATATCCCTCTCCTTGACAACTCTGAATGTGTTATCACTCAGCTCCCATTTGTTGGATAACCAGGGACCCCCTTTCAGTCAAGAGTACATTTGCCATTAATTCAAATGGAAATTTTGCAGTAAAGGAAAGAAGACAGAAAACAAGCAAGTAATCAATTATATGCGGAAAACAGGGAGTGTGAACCAATATATAGGTGTGTACATATAGGAGGATGGTAGACTAACTCCTCATATACATGAAAATAGCCACAGAAACAAAGATATCATGAACAAGTTAAAGTGTTCTTGTCACAACTGTAATTGGCCATGTCATGAATTTGAATTGTATCAAACACTTCTACCTTCAGAGATACTAAAAGATATCAACTTTTAATTCATTTTGCTAATCTGAGGAACAGGGGTGAAAAAAACTAAAATACTTGAATTTATTGTAAATTCTCCATATTTCTAGGAAAGAATAGACCTGGCAATCTAAAAATGAGTAAAACACTAAACACAATAATAAGACCACATGCTGATATTCTAATTACCGAACTTTGCAGATGCTGATGATCAAATAATAGACTCTAATCAAGGCTTGAACACTAATAGTTATAGAAATCATGGGTAAAGAAAAGATGAAAGAATACGCAGCCAGAGAGGCCTTCTTCTTAACCTACATTGTATTTAGAACATCATATAAGAAGGACAGATGAATATATTTAAAAGCCTTCCAGGAAGGAAAAATCTAGTTGGCAAAGGCAACTGAGAAGGAAGACAGGGATACAGATAAAGAGATGGAACTAAAATATATAGTGAAGGGCAATGGCAAAGAAAAAGAAAAGAACACGGTCTACTGTGCTGGAAATGCAGCTCAGTGTACAATATTTAGCTTTTTGTTTTTGTTTTGCTTGTTTTGGGGGCCACACCTGGTGATGCTCAGGGGTTACTTCTGGCTATGTGCTCAGAAATCGTTCCTGGCTTGGGGGACAATATGGGATGCAGGGGATTGAATTCAGGTCGGTCCTCGGTCAGCAGCATGAAAGGCAAATGCCATACTGCTATGCTATTGCATCAGCCCCAGGATTTTCTTTTTGTGTATGAGGCCCTGGGTTCTAAACCAGACCATATACACACATAGCACAGTCCGTCAAAAAAACATGATCTGTGGATATGTAATATCAAGTTTTTAAAACACTTAGGGAAGTTTCCGAGAGCAAGAAAAAAAGTATTTTGTGGTTGTTAGAAATTAGCTGACATCCTACATTACTGTCCTCAATTATGTTATATAAAATATATTATTTTAAATTATTTTAAACATATTATATTAAATATATAATATCAAATATATTATTTCTATATAGGGCATTGCACTGTTTCCGAGAACCAACATGTTTTAATCACCTCATATTAACCCAGTTTTGGGTGAGAAATTTCTGTTTTATGATCAAACAAACAGCATATACTAGACAAGCTCAACAGCACACACTGTAAGGGAAGACCATTGTATGCAATGAGACTAAACAAGGGTTCCATCTAGGGACAGTCTGAACAAAAGCAGTTTTGTGAAGCAGATCGTATAGTATCAAGAGAATGACAGTCCGTTTTGTCTGAGGATATATTAGTTTAGTTTATAATCCCCTGGTCTGACAAGGAATAAAAATTTACCTCACAAGCATAAACAAGGTTTTATCTGGTTTTTAGAGAAAAAAAATTGTTTGGCCAGAAGACTTACTCCACAGGAGTAGAATAAGGAGGGGGAGATTATGGTTAGAATATTTGATGACACCAAATATTAAGAAAGCACATATTGTCTGGCTTAACCTTACAGTGAAGTGAGAACCCACAATTTACATGACTATGATTCCCTTTTGCTCAAACTAGATTTTTCTAATCACTTATTTCTGTGCAGAGAATATATACTCTATTGAGATTAGCAATCTAGTCACCTTTCTTTTCTCTCCAATCACAGTTTCCAAAGGATGTATGAAGCAATTAAACTTATAGTGTGAAGCTGTGTTCCTGCTGCTGTTTAGCAACATGTGTAGCAGTAGACAGAAGTAGAATAAGTTCATAAAATTTAATTAAGAAAGGTAGGTGAAAAGAACAGCAAGCGATTGAAAATAAAATTTGACATATATGCATTGCCAAAAAATTGCTAGCACGTACTAGCACTTAACGCTAATTTTCATTTGTGATCACTCAACTCAGAAACAGCATTCCCATCCTCCATGAAGGCTTTCACTTCTTCTCTCAACTCAAAAAATATTTTCAGGACATTTCCCCTGCTGAGCCAATGTACCTCAGTGAAATAGAGCACATATCCATATTCTGACTCCATTTCCTCTAAAAAAAAGCATGGAACCTCCTGTGCTTTAAGCCCCTGGATCTGATTTGGTTGATGCATCTCACAACAACAGACATCACATTGTCACACGACAGGCATTTACTACAAAGGGCCTGCTGATGGATAATGCAGTGAAAAGCAATGGCCTTCTCTACACCCTCCTCTTCAAGTTTTTTTTTTTTGAACAAGTGCCACCAGTCCACTTTTCCTCCCTGTCATTGATGGTGCTCCATCGGTTATTATTCCAACAAACCTCTTCCATGGCAAACCTGCATTCTCAATGGCATCACATAGATGCCAAAATATCTCATTAGCGGTGGTCTGGCCATGCATTGGAATTATTGTGAGCAACTCCTCTGTCAATTAAAAATTGCAATCAACACCATGAACATAAATTGTGAGCTGCGCACTGTCTGTTATATCTGTGCCCTCGTCAAGAGCAACTGAGTATGCATCAAAACATTTGGCATCAAAACATTTGATGATAAATGTCACTTGACATGTCAGAAATGCACTCTGCCACAGTGTTGGCAGAAAGGCTGATTTTGCTAAACTGACCTTTCTTTTCAGGACAGATAATACTTGCAGCCTGTAACATGCATTGTTTAACAAACTCTCCTTCTGTGAATGGTTTCCCTGCCTTAGCAATCATCTCACTAACCATGTAACTAGCTTCGACTGATTCAACATTCTCTTTGGTTGCTTTCTTGAAGCAATCTTGTTGCCTCACTAGACATGCTTTAAGATTGGCAACCCGCTTGGCTCTCTCATTTCCTTGATATTTTGCACATTCCTCAGCATGTTTAGAGAATAATGGCGTTTCAAGTTGTATTCCTTGTGCACTGCAACTTTATCTGAGCAAATAAGACATGTGGGGATGCCCTTTTGCTCAACAAAGAAATACTGCGTCTCCCACTTTTCCTGAAATTGTGCTCGTCATCAATCTTTCTCTTCACTGCAGGCTTTGATGAAGTCATGATGAAGGTATGACAAAATCTAATTCTGTATTAAACTTCTCTCCCGTAGGCCTCCAATAATGCAAGGGACAGCGGGCAGGAGCAGTGGAAATGACATCTGCTCTATTCGCAATTATTCGCTTACCAAATATTCACAATAAAAAATCACATTAGTAAGAAATAAATCGCAAAAAATTGCATTAAACATTTGCATACCCCGAACTGAACTGCTTGGGGTATGCGAATGTTTAATGCGATTTTTTCTTACTAATGAGATTTTTATTGCGATTATTCAGTAAGCGAATAATCGCGAATCTGCGATATTTGAAGGCCGGCCTTGGGCCACAAATGTATGGCCCGTGAGTCTAATACCCCTGCACTAATTATATCCTTGCTCCAGTTAGCTCTCATCATCATATCTGGGATGATTGTATAGTTGAGAAATGTGATTGTTGGGCTACACCTGGCAGTACTCTGAGGTTATTCATGATTCTTTGCTCAGTAGTAAAACTTAGAGATGCTGAGGGTCCCATCTGTGCTTCAAGGATTTAAATCATTGTTAGTGGGATACAGGTAAATAAATGTTAACTTAATATCTATACTATCTGTCTGGCTAGGGTGACATTTTAAAAATAATCATCACTTTTATGCTTGGATCTTTCTCTCTAATTTTCATTTGTACAGCAATGAAGTTCTTGGCCTAGAATTCTTATTATATAGAGTATTATCTCATCTAACTGCTTCATCTTCATTCTGTTCCAGTGTCCACTAATAGGGTTAGATAGTCCAAACTTATTCTATCATGTTTTATTCGTGTGTTCTTTTTCTTTCTTAGTGACTTGTCTTCTAAATATGTTCATGTCAAGTTCATTTCTTATTATTGAGGGGTTAGTTTATATTTCTTCTCATTAAGGCCCTTTCACATTTCTTTTTTTTCTTTTTTTTCTTTTTTTTTTTGGTTTTTCGGGCCACACCCTTTTGATGCTCGGGGGTTACTCCTGGCTAAGTGCTCAGAAATTGCCCCTGGCTTGGGGGACCATTTGGAACGCTGGGGGATCGAACCATGGTCCTTCCTTGGCTAGCACTTGCGAGGCAGACACCTTACCTCTAGTGCCACCTCGCCAGCCCCCTTTCACATTTCTTAACTTTCTTTTTATCATAACATTCATGACCATGAGAAAATTTCTTGTTTGTTTACTTATTATTATGGTCTTTATTGTTCACAGATAAATTATCAGGACTTCAAAAAGTGAATGGTATATAAAGAATTTCAGTGAATAAATTTTTAAAATAGTACATGAATGCATTAACAAACTGAATCAATGAATATATAAATATTTTATAAATAAAAGTATGCATAAAAATTGTATGTATTTACATTTATATTATCTTGACTATATCAATACTGTTATTAAATATAAATTATAATATCAAGATGTTTGTTTCAGTAAGCTATATGACATTCATAAATTAATGAATTATGATAAGCAATAACATTGCAAACTTTGATGTATTTAGATTAGGTAACTCAGACACTTTTCTACTGCAAAAATTCATTGGTAAACTTTAAAACCTTTTTTTGTAATTAGCTTTAATTTACTGTTCTTTTCTTGCCTCTTTCTTTTACAAGACTCTTATTCTAAAGGTATTTTTTATAGGCTTAAATGTTAACAAGGTTTGCTTCATGTAATTGGTTCTGCACATGGTTAGTACACTCAAGGTATTCTAGGACCATACCAAAAGGTCATGCTTGGAAACCAGAGTCTTTCAAAGATGCTGGAGTTACATATAGAACTGGAGATTAGTTTAGGGCTTTACACCTGCTAGACAACATGATTTGCAAAACCCTTAAGATTTCATACATGCAATCATTCCAATATTATACCCACCAACAGAGTTTCCCTCCCCAATTCCATACCATCCTGTTTACCTACTTCGTGAACCATAATAAGCTTAGTTCTATAGACCAGTCTTTTGCTCTATTGTCTTTGACCACTTGTTATCTGCTTCTTTCTTTATATTATTACATATATAACATAAAGTTAAAATAATAAATTCTGAATAAACTTTTATGAACAACTTTATAAACCACAGTGTCAATAAAAATTAATTCATAAAAATAAAATTAAAAGAAAAACACATTCATATGTAAATTTCTACAAAAAGCACCATTTTTAGACTTAAATACATAAATTATATTGAAAAAAACATAAACAAAACTCTTTATGTCTTCGAATCCAGAGACATCTTTAATGATTCAATTTCTATGGCCAAATAAATGAAGCAAATAAAAATAAATAATACTTTATAAAATTAAGAAGGTTCACCACCAAAAAGAAATGATGGGTAGAATAAAAAATTGTCCACATACTGAGAATGAATACTTGTCATCATTTTTGAACAAAGGGTTAATATCATATACATTATATGTATAATATATTCCCTACTTAACAATGAAATGCAATCAATGCCATCAAATTATGCAGAGAAGAAATGAACAGAAACTTCCTCAAAGTAGATATGCAGGTGGCGAGTAAGGATATAAAAAAGTGCTTTGAATCACTTAGCATTAGAGAGATGCAAATTAAAAATAACAATAAAATATAACCTCAAGTGATACTGGAACACATTAACAATAATAAAAGCAACCAATATTAGTGTAGATAAGAGGGGTATAAGTGTGGATAAGGGGATTAGTGGGGTAAGAGGATTCTCATCCAATGCTGGTCAGAATGTCAACAAGTTTAGCCTTTTCAGAAAACAATATAGGCACTTCTCAAAGAAATTATAAAGATATTTCTAGATAACCCAGAAATTCCATTTTTAGGCATCTATCTCAAAAGCCAAACATCTCTACTCATTAAAGAATACTCCTGTATTCACTTTACACTTTACACTAAAATATAAAAACAACCACTGATCAGATATACAAAAAAGATAAAATTATTCAATTTGCCACTACATGGAGGGGAAAGGTTGGGTATTATATAAAGCAAAGTCAAGCAGATGGAATGGTATAGATAAGAACTATCTCTTTTATATGTAACTTAAAAATATAGTAAAGGATTAAAAATACCAAATTAAAGAGAAAACTATATAAAATACTAAAAGCTGCTTCTTTTAAATTTAACTAATTTATATTTATTTGCTCACAGATCTATTATAGCTGTCTTTAACTCTTATTCCTGTTACATATATGATACTATTTCATTATTGCTCCATATTTATTTAAACTACACTATACAACTTCATGCTCGCTTACAAAGTTGAGTTTGACTTAAATTTACATTTATTTAATTAATGTATTTATTTATTTGTTTGTTTTTGGGACACACCTGGTGATGCTAAGGGGTTACTTCTGTTTCTGTGCTCAGAAATCACTACTGGTTCAGGGGACCATATGGGATGCCAGGGATAGAATCACAGTCTGTCCTAGGTCATCTACATGCAAGGCAAACTGCACCATTGTTCTGGCCTATACATCTATTATTTTATATCACATTTTCTACATGTAGTATTTATACAATTCAGATGTAAAAGACATTTGCTTAGTAATGTGTTTACTTCTATTTCAACGATTACTATAGAATTTTATTTGTATATTTTCATTAATATACACTGGGTGGATTAACCACATACATATATTTAAATGTATGCAAATATATGTATATATACTTAATTACCATGTACTTATATTGCTCTTCTGGAAAATTTGTTCTACATTTTAGTGATATACTTTATCTAATGTTACCTTATTTTTTATACACTTTGTATATGATGTGTTTTCCATTTTGTATTGACTACTGACTGAAAAATTATCTTCCCAAGGTAATACTGATGGTACACAGGGTCTACGAAAATATCACATTTTAAAAAAATCTACCTTCATAATTCTCTTATTGTTCTCTCCTCAATATGACAAAACTCCCATGACACAGATGTATTTTCAACTCTTCAATCCAAGAAATTTCTTAGCAACTGTATATTTCTATTGAGAAAAAGAAAGTACTGCACTTTTAAAATAAGTATGTGATGTCAATATTTTATTTGAATTCATCAACTTCTGCTTCTGGGTATTTCTGGGTTTAGTTTATAAAAAAAAAAGGTAGAGCAGATAAGGTTGCTTGGTGTGTCCTGTTTTTCATGATCTAATATGTGTTATTTAGACATGTACTTTACAAATAAAATTTCTGGGATTCACTTTCTGAAAATACATTAAAAGTACCAATTTTCATATCTATACATCTCAAAATATGTCTTAATATGAAAATAGCAGAACACAAATCTAGGTATTTGACTTAATAGAAATAAAGACAAAAAACAACTTGAGCCTAATGAAGCATAAAGTACTTTATATTAGAATTTTGGCATTATTTCAATTTTCAGTTCTTTGTTTATAATTCATATAGCAGTCTGCTTTAGACAAATTAATTAGTTGTATGTGTCAAGCTAGTTAAATTCATGCTAAATATTTTCCCAAGAGAACTAACTTGAAACTGGGTGCTATTAAAACCTTCAAATGAACAAAATATGTTTTTAACAAGTCACAAGTTATTAATTGGAACTGAATAGTAAGCATATTTTTGGATGCTTGCCGAGAATAATTACGAAACTTTTTTTTTATTGGAACAAGATGAGTTAGGCAAGAATATCTTATCCTGCTCATGATGCTCAAAATATATAAAAATGTACATAAAATGTTCACTTGATCAGTTTGGGATGGGGTTGGAAAATCATGTGGGGACCAGAATTTATTTTTACCCTGTACAATAGGAAAATCTTTGCAAAATGTTTTCATTGTTAGTAAATCAATTTAAATTATATAAGCAAAGTAATACCTTCATTCAAAGTAACAAACCAGTTCGTGGAGTAACCAGAATTATCAAATAAATCCTTTTTTTTTTTACTAGATTTAATTTTTGTTTGCTTTTGGGGGGCTATACCCATAAGTACCGAGGGCTTATTTCTTACTCTGAGCTCAGGGCTCACTACTAATGAGACTAAGAAACCATATAGGATGCAGGGAATTGAATATAACTAAGCCAGAGGTATACAAAGCAAGCATACTATCCTCTGTACTGACACTGCAGTCTTTCTGAAAAATATATTTAAAAGACATATCACTCATTCATTAAAAGAAATTATACATCAACCCATATTAACTGCAAATATTTTGAACAATATATTGTTCTAAAAAACATAAAATGTCTCTAAATTTTTAACAAAGTGAGCTTGTACGTAATCGAGTCATTTTCAGAAAAGAATCATTGTATTTTACAAATTTAATATTTTTTACTGAAAATTGTACTTGCTTATATCCACTTACTAATCTTTTCTTGGAGAGGTATTCAAATAGTCTTCTACCAATGGTATGCAGAAATGGTGGTTGTTTGATTTAATATATTTCTTTGCTAACCACCTATTTTAGGCAACTTCAATCATACTTGATCTTTCATGATTCTAAATTTTGAAAACTAGTATGTAAAGTCATGAAAAATTATTTGTTGAGACATGTCTATTATGTATATATGACATTCTCTGGTCTTACTTTTCTAGAAGTTTGATTCCATGGTTTTCTTTCTGTTTTTGTTTTATTCGGCCACACCCATTTGATGCTCAGGGGTTACTCCTGGCTAAGCGCTCAGAAATTGACCCTGGCTTGGAGGGACCATATGGGATGCCAGGGCATCGAACCGCGGTCCTTCCTTGGCTAGCGCTTGCAAAGCAGCCACCTTACTTCTAGTGCCTCCTCACCAGCCCCTCTCATTGCATTTCTAATTGTTCTTTCCATTGCTCATCAATTTACTTGTGTTTTTTTTTTAATCTATGAATGAGTTAACTAACATTGATATTTGCTGTTTGAGATAATGGGGATCTCATTGATACAATTCCAATATCTGTATTTGAGGCAGAATGTGAACTTTACATTATTGTTCACCATATTCCCTAGAATATGGATTTAGCATTCTTCATTAGTCTAAATAATAATTTGTTTGAACTTCCATTTAAAAAATCCATATTCATAAGATTTTATGCCTTAGATTTGACATAAAATTTTCACTAACAAGCTTATTTAATTTTAATAAATAGAAGTTATTGTACATACCTAATTCTGATACCAAACTCACATGAGTTTCAAATGAGAAAAACACCAGTCCTTATGCTTCATGCTCAGGAAGAAAACATTTTATAAAGAAAACATAAAAGACTCAAAAATAAAACCTCACACCCAAGGATTTTTATTATATATTACATTTTTAGTGCTAAATTTTATTATTTATATTTCCATGATAACATATATTTTAAGGGCAAATTAAATGTATATAGTGCTAAAGCTTTGCTAAGTATGCCTACACCAACATGAAAATGATAAAAATAATCATACCAAGCTTATAGGAAGCACTCAGTAATTTTTCTAGATGCTGAGAGTGATTAACACACAAAATATGAGTAGCAGCATGTCTGTATTGAAGACAAAATGATGCTTTCACATGTAGCCTTCCCATTGTAATTGAAATAATTGAATGACAAAGTCAAAAGATGGACGGAGATTAAGAAGAGAAGTAGGATAAAAGAAGAAAATGAAACAAACACGTACTATAGATATTAAGAGCCTACTATCATGCCAGATATATTCTAATTTATTTCCAAAAAAAATTTCTGAAATAAAATTATGCCTGTTTTACAGTTAAAAAATATAGTCCAAAGAGATTAACTTCTCTAAAAATCACAGATTTTAAGACTAGAAGACATGTTATTGAATCAGATTTTTTGTTTGTTTGTTTGTTTTGGGGCCATACTTGTTGATTCTTGCTTCTGCACTCAGATACCACTCCTGGAAATTCTCTTGAGTGGCCATATAAAATGCCTGGGATTAAGATGGTTTGACTGAGTGCATTCAAGATCCCTACATGATGAAATATTTCAGCCACAAAAATCTAATATGTTTCGTCCTAAATCCCATGCTTATATTACTGTTAATAGTTTAGCTATAGACATTATTACTAATATTGCTATGATGAGTGAGAATTAACTAGAATGATTCACTAAAAGGAATGTGTTTTTTTGGTGTATTTTAGGTTTATTAATTTTATTCTTGTGTTAGAATCTGATAATTCTGATTGGATACCTGAGTTTTCTTTCTCTTTCCTCTTCCACTCTTTTATGAAGCCAAGAAAATGTATTTAAAATTAAGAAACATATTTAAAATTAGTAAATTTCTCCAGGTAATTCTTGATATCAAACTATACCCCAACAAAGCTGCAGAGTTATCAATACATTTGCTCTATTTTATTTTTATTACCTAAATAAATCATTGGAATTATGTGGAAGAGGTATAACAAATCTATGTTTAATCATACTTAACTCTTGAAATTATAATTAAATGTAGTCTCTATGTTACTTTAAAAATAAAAGAATAAAAGAAAATCTTTAGTTTAATATAATGTTAAAATATATAAGACAATAAAGTTCTTTCAAATACATTTAAGTTTAGATAGGATTGGGGCCGGAGAGATAGCATGGAGGTAAGCCGTTTGCCTTTCATGCAGGAGGTCATCGGTTCGAAGCCTGGCGTCCCATATGGTCCCCAGTGCCTGCCAGGAGCAATTTCTGAGCCTGGAGCCAGGAATAACCCTTGAGCACTGCCGAGTGTGACCCAAAAACCACCAAAAGAAAAAAAAAAGTTTAGATAGGATAAAAGAAATAAAAGCAGAAAAAGTATTCTGAATCACATCCCACAAATATAACTCATTAAATAGTGCAAGATAAATTTAAATTATAATGCTGTTAGGATCATAATAAAATCCTTCCATTGAGTAATTAAAATTACAAAAAGAATTGCTGGTCTCTACATTTTCTGCTTTCTCTGAGTTGTTCTGTTTTCCTAAAAAGTGATATCTCATAATTTGAGAATACATACTTACAGCTATTAAAAGATGGTAAACAGAATTAAAATGTGAACATATGGAATACATTAAAATAATATATAAAGTTTGAACTCATATAACAAACATATATGTAAAAATAAAATAAAAATAAATAAACATCTGTGAGGGTAAATTTTTAAATGAGTCTTTAAAAATGATTCAAAACTTTTGTCCATTCTACACATCAGAAGATTTTGAAAGATAAAAGGCACACTAGCAATTTACAAGTATGCCTGAACTGGAAGATCCTTGATGATTCTATTAACATAGGCTTTGAAGTAGTTTAATAAAAAGCACATACACTTTCTATAGATACAATTTACGCTAGCATATATTCTAATAAAATTATTTTGTTCATACAAAGGGAAATGGTCTAGCAAAGGATCAAAAAATCTTTTAAAACAATAATATATTTTAGTATCTATATGTTCTCACGAGCCTCAAAATATGCGAAACAAACCCAATCTCTTTGACAAGTCAATTGAGATAAGATAATTTTGTCTGTCAATAAAACCTTCTCAAATAGAGAACAATCAATGATATTACAACATTAAATCTTTCAAAATTCTTAAACATCTATTTTTAGCACAAACATCAAATAACGTACTAGATTGATTGCTATGAATTCAATGAAACAGGAACAACTTCTGGAAGAGAAAATGTACCTTTCTGGTAATTTTTTCACTGTGTAATAAATTCTAAAAAATTAGGAAAGTAACTGAGAAATCTAGGATTATCTAGGTTGTGGAAAGCAGACATTTACAAAAACAATTGTTTTTCTAACAATAAAGTAAATATATAAAAATCTGAGTGAAAGAAACTATCTGGGCCAGAGTGATAGTACCATGGGTAGATCATTTGCCTTGCACAAGGCCCTGACACAGGTCCATTCCCCGGCATTCCATTTGGTATCCTGAATACCAGCACCAGAAATCCCTAATCACAGAGTCAGAAAAGAAAAAAAAAAAAAAAAACTGGGGGGGTGGGCAAGAAGCTCCACATCTTTAATGCTCAACTTTTTGTTTGTTTTGTTTGGTTTGGGGGCCACACCCAGCGACTCTCAGGGGGTTCTCCTGGCTATGCACTAGAAATCGCTCCTGGCAAGGAATACGATATGGGAAGCTGGAAATCGAACCCAGGTATGTCCTGGGTTAGCCATATGCAACACCGTGATTACAAACATGATTGTAGTTGGGTTTCAGGCATAATAAGAACACCGACTTTACCAGTGCAACCTTCCCATCACTAATGCCCCCACCTCCTCCCTCCCTTACCCCTGACTGTATTCGAGACAGACTTTCTACATCCCTCACTCACTGACATTGTTCTCAGCATAGTTATTTCCCTAACTGCACTTACAACTCTTTATGTTGAGCTTCATATCTTGAACCAGTCCTTTCAGCTCTGAGAATTATTTTAACGTCTTTTATTTTTCTTAAAACCCATAGATGAG
This sequence comes from Suncus etruscus, assembly GCF_024139225.1. Taxonomy (NCBI): domain Eukaryota; kingdom Metazoa; phylum Chordata; class Mammalia; order Eulipotyphla; family Soricidae; genus Suncus; species Suncus etruscus. The sequence goes on from NC_064858.1 coordinate 46,060,862, forward strand.
TGAAACTATTCTGTGTGTCTCTCTCTTCCTCTGACTTCTTTCACTCAGAATAATAAATTCCATGTACATTCATGTATAGGAAAAGTTTATGACTTTATCTCTCCTGATGACTGCATAATATTCCATTGTATATATGTACCACAGTTTCTTTAGCCATTGAAGGTCATCTGGGTTGTTTCCAGAGTCTGATTATTGTAAACAGTGCTGCGATGAATATGGGTGTGAGGAAGGAATTTTTCTATTGTGTTTTTTTTAATTCCGAGGGTAGATTCCTAAAAGTGATATAGCTGGATCAAATGGGAGTTCAGTTTCCAGTTTTTTGAGGAATATTCATATTGTTTTCCATAAGGGCTGGACTAGATGACATTCCCACCAGCAGTGAATAAGAGCTCCTTTCTCCCCACAACCCACAAGCACTGATTGTTCTTGTTCTTTGTGATGTGTGCCAGTCTCTGTGGTGTGAGATGGTACTTTGTTGATGTTTTTATTTGCATCTTCCTGATGATTAGTGATGTGGATTTTTCTGAATAAAAGCAACATAGGGTATTAGATTTGAAAAGAAAGTGATCTGGGTATAACCAAAATCTAATAGCGTCTTGAACTTGGCAAAGTTTGTTTTTTTTTCTATTTTTAATTATGTCAAAATACATATCACATAAACCTTATGACTAACCCCTTTTCAGAATATAACTCAGTGGTAGTAAGCATATCCATAGCACTTGTGCAACCATAATTGCCATTCATGTCAAAAAATTCAAGCAGGACTGAAATTCTGAAAACATTATAAGAAATTAGAAAATGTACATTCTCTACTCTATAAATTGGCTTATCTTAACCCAAGATGTGTTCTCACTCTTGGCTCTCTTAAGTAAATTTTTATAAATAAAGCTATTTTACTTTGCTAAAAAAAATAAAATACTGGTGAGGTAAAGGCTTAGAAGGTAAGATAGTGTAGAACTGGTAATTAGCATGTGCAGGGTTAATAAGTTTGATGTCACATAATACATGCCTCTCCCCAGCATCAGTGATTGCTCTGGTGACCTCTGATCAGCACCAATACAAGCACTGAGCAGTCCTCCAGAACTTCTGGGATGAGAACTACCAATAATAACCCCAATAAAAATATCAATAATTTGGGTATATGTTAATAAATTAAGTAGTTGTTCATTACATACATTAGAAGTAATTTTAGGAAGAGTATAATCAGATTCAATTTTTCTGTACTCAGATTTCTCTAAGACATTTCCCAGTAATACTTGTCATCCAGGCCAGTGGTTCAATAAGGCAGTATGAGAATAAACTACTGTCAATGTAGAAGAATAGAGAATTACCTGAGCCATACCAGTAGTGCTGTTACCTTGCTTCTTGGGGGTGAGATCACAGTGGGTAGAGCATTTGCTTGCACATGATTGACCCATTTAATCTCCTTCTTCCCCCCTATGGACCCTAAACCTGTGAGGGGTAATTTCTGAGATCAATAGCTAGGCATAACCTCAAAACAAAACCAAAAGAAAAAAAAAACAACAACAACAAAAAAAACAGTGATCTGATCCCATATAAGGCAATGTTTGGAATCCATGTGTTACCAGGAATGGAACCAGAGTCAACCAAATACTAGTTTTTTAATCTCAGTGTCATAGTTCTTCCCAGCCCCTAAATCCATTTTTTAATGAGAGTTATAATTTATGAGATTACTATTTCAATACAAATTTTATGGAAATGGCATTATGTCCCATTGAACAGTGGTTGCAATTTTTTTTGTTAAATTAATTAAGGGAATTGTAATTTACATAGCCATTACATCTCTTCTAGGCAATTATTAAATACCACCAGAGTGTTTCTAGTCAATGCAATAAAAATTGGGGAGAGACTTTAATGTTAGAAAGATCATACAGAGGTTAAAGCATGTTTTGCATGTAAAGGTTGAATTCTACTATTGCATATAGCTTCACACTGGTACGGGCCTGAGTACAGGGCCAGGTATGAACACTAATCATAAGAAAAGGGAATTATTTATTTAATCACCTGTAATCACATTGTATAAAGCTGTAAATATTGCTGCTAAGAATAAAATGAAAAAATTCAAAAAAGCAATATTCACAATAACTAATATATTTTTTGAATCTCAATGCAGATAGGCAGCAAGTCCATTTTTTAGGGAGATGGTTGGCCACATTAAATGGGATTACTCCAGGTGCTGTGCTCAGGAATCACTCCTGGCAGCTCAAGGCAGTATATGAGATGCTGGGGATTGAAGCAATGTTAGCCACATGCAAGACAAAAGCCGTACCTACTATATTATTGAACTGTCTCTATGAGTTCAATTCCTTTATTTTTTTTAAAATGTTTTCTTATTTAAGCACTATGGTTACAAACATGTTTGTAGTTGGGTTTTAGTCATAACAAACAGGTTTGCCAGTGTAGAATTAGGCTATTGAATTTACTAGGTATAATTCTGTACCCCTTTTATATAAGTTTTATCTCTCTCTACAACCAGACCATAGGAAGTTGGTCTAAGCCCCTAGCTAGAAAACTATTTCCTTGGGTTAAGGGTATTTGTTATTAGGAAGGAAACCAGGATTCTTGCAATTCCCTAATTTACACCAACAATGACACCTAGGGCCAGGAACTACTTTGATATGTAAAAAATAAGCATTCCTTTTATCCTCTGGCTCCTAACTGAACTCTATTATATTCTGAGATTACAAACCATCTAAAGCCATGTGTCTTTGTTTTAAAATCAAACAATATACATTGATAGTTTCTGTACTTTAAAAAGAAACAAATGTGGACATAACTTTCATAATATGACTGTTCTTTTATCCTTTATTATACTCGCAGCCTGGAGATTAAAGTTGTCTCACGTCTATTGAAGACATGGGTTCCCATTAATTTGTTTTGTGTTTTTAATTATTTTATATTTCAAATTTGGCCACTTGTGTACCCATTTTCTTCTCGAGAAGGATTTCTTCCCCACCAGAGATGCTGAGATGCAAGATGCCTGCCACACCTTCCCCAACCCCCCCTTATTTTTCTTGTTATGGTTCTGCTTAGCAGGAAATTCTAATAAAGAAGTATTCTTGGGATGAAAGCTTGGGTAAAAACCAGGGCAAAGAGATTATATAGCTTGTCATTTTTACCAAAAATGCATCAACAATATAATATATCATCATTCCTATTGCATAGGCACACCATAATGGGGGAACTCAGGTATAGAAACAAGTTCTTATCTACTAGGGATAAGAACCCATAAATTTGGTCCCGGAGAGATAGCACAGCGGTGTTTGCCTTGCAAGCAGCCGATCCAGGACTAAAGGTGGTTGGTTCAAATCCCGGTGTCCCATATGGTCTCCCACGCCTGCCAGGAGCTATTTCTGAGAAGACAGCCAGGAGTAACCCCTGAGCACTGCCGGGTGTGACCCAAAAACCAAAAAAAAAAAAAAAAAAAAAAAAACCCATAAATTTTATAATACAGGGGATTCTTACATCCTGAATATATTTCATGGAGACTTGACTTAAACTTTATGTGATTGAAAATCAACTGTCTAACCCTGAGCCTCAGATCCCATCCTTAGATGGGCACAGTCCCTGGCACAGTCCCTGCAGCAGCACTAGGAAGTAAATTCCCCCCAAGAAGTCCCTAATACCGCTCTGGTACCAACTTGCTCAGGGGCTCAGGGTAGGTTCTTTTTTTTAACCTATCTTTTTATTTTTTTATTTATTAATTTTTTATTTTTTATTTTTTTAATTTTTTTGGGGGTTTTGGGTCACACCTGGCAGTGCTCAGGGATCACTCCTGGCTCTATCTTCAGAAATCACTCCTGGCAGGCTGGGGGGACCATATGGGATGCCAGGATTCGAACAACCGTCCTTCTGCATGCAAGGCAAACATCCTTGCTTCCATGCTATCTCTCTGGCTCCCTTATTGATTTTTCTTAATTCAATTATTTTTAAGCATTCTGACCTATCCCATAAAAGTCAGGCCTCCAATTGCTACCTATAAATAGATATCTAATGTATGTCTATAAGCTGGCAAGAGTGAAAATGCAGTGGACTTCTCTAAGTTGCCTAATATATATTGTAAACAATCAATGCCTATATTGTTTATAGCCCCATTTGGAACTCCTTCTATTCTCTCACCCCTCAATCCTGATCTGTTATCTCTACCTATTTAACCCTCTTTTCCATCAAAAATTTGATGTTACCAGGGGAAAAGTGGTCTCATGAGCATGGAGTGTAAATAAAAATGATCAGACCCAAATACACGAATAAATTCAATGACAATAAAATAAAAAGACTCAAACTTCAACAAGCTATACACAAAAGAGTTCTGTTATACAAGCAGTCCAGTGGGCTAAGGGTGAGAGTATGGGATTATGCAGGGAACAATGGTGGAGAAAAGTCAACACTGGTTGTGGGAATTCCCTAATTCACTCTCAGTATGTACCTTAAATATAACTGTGAAATAATTCATATTAGTCTCAATATAAATTATAAAACATAAAAGACCAAATCAATTTTCTGACTGAAATTTGAGACTGTTCAAACCAATTCGACATGCTCCTGGAGTAGAAAGTAGTTTAGGAAAAGTCTGTCCACTAATAATGTTCTTACTTTGTCTAAGGGTGCCAGACTTTAATCTAAAGAGACTTACCCCTTTTAGCAAATCTTTGCAAACACTCAGTTAAACATTGTGGAAGTTTGAATGCAAATTAGAAATCTTGAATATAACGTACATTTCTGACTGAATAGTGAAAGTTTAAACATGGGTTCCACAATAGCATTTTACAAATTAATCATTTCATTGATACCAGAGATAATGAATGGTTTGGTCCTGGTACCATCCATTTTTCCTCCTTAATTTATGAGGCAGAAAAAGATGATCCATTTTATATGGTTTGTTGGGAAAAAAAATAGAAAACAAAACTGTGAGGATTCTATCTAGAGGCTATAAATATCTATTTGAAAGAATAAAGGGAAAACAGAAAAACAACCTAACAAAAAACAAACAAAAAACAACAAATATAAAAATAGCACAACAGCAAGAAAAATACAACAAAATAACAACCACAAGAATGAAAGAAGAGGGGCCGGGAAGGTGGCGCTGGAGGTAAGGTGTCTGCCTTACAAGCGCTAGCCAAGGAATGGACCGTGGTTCGATCCCCCGGCGTCCCATATGGTCCCCCCAAGCCAGGGGCGATTTCTGAGCACATTGCCAGGAGTAACCCCTGAGCGTCAAACAGGTGTGGCCCCCCCAAAAAAAAACCAAAAAAAAAAAAAGAATGAAAGAAGAAAAAGGAAAAGAAATAAAAAGAAAAGAAAAGAAAAGAAGAAAAAAAAGGAAAAAGGGCTAGTGTGGCAAGGTTTGGGGCTTTTTTTTTTTTTTCAGAGTAAGTATTGGGGAAATTAGGAAGGGAATTTCCTTGGCCTAAGAAATACAAGATTTCTCTGTCCTTGAAGCATACTATCAAGGTAAAAACTATAAGCTCCATACATGCTTATATCAAACCCCAAGGTGTTTGTATGCCAGAAAACTTTTTGCTCAGTTGTGGATGATAAAATCAGACCTCTGTAGCTAGAGATCTTGGTATTTGCACAGGTCATAGAACGAAGTCTAGGATAGAATCTTTATTTACGGTTCTAGAAGTTCTGTTTCATACCAGCTGTTGTAATCAGTCTTCTGTAATTAGTGGTCTTGGTTTTTGCACAGATCCTAGAAAGAAGCCTAGGAGTCTTTCATTATGGTTCCAAAAGTTCTGCTTAGTTTTAGTTGTCAAAGTCGAACCTCTGGAATTAGAGATCTTGGTTTTTGTACAAATCCTAGGCAGAAGCCTAGGCTAGAGTCTTTCTTATTGGTCCCAGGATAAATTCTGTCCATTTATGATTGTCAATGTCAGTCTTCTGTAGTTAGTGATCTTGGTTTTTGCACAGAGAAAAGGACTGTGTTTCTTCTAATTTTATTTTACTATTAGGTGATGAGATAGCACAATTGCTCTTAGATCAAGTTGTTGTTTCCTGTTGTCTGGATGTAATATCAAAGCAGATGCAAGTTGGGGGCCTGAGCAATAGCACAGTGATAGGGCATTTGCCTTGCACACAGCATATCTATGATGGACCTGATTCATTGTTGGCATCCCAAAAGGTATTTTAGCCAGGCGTAGTTTCTGAGTACATAGCCAGGAGTAACTTTTGAGCATCACCGGATGTGTACCCCCCAAAAATAAAAATAAAGGAGCCAGAGCAGTGGCACAAGCAGTAGGGCATATGCCTTGCATGCACTAACATAGAACGAACTGTATTTAGATTCCCCAGCATCACATATGGTTCCCCAAGCCATGAGCAATTTTTAAGTACATAGACAGGGGTAACCCCTGAGCATCACCATGTGGCCCCAAAACAAAAACAAACACTAAAATAAATTCAAAAAAACTGGTGCAATTTGGTGCTAGAGCAATATTAGGAATTTCCCAGGGGAAGTTTTATTTCTGGTGCTGTTGCAGGGAACTGTGTTGGTTTAAGTTTGGTTCTGGGTTGGATGGTTGCTGTCTGATCATACGGGTCTAAATTGAGTCCATATGATACATTTTCAGTGTGGGAAGCACCCATGTATTATAAAATGTATGGGTTCTTATTCCTAATAGATAAGGGCTTGTTTCTATACATAAAATTTCCCCCTTTCTAGTATGTTTTTGCAAAAGGGAATGGTGCCATATTCTATTGCTGGTGCATTTGGGGGTAAGAATGACAGGCTGTACAATCTCTGTGCCCTGATTTTGACCTGAGCTTTTATCCCAAGCAAGACTTTTTTTTCTATGTTTTCATACTAACCAGAACTAAAACAGGTGAAGTTAAAGAAAAAAAAATATATGCAATATATAATAGAAGAAATAAATAAAAATAAATTTAAAAAAGTAATTAAAGAAAGAGAAAAAATGGAGGGAGGGACTTCAGAGCATAAAAGCCGGCTATCCTTTGCAAAAGCTGGCTCCCTGTGTGTGACACCAGGCGGGGAAAATCCGCGAAAGTACACCGGCCCAGTGGGGCTCAGCTGTGAAAGACTGTGAGTGTGACCTGTCTATGTCTGTCTACTGTCCTCTTGCGTGAAACTCTTGCGAGTGGGGCAAAAAGAGCCTCCAGAAACCTCGCTCGCCCAGACGCCATTTTCAGGGAGGGACTTCAGAGCATAAAAACCGGCTATCCTTTGCAAAAGCTGGCTCCATGTGTGTGACACCAGGCGGGGAAAATCCGCGAAAGTACACCGGCCCAGTGGGGCTCAGCTGTGAAAGACTGTGAGTGTGACCTGTCTATGTCTGTCTACTGTCCTCTTGCGTGAAACTCTTGCGAGTGGGGCAAAAAGAGGCTCAGAGGAGCACGGCTGCTCCGCTTCGCTACGCGGCCGTGCACTCTTTCTAAGGAAAGAACTCCATTGCAACAAGAAGGAAAAATCACACTAAGAACGGCGCTATATCACAGAAGCAAACATTTCTCTCTGGACTGTCTTCTCTGTTACATGCTCGGGCCTAAGATTTGACCCAGTGTGAGGCTTCATCCACGGAGGACTCCCCTCCCTTAGAGGCAAGTCAGCCCATCCAGAAAGGGAGGAGCCAGAGGAGTGTGCTGCCTACATCATATAGACAATGAATACCACTACAACACGTAGAAAAACCCACAATACAAATGTGACAATGGGGAAACAGCGCAGGCCAGCATCAGACATAGAGAATGAAGATGACAATTCTGAGGACCAGATAATGACTGAACAACTAATCAACCTCTCAGATAAGGACTTTAGACTAGCAATATGGAAGGTGCTCAACAGACTCCAAGAAACCATGGATCGAGTTGAACAGAACACTAATAAGAACCAAGAAAATATGAAGGCAGAAATGACAAAACTCCAAACTGAAATAACATGTCAACTAACAGGCCTGAAAAACTCAGTAAACGAAGTGAATGACAAAATGGATAAGCTCTGGGACAGGGTATCAGAAGCTGAGAATAGACTTGGTGCTGTGGAAGATGAGATACATAACAATTCCATACAGCAGGAGAGATTGGACAAAAAACTTAAAGCAAATGAGCAGACAATGGAAAAATTAGTCAAAGAATGGGAACAGACGAAAATAGAAGTCTATGATAAGATCAACAGAAACAACTTAAGAATCATTGGAGTCCCAGAGACCCAGGAAGAAAATTTCCAGGAAGAATCAATGGTCAAGAACATCATTAAAGAGAAACTTCCAGAGCTAAAGAATATATGTGATCAAATCCTGCATGCCCGAAGAGTACCAACCAAAAGAGACCCCAGAAAAACCACCCCAAGACACATCCTAGTCACAATGACAAATCCCACAGATAGAGACAGAATTCTGAAAACAGCAAGATCAAAAGGGGAAATCATGTTCAAGCAAGCTTCCCTGAGATTTACAGCAGACCTGTCACCAGAAACGCTCAATGCCAGAAAGCAGTGGTGGGATATTGTGACAAGACTGAATGAAATGAATGCTTCACCCAGAATACTATACCCAGCAAAACTCACTTTCCGGTTTGATGGAAGAATACATGGTTTCACAGACAAAAAACAGCTCAGAAACTTCACAGACACAAAACCAGTCTTAAGAGAAAAACTGAAAGACCTAATCTAAGACAAGACTACCCAAAAGACACACCAAATTTTGAAATAAAGATGGCGTTAAATCCCAGGACAATTCTTTCTCTCAACGTCAATGGACTAAATGCACCAGTTAAGAGACACAGAGTGGCTAAATGGATCAAAAAACTCAATCCAACCTTCTGCTGCCTACAAGAAACGCACCTGAATAGTCAGAACAAACATAGACTCAAAATAAAAGGCTGGAAAAAAGTTATCCAAGCAAACAACACCCATAAAAAAGCTGGAGTGGCCATACTAATATCAGATAATGCAAACTTTATACTCAGGAAGGTTGTAAGGGACAAAGACGGACATTTTATATTAATCAAGGGGTACGTAGAGCAGGAAGAATTCACTCTCCTAAACATATATGCACCGAATGAGGGGCCAGCAAAATATTTAATACAACTGCTGACAAATCTGAAAAATAATATCAACAACAACACAATAATTGTGGGGGACCTAAACACGGCTTTGTCAACACTGGACAGGTCAACCAGACTGAAACCCAACAAGAATATACTAGACCTGAGGAGAGAAATGGAAGAAAGAGGCCTAGTGGATATATATAGGACACTCCATCCCCAGAAACCTGGATACACATTCTTCTCCAATGTACATGGGACATTCTCCAGGATAGACTACATGCTGGCACATAAAACATACCTCCATAAGATCAAGAGGATAGAAATTTTGCAGACTACCTTCGCTGACCACAAGGCTCTGAAATTATTTGTGAACTCCAAAGGGACTCAGAAGAAACACTTTAACACCTGGAAGTTAAACAGCCTCATGCTCAATAACCAGTGGGTCCGAGATGAAATCAAGGAGGAAATAAAAAGGTTCCTGGAAACAAATGACAATAAAGACACAAACTCTCAGAACTTATGGGACACAGCAAAAGCAGTACTGAGAGGAAAATTTATAGCTTTGCAAGCACACATCAGGAAGGAAGAAGGAGCTTACCTGAGTAGCTTAATGACACAGCTAATAGAACTAGAAAATGCTCAACAAAAGGACCCAAGAACAGGAAGACAGAAGGAAATAACAAAGCTGAGAGCAGAAATCAATGAAGTGGAAACTCAAAAAACAATCCGAAAGATCAACGAAAGCAGAAGTTGGTTCTTTGAAAAAATAAACAAGATTGATAGACCACTGGCAAACCTAACAAAGAAAGAGAGAGAGAGAAACTTGATAACTCGTATCAGGAATGAAAAAGGAGAGATCACTACTGATATGACAGAGATTCAAAGGGTAATCAGAAACTACTTTGAAAAACTCTACGCCACTAAAAATGAGAACCTGGAAGAAATGGATAAATTCTTGGACTCTTATAATCTTCCACGGTTGAAGGAAGAGGATGTAGCATATCTAAACACCCCCATCACCATTGATGAAATTAAAACAGTAATCAAATGTCTGCCGAAAAACAAAAGCCCAGGTCCAGATGGATTCACTAATGAATTCTATCAAACTTTCCAAGAGGAACTACTGCCAATCTTGGCAAGACTCTTTCATGAAATTGAACAAACAGAAACACTTCCAAATAGCTTTTATGAAGCCAACATCACCTTGATACCTAAACCAGACAGAGACGCTACCAAAAATAAAAATTACAGACCAATATCACTGATGAATGCAGATGCAAAGATCCTCAACAAAATCCTGGCAAATAGGATTCAATGCCTCATTAAGAAGATCATCCACTACGATCAAGTAGGTTTCATCCCAGGAATGCAAGGCTGGTTTAACATCCGTAAATCTATCAACATAATACACAACATCAATAACAAGAAAAATAAAAACCACATGATCATATCAATAGATGCAGAGAAAGCATTTGATAAGGTCCAACACCCATTCTTGATCAAAACTCTCAGCAAGATGGGAATGGAGGGAACCTTTCTCAATATAGTGAAGGCCATCTACCACAAGCCAGTGGCAAATATTATCCTCAATGGAGAAAAACTGAAAGCCTTCCCTCTAAATTCTGGCACAAGACAAGGCTGTCCTCTCTCACCACTCCTATTCAACATAGCACTGGAAGTACTTGCTATAGCGATTAGGCAAGAAAAGGATATCAAGGGAATCCAGATAGGAAAGGAAGAAGTCAAGCTCTCACTGTTTGCAGATGACATGATACTCTACTTAGAAAACCCTAAAGACTCTATCAAAAAGCTTCTAGAAACAATAGACTCATATAGCAAGGTGGCAGGCTACAAAATTAACACACAAAAATCAATGGCCTTTCTATACACCAACAGTAATAAAGAAGAAATGGACATTAAGAAAACAACCCCATTCACAATAGTACCACACAAACTCAAATATCTTGGAATCAACTTGACTAAATATGTGAAGGACCTATACAAAGAAAACTATAAAACTCTGCTCCAAGAAATAAGAGAGGACACACGGAAATGGAAACACATACCCTGCTCATGGATTGGCAGGATTAACATCATCAAAATGTCAATACTCCCCAAGGCATTATACAGATTTAATGCCATCCCTCTAAAGATACCCATGACATTCTTCAAAGAAGTGGATCAGACACTTTTGAAATTCATTTGGAACAATAAACACCCTCGAATAGCTAAAGCAATCATTGGGAAAAAGAATATGGGAGGAATTACTTTTCCCAACTTTAAACTGTACTACAAAGCAACAGTTATCAAAACAGCATGGTATTGGAATAAGGATAGGTCCTCAGATCAGTGGAATAGGCTTGAATACTCAGAAAATGTTCCCCAGAGATACAACCATCTAATTTTTGATAAAGGAGCAGGAAATCCTAAATGGAGCAGGGAAAGCCTCTTCAACAAGTGGTGTTGGCACAATTGGATAGCCACTTGCAAAAAATTAAACTTAGACCCCCAGCTAACATCATGTACAAAGGTAAAATCCAAATGGATTAAAGACCTCGATATCAGCCCCAAAACCATAAGATATATAGAACAGCACATAGGCAAAACACTCCAGGACATTACAGGCATCTTCAAGGAGGAAACTGCACTCTCCAAGCAAGTGAAAGCAGAGATTAACAGATGGGAATATATTAAGCTGAGAAGCTTCTGCACCTCAAAGGAAATAGTGCCCAGGATACAAGAGCCACCCACTGAGTGGGAGAAACTATTCACCCAATACCCATCAGATAAGGGGCTAATCTCCAAAATATACAAGGCACTGACAGAACTTTACAAGAAAAAAACATCTAACCCCATCAAAAAATGGGGAGAAGAAATGAACAGACACTTTGACAAAGAAGAAATACGCATGGCCAAAAGACACATGAAAAAATGTTCCACATCACTAATCATCAGGGAGATGCAAATCAAAACAACGATGAGATACCACCTCACACCCCAGAGAATGGCACACATCACAAAGAATGAGAATAAACAGTGTTGGCGGGGATGTGGAGAGAAAGGAACTCTTATCCACTGCTGGTGGGAATGCTGTCTAGTTCAACCTTTATGGAAAGCGATATGGAGATTCCTCCAAAAACTGGAAATCGAGCTCCCATATGATCCAGCTATACCACTCCTAGGAATATACCCTAGGAACACAAAAATACAATACAAAAACCCCTTCCTTACACCTATATTCATTGCAGCTCTATTTACCATAGCAAGACTCTGGAAACAACCAAGATGCCCTTCAACAGATGAATGGCTAAAGAAACTGTGGTACATATACACAATGGAATATTATGCAGCTGTCAGGAGAGATGAAGTCATGAAATTTTCCTATACATGGATGTACATGGAATCTATTATGCTGAGTGAAATAAGTCAGAGAGAGAGAGAAAAACGCAGAATGGTCTCACTCATCTATGGGTTTTAAGAAAAATGAAAGACACCCTTGTAATAATAATTTTCAGACACAAAAGAGAAAAGAGCTGGAAGTTCCAGCTCACCTCAGGAAGCTCACCACAAAGAGTGATGAGTTTAGTTAGAGAAATAACTACATTTTGAACTGTCCTAATATTGAGAATGTATGAGGGAAATGTAGAGCCTGTTTAGGGTACAGGCGGGGGTTGGGTGGGGAGGAGGGTGATTTGGGACTTGGGTGATGGGAATGTTGCACTGGTGATGGGTGGTGTTCCTTTTATGACTGAAACCCAAACACAATCATGTATGTAATCAAGGTGTTTAAATAAAAAAAAAATTAAAAAAAAAAAAAAAAAGAAAGAGAAAAAATGACTGAAGAGGCTACTTTTACATTTGAGAATAAACACACTAAGAGGTATAGAGGTATTATTCATACAAAAGAAATCATTAAGAAAATTATTAAAGCATTCCCATTAAGTTTTTTTTTTAATTGGTTTTTGGGTCAAACCCGGCAGCACTCAGGGTTTACTCCTAGCTCTATGCTCAGAAATTGCTCCTGGTAGGCTCAGGGAACCGTATGGGATGCTGGGATTTGAACCACCGTTCCTCTGCATGCAAGGCAAACACCCTACCTCCATACTATCTCTCCGCCCCTCCCCATTAAGTCTTTTGAGATATTCTTGTGGGGATGAAATCTAGGACACCTTTTCATCCCACACCATGGTCTTGTTGAGTTTGAGAAATGATTTGCAGCAGTAAGGGATCAAGTAGTGTCCTTGAGCTGGGGGTCCTAAGAAGGGCGTTTAGTTTTGCATGTTAATTTTGTAGTTCACTTTGCTTTTCCTATATATTGTTTTATATACTTTTTGGTAGAATATTTAGGGTGTTTTATTATGCAGAATAATATACCCTATAAGGTAATATGAATCTTATCAACTGCAAATAGTGAAAACTTGTCTTCTTCCTTTCCTATATGGATGCCCTTGATATCATTTTCTTATATGATTGTTATGGCACAAATTATGTTCCAGTACTATGTTGAATAAGAGTGGCAACAGGGGCAGCCTTGTTTTGTGCCAGATATTAGGGGAAAAGCTTTCAGTTTATCTACATTTTGTGTCATATTTTCCATGGACTTTAGGTTACTGACTTTGATTATATTAATACAAGTTCTCCATTCCAATATTGTTGAGAATTTTATCATGAATGGGTATTGGACCTTATCAAAAGCATTCTCTGTATAATCATAATCATAATCATGAATTTCAGTTTTTCTTTTATTGATATAATCTATTTTGTTGAGTAACTTGCATATTTTAAACCATCCTTGCATCTCTGACATAAAATCTATTTGTTCACATTTTATGACCTCCTGGGTAATATATTGGATCCTATTTGCTAGGATTTTGCTGAGGATCTTTGCATCTGTGTTCATCAGAGATATAGGTCTGTAGTTCGCTTTTTGTAGCATTTTTGTCTGCTTTTGATATCAAGATGATGTTAGCTTCATAAAAATATTTGGGTGTGTTTCTGTTTCTTCAATTTCTTGAAAGATCTTGAAAGAGATTGGCAGTAGAATTTATATAAAGGTTTGAAAGAATTCATTACTAAATCAAAATGTACCTGTTCTTCTGTTTTCAGGAAGACTTTTGATTGCCACTTTAATTTCCTCAATAGTTATGTGTCAAGATATGCTATATCATCTTGGTTCAAATTTGGGAAGTTATAAGAGCCCAAGAATTTATCCATTTCTTTCAGGTGATCTTGTTCTGTTGCAGTTTCTCTAAGTAGTCTGATTAGCCTTTGAATTTCTGTACCATCTGTAGTAATGACCTTTTCCATTTTAACTCTGTATGTTAAGTTTCTCTCTCACGTTCTTTAAGAGTTTTGCTAGTGGAGTAATCAATATTGTTTATTTTATCAAAGATCCAACTCTTGCCTTTATTAACCTTTCATATATTTTTTGGATTTACATTTCATTGATTTTTGTTCTAAACTTAATTATTTCCTTCTGTCTGCCTATTTTTGCTTCATTTTGTTGATCACTTTCCAATTTTATAAGTTGCACTCTTAAGTTATTTATGTAGTACCCTTCTTCCTTCCTGTTGAGTGTTTGCAAAGCTATCACTTTTCCTCATAGTATCTCTTTTACTGTGTCCCCAAAATTATAATATTTTGTCTTTCTATTTATTTATTTCCAGGAATCTTTTGATTTCCTCTTTGATATTGTCTCAGACTCACTTATTGTTCAATAGTGAGTTGTTTATTTTCTAAGTGTAAAAGGTTTTCTTTTGTGTGTATTTGTAATATTCAATTCTAATTCAATGCATTGTAATCTGAGAAGATAGTTCATACAATTTATATCCTCCTGATTTTATGGAGGTATGTTATATGGACCCGTATGTGTTCTATCCTGTGGAACTATTCAGGTGCATTGGAGAATAATGTGTATCCAGTTGTCTAGAAAGAGATAACTTATGTATATCTACTATTCCATGCTCTTCCATTTCTCCCTTCAGAACCATTATATTCTTGATAGCCTGATTGACCTATGAAGAGGTGACAGGTTAGTTTTGAAGGCTCCAACTATTATTATTTGTCTTTCTTCAAATTTGTCAACAGTTGTTTTAAATATTTTTCTGTCCTTTGCATGCATATATGTTTAGAAGTGTGATTTCTTCCTGTTGTGTTATTTTTTATTATTAAGAAATGTTTGTCTCTGTTATTTATAAATTTTTAAAGTCTGAAGTCTGTGTCATCTGATATTAGTATGGCCACTCCAGCCTTTATAAGTGAGTTCTTTGCTTGGTTGATTTTCCTCCAATATTTGACTTTGAATTCTATGTTTGTTCATACCTTTCATATGCACTTCTCATTGGCAGCAGATATTGGATTCAGTTTTTGATCCATTTTGCCACTCTATGTCTCTGATGCATTTAGATCATTGATATTGAGAAAGATGATTGTCATGGATTTTAGTGTCATTTATTTTGTAGACGTTTCTGTGCCTGTTGTCTTTCTTATCTTAAAGTAGACCTTTTAGTTCATCTCTTAAGGCTGGTTTGAGTATATATATTTTTCTGAGCTGTATTTTATCTGTAAAGTTGTGTATCCTGCTTCAAATATAAATTTAAGTCGGGCTGGGTTAAGTACTCCTGGCAAAGCATTAATATTGTTGATTTTTGTCACTTTATCCCATCACTGCTTTGGGCCTTGAGGGTCCCTTGTGATAAATCTGCTTTAAGTAGTAAGGATGCTCCTTTGAATGTAATTTTCCTTTTAGAATTTGCTGCTTTTAGTATTCTACCCCTATCTGTGGGATACATTGTTTGACTAAAATGTGTCTTGGGATGACTTTGTTTTGGATTTCTTTTGGCTATTACTCTTTGGGCACATAGGATTTGGTTGCCTGCACTCTTTAGTTCTGGGAGTTTCTCTGCGTCAATGTCCTTGAGTTTTGATTCTTCATGGGTATTTTTTGATGGCTCTCTTAATTGAGACTCTGAAAATAAGGTTTATCAAAGACTTTTATTTTTATCTATTTGCATGCATTGTGGATTTTTCCATAGCCTGGTCATTTGTTTTAAGGCTCTTTTCTAACCTCATTATTTGTATGGAGTTGTTATGCATGTCATGAATTAGGTCACTAATTTTTTTTCCTCAAGTACTGTTACTCTATTGGAGAATCTTTCCAGTGAGGTTTTCATTTCACCTACCAAGGTTTTTAGTTCAATTATTTCAGATTGAAGTTTTCTAATTTCTACTGATATTTTCTCTTGGTTCTTCTTTGTGTTTTGTTCAGTTGGTTCCCTGATTCCTTTGAGCTTTATGAATATCTCCATATTTCTTCTTTAAAGTTCTTATATTAGAGGCTAAATTGGTGGTTGTATTTTTCGTGTCATAAGAGCTACCATCATTATTGTTTATGAATGGTGGAAGCCTGCGTTGTTCCCCCATTATTATAGTTGCAGTGTGTGGCATTTTTTACATGCTGTGCTAGGGTTCATTGACAAAAAGAAGTGCAGCTCCCTTGTCTCAGACCTTGACTTCAGGAGTCACTTACCTGGTTACTTTTCCAGATGTCACCAAACAGATTTCACCAGGAGTCAATTATTAATAAGACTTTAAAATGCAAAGTTGGAATCATTTAATAGATTATTAATATAAATATTACTAATACTTCTATTTTATAGGCAAACAAATGATCTCAGAGCAACTTGTACAATATTATGTTACATGTATAGTCACTGATGCCCTATTTTCAGAGTGATTTTCTTATCCATAGCCTCATGGCACCCTAATATTATATATATGAAAAAAAAATATATATATATGAAAGCACAGGTGTATATGTTCACTAAACATGTATTCATGCAGATATAGTATGATGTAACAAATATTTAAAATATAAGTAAAATAAGTATTTAAATAAAAGGTAAAATAGTTTAAATATTTTAAAATATTTTTTTTAAAGTAAAGTATTTATTTTTGGCCTCCATCAAAGTGTATAAATGCGGGGCTGGAGTGATAGCACAATAAGCATGGCATTTGTCTTTTATGCTATCAACCCTTGTTCATTCCCCGACATACCAAATGAGCCATCCAAGAGAGATTCCTGAATTCCTGAATACCCAGTGTACAACACTGGGTATGGCCCTAAAACAAGCCAAACAAAAAGTGTATATATGCATATGTATGATATGCTTTTCAAAAATTAGTCTGAATCAACTTCCAAACTTTACCCTCCACTTGTGTCATTTTTCCTTAGTAAATGTCTAAAAACCTAAATGGTTTCTTCAACTCCACCTTCTCTCATACTTTATATTTAACTTTCTATCAAATCACTTAGTTTTATATTTGTGATCTATGAAAAATGCTCTCAGTTCCCCATGGTATAGAGTTGCCGTTATACACTTCTGCACTATTAAGCTAACCTCCAAATTGTTTCTTTGTTTAATCCTGGAAATAATGATGACCCAGCCACTTTGCTGGGGTTTCAGTCTCAGTTTCCAAGGATGTTATGCAGCTCATACTGCTGTCAATCGAACTCAGTGTACACATAAATATAGGTCCTAACCCCTATTCTATCTCTCAAACCCATCATATTAGTTTTGTAATATTTAATCCTACAGAGCAGTTGCTAGAAAATGACCATGATGATCTTTTAAAACATAAACTATTATTTAATACTGTTGTTTACCATAAATCCTCTATGTGTTTCCTGAATAAATCTGCAAAGCTGATTAAATCTAAATAAGATAACATTTCCAGGTATAGAAGATTAGGATTTAAAATACAGTCCAAGGGAATAGAATTTAAATTACACAACATAATTGTCAAGATTAACTCTTAGAGAAAAATACCTCACGACTTTAAGCAATAAGTACTTATGTAGCTGTTTTTCTTAAGGTATGTACTTTAATGAAAAGCAGAATATCAGGAAAGAAAATAAATGAAAAGATTAATGTTATCATCCTATTTTATGATGAGTGAAATGAGTCAAAGTGAGAGAGATATTCACACAATAGTATCACTCATCTGTGGGATGTAAGAAAATAAAATACAGGATAGTAATAATATACAGAAATAATAGAGATAAGGGCTGGAAGGATCAGCCATGATATGAAGCTTACCACAAAGTGTGTTAAAAGCAGTTAGAGCACAAACTGCACTGACAACTACCATGACAATAGTAGTGAGAGAGTAGAATATCTATACTAAAGACAGGCAGTGGGTGGGCAAGGAGGGATATGGAAATCACTGGTGGCAGAAAAGTTACCATGGTAAAGGGTGGTATACATTCACTGATCTAAACCCAATTATGAACATTTCTGTAACCACAGTACTTAAAAAAATTTTAAGCTGAAAAATATGTTTTAATTTGTCATACTTTAATTGTATGTCATTTCTTCCTATAGTCACATAATTTACAAATTGGCACTATTGTACATTTTCATTAATAAATTGACAAAAGTAGGGGCCAGTGCAGTGGCACAGAGCAGTAAGGTTTCTGCCTTGCTGGCACTAGCCTAGGATGGACTGTGGTTCGATTCCCTGAAGTCTCATATGGTCCCCAAGCCAGGAGTGATTTCTGAGCGCAGAGCCAGAAGTAACCCCTGAGTGTCACTGGGTGTGGCCAAAAAACAAACAAAAAAACAAATTACAAAAGTGCTATTAAAATTTACTCAATTTGGGATAGATTTTTGAGTAATTGTTTAGAAAACTTCTGAATTATAGCATAATCTGACTAGAGTAAAGAACTCACAAAGTTTGACACTATCTCTCCATGCTGAGTTTTAAAATCATTTAACTTAAGATCATCTATAATGTGTGAGAAGTGTTAAATATTCCTATATTTATACTATATCCAAGTTATACTAAAATGCTTATTAAATAAAATCCAACATTTGAAATATAGAAAGTTTTAATTAAATAGTCACTCTTATCCTCAGTCTTTTTATTTCTCAAACTAATGTTAACAATTTAAAACACAGGTGACTCTTTCGATATTTTAGGACACAGTGTAGACATTTTGCAATATTCATATGCATAATAGAGCCCCTTGTGTAAATATAATGCTAATATCACACTGATTTGAGCTGGCATTGCCCATCTCCAAAAAGGTGCTTGTTTCTAATGAAATGCAATCATATCTTTAAGAAGGACAGCAGTAATTGCATTTGCTGACCTGAAGTTATCAAAATTCCAAAAGCTAATAATATTCACATAATCTTAAACATTATTTAAATTAGGGATGTTGAAGAAAATATTCTGTCGCCTTTTGTGACTTGAATTCTAGTGAATGAGAGTGATTTCAGTCTAGAATGAATAAAAGCCATGAGACTTTTATTTTGTAATAAATCAAAAAGAGTCACAAGCTTTTAGTTCCTTTTTTTTTAATTGAATTAAGCCATCAACTTTACTTTGCCATTTTAGTTGTCTTAATTCCAGAGAAAATCATTTTTGTTCCAAGAATGTACTTCTTGATAGTCTCCAAGTACTTCATCAATATTCCCTCTGAGGGGTTTCAAACTAAATTTACCTGGGAGCCGCAGGAGGCAAAGTCGGGGCGATCCCTGAATGCAAAGTCAGTAGTAAGCCTTGAACATTGTGTGTGTGTGTGTGTGTGTGTGTGTGTGTGTGTGTGTGTGTGTGTGTGTGTGACCCAAATAACTAAAACAAAACAAAACAAAACAAAATTCCTCTAGGGCAGGGCCACAAAATGTTGTACGGAGGGCCACAAACGGCCTGCAGGCTGCGAGTTTGAGACCCCTGGAAGTGGATCCAGTGGCCTGACCCAAATCATGGAGATATAGTTTTGTTTGAACTTATCTCTTAGCGATAGTATGACAGTAAGTACATTTCTGGACAAAATGTGCCTTCTCAATATCACCCATCATTAAATTGCTCTCTCATCAAATGTTATGCAGAAAGTTATGCTCCCTCATTGCATATTGCACTGTTTTTCTACCATTTCCATTAAAACTAATTTGAAAATGTTTGTTGAGAACAAATTTTTAGTATATTTCACAAGTCAATAGGCTGCTGTTTTCTGTGCTCTATCAAGAAATCAGCATCAAAAGGAAGAATTTTAGAAACTAAATAAATCCTAAAAAATATTTGGGTACTATATCTGAAGATAATAATCATACCAATAAGAGACTCAGATTACGGTTCAAGTGGTACACATATATCTAGCCATATGAAATGCCCTGAGTTCAATCTTTGGCACAATACTCTAGTATAGTGTGGATGGTTCTTGAGCATCACTAGACATAATGCTACCATCCCCCACACCCTTGAGTGTGACCCCTATTATGAGGAACTTCAGAAAGTTTTTAGTGGTGAAATTAACAAAAATCTGTAAGAATCAGAAAAGAAACATTTTTATCAATCGAATAAATATCTGAATGAACAAAGACATCCAATATAACATACCATCAGAAACCAACTAAAGTTTAAAAAGAGACATCTTAAATTTTAAAATAAATATTTTTGGCTTTTGGACTATACCTGGCAGTGTTCAGTGCTTACACCTGACTCAGAAATTGCTCCTGGCAAGCTTGGAAAATCATATATGATGCCATGAATCAAACCTGCTCAGCTACATACAAGGCAAACACCTTAACTGCTGTGCTATCACCCCAGACCCAAATTCAAAAAATAAATTATGTGATAAGCTCAAAAAATATTCTAAAACTATTGAAACTTGAAGAAATTAATTTTTCACATTTTTATATTTCATAATACATAAGTATCCTTACAGTTTATATTTTAGTCTCAGCTTATATCAAATAAAAGATTTGATGCCTATATCAATATATTAGGTAGATTATAATTTTAGGTAATGGAAATCACTAAATATGATAGTTTGATGAAATGATAAAGATTAGCATTCAATGGGTGTTATACTACAGTGTCGGGGAACCATTTAACAGGTAGCGAAAGAGTTGAAATAAGAATCTAAAACTAACCTCAATTGTCTCTTTCAGACTCTAGGAGGATACTTAGGAAAATGGGAAGCTATCACTAAAAGGAGCTTCATTTGAGAACAACTAGTCTAGACATAGGCCACGTGAGGTCCAGTCTATAAAGCTGAAGAAGCCTATGTACTACCATAGTACAGGGATTATTATTATTATTTATTGTGAGGTTTGATCCTGGTTAGATCTTAGGCACCGCACATGATCTCATGGGCAGCATCAATTATGATCCCTGAGCAAAAGTAATCAGTAAGACTTGAGCTCAAATGAGTATGACCTACCAGTCTGCGCCACACACAAAAATTATATTTCTTTTTTTTTTTAATTTTTATTTTTAATTATGAGAACAAGGGTGCAAAGTAAGAGGACAAGGTAAAGTTACAGTGGAAGGACAATCACCCATAACATAATTCTCAGAAGTCCCCTTGCTGATATATTAACTTTGAAATTTCAGCCAAAGAACATTAAGATAAATAAGACAGAATCCATGTACAATTACTTTGTCCCTCAAGTCCCCAGATTGTAACACATTATAATATTTCTTAACAGTACACAAGGCAATCTAAAGCCATAAAACTTATGTAACTCCTTAAACATTACAGGCATAGTATTTTCTTACATTTCCATATACATGCATATTAGCTTAACTTAACCTCAAATTTTAAGTGAGTTCTTTTTAAGGATTAGAGTCAAAGGAGCACAGTAAGAATGGTGTTAGAGTGGCAATTGTTGTTTGCATAGGCCCACCAAAATATGAGGGACATGGAAAGAAATAACCTTGGCCTAAGTACAAAGAGACCAGACCCCTGAAGTTTCCTGGCACAAGACCAAGTCTAGGATCCAAGCAAGCTAGATCGTCCAATCCAATACATTGTCTGTAGTGTCAACACACTTTTATTTTTCACACAGTCTCTGTTGTTGGTATCATGTTTCTGTATTAAAGATCCTGGAATCTGCATATCTTACATTGAAGTCAGGACGTGGAGCATCATCTCCTTTCACCTCACAATCAAAGGGCAATGCAGGGAGCCCTGTCCTGTAAGCAGGTCGTTGTTGTTGTTAAGTCTTCTCAGTGTTAAGGGAAGTCTCTTTTGAGCAGGTCGAAGTCTGAGCAGTGTAGGTCTTCCTTGGTAGAGGATTGCTTCCAGGTGATGTTATAGACCAGCCTGGATGTTTTGTGGATGGCTTTCCTGGTTCAGGGGAGAATGGAATATGCCCTTTCTTCTGAGGTCTGTGCCAGGTCGTTATGTCAATGTTCAGGGTGTAAGGTCCCTTTGCACTACAAGGTTTGTGTGTTCCAATCTCTATTAGATAGGATTTTATTTGTATTTATACTATTTTCCCATTTTAATGTGCCTATGCAAATAAGAAGCAATGCCACATGGTGTTATTGGCACATATGGGGGCCATAAGAACAATTACAATGATTCCATTCACATGATTCAATCATAAGCATTAAACTGGGGGACTCTTCCACCAAAATTCCTTGTTAAACAGCTCAAAAAGAGAAGATAAAAAGTGGTTAGAATCATCACTGTATAAGACAATATTTAGTAAGAATTATAGCTGTCAGAGAGAAAACACAAAATATTCTAAAGAAATACGTGTCCATTTTATGTATCTTGAAACAGTTTGGGGTTGTCACACACAATGCACAGCTTTGGACTGTGATTATGATTCTAAACTACTGAAGTTAAAAAGAGTAAACTAGGTTAGTGATGTTTGAGAAGGGGTTAGAGAGTTAAAGAGTAAAAAAGAGCTTTGTAGGGGTGTGGGAAAGGGGAGAATACAAAATAAACATTCTGTATACGGAAAACATAACATAAGAATAAGGAATATTCTGAATACATGAAATATATGAAGTACGCGCGGGGGCTGTCCTGCCCAGAGCCCCCCAACATACCAGGCAAACACACCAAGAAATCCTGGCATTCGGAGTATTCTGGGCCCAGCCGAGCCTGTGAAGTTTTTAGATGCCTAGGGAGGAATTTCTCACCCCCTCCCCCCAAGGCCCGATTAACCAGGCGTGGCCCTGAAGACCCGCCTGGTGTGGGGGGAATCATGCTCTCCTGGACAAAGTGGTCAGCCCAGGGTCCTATGGCTAGCTGTCCTGCCCAGAGCCCCCATCATACCAGTCAAAAGCCCACGAAATCCTGGCATGTGGAGTGTTCTGGGCCTAGCCGAGCCTCTAAAATATATTTCTTGTTGCAAGCAAAGCTTCTCTGAAAATGTTTAACAAGTTTTCTCAGAAAGGATTAGTACTTAATATAATTTACAAGGTTGAAGTTTTGAATTCATATTGCTCTAGACAAAAATATTTTTATCACTATAACTATGAATAACACAGCTTAAATCATTATAATTAGCCAGCATTATCACATTGAGGAAGAAACAAAGGTGGTATAATCAGTTACAAAACTTTTAACACCTAAGCAAAAATTTTCTTAATACATTCCTTGCTTTTTGCTTACTTCATTTTAGCTTGACTCAGGATAGTCGCTGTTTAGTAACTCATGACTTATTTTCTCTCAAGGCTTCCCTTTCATAAGACATTCCCAAGTATAGGGTATTCTGTAACGTGTTTCTAGAGTTCTTTTATTTTTTTCTAAATCAGAATAAAATTTAAATCAGGAAGACGGTCATTGGAATGTATGCCTAAATATATGAACAATTTCAAACAAGTCATGATCCCATGGGACTCTGACTATAATACAAATGATTATAATCAATTGATATATTGCAAGAACTCCACTGTTTACCTAGGAATAGATTAGGACACAGGACCAGTGTTTTTATAATCAAGTAGATTTTTCTGTAAGCATAAGTCTTTCATATAAAGTATTTAATTTAAAGATTCATTGAAGTAAGGTATAGAGGAAATGTATAGAAAAATATAAAATATAGTGTATCTGAGCAATTCCAAATGGCTAGACTGTTGTAAAGTGCTTATCTATTCACAAGTATGCACACACATAAATATTTCTGAATATTTCTATTTTTAAGACTATCAGCAAATGTATTATATTATCTCAGAATTTATTTTCATGTTTATTGAATGTTGAGCTATAATGGACAAGCTTTTACATAACCATATAACCTAAAATGAGTAAAAAATCGGTTCACATCTTCGCCATCTTGTTTATTTTATAAAGTTTGTAAACTGGGCCCGGAGAGATAGCACAGCAGCGTTTGCCTTGCAAGCAGCTGATCCAGGACCAAAGGTGGTTGGTTCGAATCCTGGTGTCCCATACGGTCCCCCATGCCTGCCAGGAGCTATTTCTGAGCAGACAGCCAGGAGTAACCCCTGAGCACCACCGGGTGTGGCCCAAAAACAAAAAACAAAAAAAAGTTTGTAAACTGGGTATCCAGAACCATGCTATGTTAATTTGATAAGTAGAACAAACACTAACTTTTGAACCAGAATCTCATAAAAATAATGAGAAAGAAAATTAATATGCTATTTTTTTATTTTTCTTTGGAATGATTTAATAAACTCTGTGATTTAGTTATTTGCTCATTTTTCTAATTTTTCTTAGGACTGACTAAAGAAGCTGTTCTCTCCTTTATTTTTTTGTTCTTTTTTTATTTCTTATCTTTTAAATGATGCTTCTAGCTTTTTCGTAGAACCCTGGGGAATGAATTACTTTGTTTTACCACTTTTTTTTGTATTTTTCTATAAAACTAAGAAGAAAGCAAAAGAAAGACTGGAATCCAGGGACCAAGTAATCTCAAATGCATTGGTGGTGAAATAATAACAGAACTAAATATCCAAGCCAAAAGTCAACAATAGAATAAAGAGACATTAACTTTAAAATCTAAATTTAAATGTGTCTTGTATACTGGCAGAAGGGGGCAAAGGATGGTGGTATAGGATGCACTATAGGAAAATTGGTAGAAGGAGGTCGACACGTGGTGGGAATGGTCCTGATTCACTGTATATCTGAAATTCAACTATGAAGGACTTTGTAGATTACAATGGTTTCAATAAAATAAAATTTAAAAATATAAAACTATGTTCTAGTTATTTCTCAATTTTTCAAATTTGTGTTTTAACTCCATTTCTGAAGAAATGTCACCAAGTTTTTTTAACTTCCTAAAACTGCTGTCAATTAGTTTTAGAGATATTAGACCCTGTGCCCCAAAACTTTGAACACATCCTGAACTAGTCCTTTTTGGGGGGCCACACCCAACAATGCTAGCAGTTACTCCTGGATCTGCTCTCAGATATCGTCCCTAGTGACAGGCCCAGGGGACATTATGGGATGCCTGGAGTTGAACTAGGTCTGTCCTGGTCCTCTGCATGCAAGGCAAACACCCTTCTGCTGTGCTTTCTCTCCAGCTCCTGAATTAGTCTTATTACAATTATTTGAAGTGAAATTAAATCATGAATTGACTTTAAACAATAACTAGTTTTTTGTGAAGTAAATAATATTTTCAGTATAATCTACTATCAAGAAAATTAGCTTTGGGCATAAGTAGAAATATTCTCTAGGTTGCCATAAATCTTGCTGTGTGTAAGGAGAACAAAAAAACAAGTAAAATTAAATAAAATCCTAGTTAATTTTTTAACATGATGTGAACACACCTGGAGATTAAGTTTAAAAGTGAAGGGGAGAGGCTAAGATAGCTCAAAATGATAATTACATTATCTTTAGAGAAAATCCTTAAATATATTTTTAATTTAGGGATCCATCATTTACAGTGTTGTTTACAATTGGGTTTTAGGCAGAAATGTTCTCATCTCTAGTCCCACAGCTCTTTAACCCTATCCCTTCATCATGACCCCAGTTTCTTCACTGAACCTCAGACTGATTTCATGAGTGACATATTTTAAATTGTAATTATTGTGTATTGGGTCTTCAGGCTTTAGTAGTTGGGTCTTGTATTTAGATATTGACAGATATGTTTGATTCTCTAGGATAAACAAACCCAAATCCTTGAACCTTGCCCTATGTTACTCCCATGCCTCCTTTTCTTTCTTCCTCTTCTATTTTTTCTTTTTTTTGGCATGTTTGTTTTTTAATCAGATGCCACTGTTTTTCCCATAATTCCATTTACTAGAGATCATATTCTCTATCCCATAGATCAGTGAGGTCATCCAGTATTTATTCTTGCACATCTGACTTACTTCACTTAACATCAGATCCTCCAGTACCATCCAAGTTGCAGTGAATTGCCTGATCTAACCATCCTTTCAGCTACAGAGCATGCCACTGTGATATATGCTACAATTTAATTTTTCACTCTTCTGTTTTTAAGCCCCTGGACTAGTCACATATTGATATTTTATTAAGTACAGCAGTTTACATAGATGTTTCTGTATGACTATTCTTGTTAACCACATGCTTGGTTTAATTCTAAAACAGCAGGGTCCCAGAGCACCTGGCTGGAGCTGCCATGGAACACTGCTGGATATAATTTCAACTTTTAAAAATAACGTTTTATTAAAGTAAAATAAACTTTGCAAAAAACCATATGTAAAATTATTTTATAAAATTAAATAATCATCTTATATCAGGGACCAATCTACTTACATGTACAATTCTAAAATGACTGTAGCTTCAAAGGATAAGCAAGGTTCTCCAGAGTATTGTGTGCTAATATTAATTCAAAGAATAAAACAAGTACAGGTATTATTCAAAAGCCCCCTACCTTTCCTGAAAGAGAAAGATATGAGGAGAAAGAATGTCAGCAATGGTAGCCTTGGGCATATTACTAGAAGAAATCATATAAAATATCAAGTGTTAATAAAAATAAATTATTATAATCTTATTGTTCTCTGCTTTATTGCTAAATTGCTTTATTGTTATCATTTCTAATTTCTTCTTTGCATGTTAGAGTGCTTGATGCTTTATTAAAGTAAGTGGAAAAAGTATTCTTGATGTTTAAAAACATCTGATAAGTCCTTTGAGAAGAACATTATTTAATAAATCTTGATTTTGAATTGCCATCTCTGGGGCACACTCTTTTTCTTTGACAAAATCTAAAATCCATTTATTATTTTTGAAAAGCTCTCAGAAATCCAATAACAAAGATGAGCTAATTCATCTGGATAAGGAACATCTACCAATGGAAAGACCTTTCATATAACATCTTCTTTTTTATTTTATTTTTAAAAATTTTTTACTTTATTTTTTTACTTTATTGTTGTTTTAAGGTCTTTGGTATTCTCCTGTTTCTTTTTTTTTTTTAATGATTTTTATTGTGACCAAAGTGAATTATGACTCTTTCACAGTAATATTTAAGGTTCATAATGACATTAAATCAAGGGCATTCCCACCACCAGTGTTGTCCTCCCACCTCCCTCTTCCTAGCATGTTTCCCAGAATCTTTCCTTTGCTCCCTGGACTGCTAGTTTAGCTGATCCCCTCTGTGTCTAGCTTGTTTTAGATTGGGTATAGATTCTGTTGTCATTGACTTTGGGTTTAGTATTTAAGTCTGATAATTTTTTACTTCTACTCAATGTTCATATGACTGTTTGGTCCTGGTACCATCCATTTCCCCTCCTCAATTTATGAGGCAGAACAAAATAATTCAAGTTATGTGGTTCTGCTTGGAAGAAAAAATGAAAAAAAGAACCGGGAGAAGTCCTCTAGAGGTTATAAATATCAATTTAAAAGAAGAAAGGGAAAAAAGAAGAAAAACATAACAAAAACAAAACAAAACATAATCCAACCAATTAACAAAAACAAGCAACTACAAAAAAAGTACCACAGTGGCAAAGACAACAACCAAACAATAACCACAAGAACAAACCAGAAAGAAAGAAAGGAAGAAAGAAAGAAAGAAAGAAAGAAAGAAAGAAAGAAAGAAAGAAAGAAAGAAAGAAAGAAAGAAAGAAAGAAAGAAAGAAAGAAAGAAAGAAAGAAAGAAAGAAAGAAAGAAAGAAAGAAAGAAAGAAAGAAAGAAAGAAAGAAAGAAAGAAAGAAAGAAAGAAAGAAAGAAAGAAAGAAAGAAAGAAAAAGAAAGAAAAAGGAAGGCAGGTTGGTGTGGCAAGGTTTTGTGCTTTTTTTGTTTTTGCATAGGGAAAGTAAATATTCTCTTTATAATAATAATAACTTTATTATTATTATAATAACTTTATAGTAAGTGATGAGTGGCACATAAAATTAAACATGAAAATATCTGACCACTGACTTGTGCTTGGCACACAAGAGACATTTTGAACTGCTTCTGCTCAGAACCAAAGGCACACCAAAGTAATACATAAAGATGGCACTTAGGAGTTCAAGTGGTGGCACAAGCAGTAGGTATCTGCCTTGCATGTGCTAACCTCGAATGAACTGCTGTTCAATGCCCCTGGCGTCTCAAATGGTCTCGAAAGCCAACAGAGATTTCTGAGTGCATGGCCAGAAGTAACCCCTGAACATCACGAGGTATGGCACATAAATAAACAAACAAAAAGATGACACTAAATCCCATGACATGATAATTATCTCTCTCAACCTCAATGAACCAGTTAAGAGACACAGAGTGGCAACATGGATCAAAATGCTAAATACAACATTCTGCTGCCTAGAAGAAACACATTTGATAGTCAGAACAAATATAGACCCAAAATCAAAGGGTGTAGGAAAATTATTCAACCAAACAACTAGCTTAAAAAAACTGCAGTGGCCATATTAATATCATAAGAAACAAACATTAGACTTAAAAAAGTTATAAGGGACAAAAATTAATATTTTATAATAACCAAGTGATCTGTACAACAGAAAGAAATCAGTCCTAAACATATGAGCACCCAATTAGGGACCTGAAAAATATTTAATACAATTGTTGACAATCTGAAAGAAGACATCAATATATAGGGCACTCAAACCTGAGAAAACTGTATAAACATTCTTCTCCAATGCACATGGATCATTCTTCAGGATAGAGCATATGCTGGCCCTAAAACATACCTCCATAAAGTCAAGAGGATAGAAATTGTGCAAACTAACTTCTCAGATCACAATGAACTGAAATTAAAAGTTAACTACAAAGGGACACAAGAGAAAATATTTAATACTTGGAAATTCAACACCTCACAACTGAATAACCAATGAACCAGAAATGAAGTCAAAAAGGAAATCAAAACATTTTCGGAAACAAATGACAATGAAGACACAAATTAGCAGAATTTATGGGGCACAACAAAAGTGGTACTAAGAGGAAAATTTATAGTGTTGCAAGCACATATCAGGAAGGAAGAACATAAATAAATAACTTAATTAAACAGCTTCTAAAATTAGAAAATAATCAACCATGAGAACCAAAAATGGGTAGGGAAAAGGGAAAAACAAATCTTAGAGCAGTAATCAATTAAGTGGAAATCTAAAAAAACTATCCAATAGATCAATAAAAGCAAAAGTTGGTTCTTGAAAAAATAAACAAGATTAATAAATCACTAGCAAAAATCACAAAAAAAGGAGAGAGAGAAAATTAATAAACCAGATTAGAAATAAAAAGATCACTGCAGATACTGCAGAGATTCAAAGGATAATCAGAGACTACTTTGAAACTCTATGCAACAAAACATGAGAACCTGGAAGAATTGGGTAAATTCTTGGACTCATAATTTTCCATGGTTAAACCAGGATAATCTAGCATATCTAAACAGAACCATCACTTCTGAGGAAATTAAAATGGTAATCAAAAGTCTTCCCAAAAACAAAAGCCTGGGCCCAGATGGATTAACTAACAAATTTTTTCCAAACTTTCAAGAGGACTTTCTACCAATCCCTTTCAGGCTCTTTTAGGAAATTAAGAAACAGAAACATTTACAAATAGTTTTTATGAAGCTAACATCACCTTGATATCAAAACCAGAAAGAGATACTGAAAAAAAAAAGCAAAATACAGACTAATATACCTGATTACCAACAGATGCAAAGATCCTCTACAAAATCCTAAAAAACAGGATTTAATGTCTCATCAAGAAGGTCACACATCGTGACCAAGTAGGTTTTATTTCAGAAATGCAAGGATGGTTTGACATTTGTAAACCAATCAACATAATACACCATATCAACAAAAGAATAAGTAAAAAACAATATGATGATATCAATAGATGCAGAGACCATTTAATAAGGTCAAACACCCTCATAATATAAACACTCAACAAGATGGGAATGAAAAGAAGTTTTCTCAATATAAACAAGGCCATCTACCACAAGACAATGGCAAATATTCTCAATGGAGATATATACACTTTTCTAGAAAGTCTGGTACAAGACAAGGCTACCTCCTATCACCACCCCTGTTTAATGTAATACTGGAAGTATTTTCCATAACGATTAGGCAAAAAACAAGGGCATCCATATAGGGAAGAAAGAAAGCAAGCTCTCACTGTTTACAGATGTCATGATACTGTATTTAGTAAAACCTAAAGCATCTACAAAAAAAAACTAGTAGAAACAATAGATTCTTATAACAAAGTGGCAGGCTACAAAAATCAACTGTCTTCTTATACACCAATAATGATAGAGAAGAAATGGACATTAAAAAATATACCATTCACATTTGTGTCACACAAACTCAAATAACTTGTAGTCAACTTAAGCGGTGAAGGACCTATACAAAAACAAAACGAAAAAAGTAAAAACCTTACAAAACACTGCTTCGAGAAACAAATGAGGACACAATGAGATGGAGACATATATACTGTTTCTGAATTGAGAGGATTAACATTATTAAAATGCAATACTCCCCAAAACATCATACAGATGTAATGTAATTCCTCTAAGGATATCCATGACATTCTACAAAGAAGTGTATCAAACTTTCTTGAATTTCATTTGGAACAATAAACACCCAAGAATAGCTAGAGCAGGGGTCGAAGCTATAGAATAGCGGTAGGGCATTTGCCTTGCACTCGGCTGACCCAGCACATACCTGGGTTCAATCCCTGGCATCCCAACTGGTCCCCAAGCTAGAATGATTTCTGAGCGCATAGTCAGGAGTAACTCCTAGCGTCACTGGGTGTGGCAAAAAAAATAGGTAAAGCAACATTCAGGAAAAAGAAGATGGGAGGCATCACTTTTTCTAACTTCAAATTGTCCTACAAATCAATAGTCATGTAAACAGCATGGTATTGGAATAAAGACAGACCCTCAGATCAATGAAATAGACTGCAATTTTCAGAGAATGTTCCCTAGACATACAATCAATTAATCTTTGAAAAAGAGGCAATAAATGCAAAATGGAGCCAAGGGTAGCCTCTTCAACAAGTGGTGTTGGGACAACTGGTCAGCCACTTGCAAAAAAGCAAACTCAGACGTCTATCTATCACCATGCACAAAGGTCAAATCAAAATGAACTAAATCCTTTAGTATTCAGGCCCGGAACCATAAGGTATATAGAAGAACAAATAGGTAAAACAGTCCTTGATATTGAAACTGAAAGCATCTTCTACTGTCCAAAGAAGTGGAAGTAGAGATAAACTAATGGAACTATATTAAGCTAAAAAGCTTCTGCACTTCAAAGGAAATAGTGACTAGGTTACAAAGGCTATCCATAGAATGGGAGAAATTATTTACTTAATACCCACCAGACAAGGGGGTAATTTCTAAGATATACAAGGTAGCAACAGAACTTAACAAGAAAAAAATCTAATCTCATCAAAATATGGGGAGAAGAAATGAATAGACAATGCCTTATTTATTTATTTATTTATTTATTTATTTATTTATTTATTTATTGGTTTTTGGACGGCGCTCAGGAGTTACTCCTGGCTATCTGCTCAGAAGTAGCTCCTGGCAGGCACGGGGGACCACATGAGATGCAGGATTCAAACCAGCCACCTTAGATCCTGGACCGGCTGCTTGCAAGGCAAACACCGCTGTGCTAAGACAAATGGTCAAAAGACACATGAAAAACTGCTCCACGTCACTAATTATCAGGGAGATGCAAGTCAAAAAGACAATGAGGTGCCATCTTACACCACAGACACTGGCACACATCATAAAGAACAAGAACAATTAGTGCCAGCAGGGATATGGGGAGAAAGGAACTTTCATTCACTGCTGGTGGGGATGCCATCTAGTCCAGCCTGTATGAAAAACAATATGGAGATTCCTCAAAAAACTGGAAATTGATTTCCCATATGAACCAGTTATACCACTCCTAGGGATATACTTTAGGAATACAAAAACACAATACAAAAATGCCTTCTGCACACCCATATTCATTGAAGCATTATTTACAATAGCCAGAATCTGGAAACAGACCAGGTGCCCAACAACAGATGTGTGAGTAAAGAAGCTGTGGTACATTTACACACTAGAATACTATGCAACTGTCAAGAAACATGAAGTCATGAAATTTTCCTATATGTATAGGTGGACATGGGAACTATTATGCTGAGTGAAATAATTCAGAAAGAGAGGGATAAACACAGAATAATCTCAGTCACCTGCGGGATTTAAGAAAAATAAAATATTATAATATCCAGAGATATAGAGATGAGGACTGGAAGGACCTGCCCACAATATGTAGTTTACCACAAAGAGTGGTGAGGACAGTTAGAGAAATAACTACACTAACAACTATTATGACAATTTCAATGACTGAGAGAAATTAAATGTCTGTCTTGAATACAGGCATGGGTTGGTGGAGGAGTGAGATAGGGAGCATTGGTGGTGGGAAGGTTGTACTGGAGAAGTGGAATGTTCTTTATTATAACTAAAAACCAATTAAAATCATATTTGTAATCATGGTGATTAAAGATATTATTAAATATTGAAAATAAAAACATCAATATCTGATGAAAATGTTTAATTTTAATGTTTACTAATGAGGCTTATTGCATATTACATGAATATGTTTTAGAAGTATGATATTATTATATGTATATTATTTGTGCATAATGCAGCATTCTAAAAATTGGGAATATAAACATTTTATCTGAATTAAATTATTTTTACAAAAATTTTATTTTTATTTTTATTTATTTTTTACTTTTATTTTGCTTTATGGGTCACACCCGGCTGCGCTCAGGGGTTACTCCTGGCTCAATTCTCAGAAATTGCTCCTGGCAGACTCGGGGGACTGTATGGGATACCGGAATTTGATAACCATCCTTCTGCATGTAAGGCAAACACCTTATCTTTATACTATCTCTCTGGCCCCCCCAAAAGTTTTATTTTTACATAATTTAGTGCTCGTGATTGTTGGTGACGTTATATCTTACATATTTTTTATAGCCAGATGAAATTTCTCTAGTTATGTCATAGAAAAATTATTATATTTGAAAACAGAATCTATTCTTTCTATGGACAATTTTAGTTTTCTTTGTTATTGCCATCTCAGTAATCATTTCAAGCAGCTATCTTGGATATAGTTAAAGTTGTGCTATTTTCTTGTTTAGGGCCATTAAATGTCATATTTGGGTTTTCTGATTCACTCTTCATCAATTTGCAATTTTATCAGTATGTAGGCAGTTATTTTATTTTATGAATGAGTGAAAGCATACATATAATATGTTGCAGATCCCCTGTAGAAAAAATGAGAAGTATAGAGAGGTGTTTCATCTAATGTGAAAAGTCATCTTATTGTGTTGATACAGGGTGTGAATAAATATTGGATAAAATAAAAGTAATTAGAGAAAAATATGTCTTCTGTCAGTCAGAAGCATTAAAAAAAACATTTCTACATAGTAAGATCATTTTTGAGCAGATGCTTTCTCCTTATATGTACTTGTATTAATCATAAATTTGTATGAGCTTTTATTTTATGTGTTAAAATTAAGAAAATAGAAGCAATCTTCTCAGTGTAGAGGCAGTAATTAATGAGGAAGAAAGACATAATTCTCACATCA
The DNA here is from genome assembly GCF_024139225.1 of Suncus etruscus. Taxonomy (NCBI): domain Eukaryota; kingdom Metazoa; phylum Chordata; class Mammalia; order Eulipotyphla; family Soricidae; genus Suncus; species Suncus etruscus. The sequence goes on from NC_064858.1 coordinate 46,094,626, forward strand.
TCCAAATCGTCATTTTTTAAATTAAATTGTCTTTGATCATTTACTATTAGTGAATGGCTATTAATGAGAGACTTTGAGAATCTGAAAATAGCCCTTTTTGGTTTAGGGCCCTGATGATAAAAATTAACAAAAAATTAAGAAATATCAACACATATATTGAAAACTCAAGATTTAGATTTGGTAGCATTCAGAAACACCTGTTTTGTTAAAAACAAATAGATTTGGGACATTGTGATGGGAATGTTGCACTGGTGATGGGTGGTGTTCTTTACATGACTGAAACCCAAACACAATCATGTGTGTAATCAAGGTTTTTAAATAAAATATATATAAAAATAATAAACAACATGAAACCCTGTAAAAATAAACAAAAAACAAATGTCATCAAAAGTAGTGGGAAAAATTTTTGGCTTATTGGTCATTTTTCTTCAAAAGGAAGAGCCAGAGCAGGACTGGAATATGATGGTTATGACCAAATATGATGCTGAATATGGTGCATTAACACAATGAGTGGAAAACACACCTAGTATATTCATTTGGGAGCTGTTCTGCAAAGCATGGTAGAGATTAAAAGTGTGATGTATCTGCAAAAACAAATAAGTGTAATTATAAAGACATCAATTTGTGAATTTATTATAGGTTAATTTATGTTCTGAAATTTAGAAGGTGTAAATGTTAGTAGATTTTAGTTTGTATCTAATGTCACCAGACTTAGATCGAAGTCTAGGCAAGAAGATACTTTGTTAGAATTCTTGGTGTCATGATCAATGATTTTTTTTTCTATTCAGATAAAACCTGTTGCAGGTCAGGTGTCTTCTATATTAAACTATACCAATGTATACATGACTTCTGTGTTCACTGAAGCAGAGGTAGGAAGAAGCATCTAACATTTGATATCCAGATGTTAATATGTTTCATTAGCAATTCCAGATAAACAGACAATAGATAAATAAGATAAATAGAGGTATTGAGAGTTAGAGATGTCCATTCTATCTATATCTATTTACTATTCTTTCTATTTATCCTCAGCATTATTTTAAGGAATTAAATCATAGCACTTTCAAAAGAAGCAAGTTCCCAAACCTTGATTCAATCAGCAATCTGGAGGCCAAGAGAGTTAACAGCTTACTTTCAGTTCAACATCAGAAGATGATCCAATGATATGGTGTAATGAGAATCAGATGGGCAGAATTTTCTTACTCATATTGGTCTTTTCACTCTATTCAGGCCTCCCACTGATTGAATGAGACCTTCATACATTAAAGGAGAAAGTATGTTTTTCTCAGCTTAGTAGTTGAAATATAAATTTCATCCAAAGGTACCTTCACATAAATCTCTAAAATAATGTGTGATTAAGTATCTGAAAACTCTGTGGTCAAGTCAAGTAGATAAAATAAAATTAAACACCACAAGGCAATGACAATTGAGAATCCATACTTCATATCCTATATTGAAACTTCAAATAGAATTAGTGAGGTAATTTACCATCAATACAACTAAAAACAGATGACTCCCCTTGCATAGAAGAGATAAAAATCCTTGAGTAAAGTTATCTCCTCTTAATAGTCTGAACTTATATGTGATTTTACAGAGCTAACAACATAGTATGATATAAAGTCAATACATATTTATCCAATATAATAATTGTATTCTAAGGAAGAAACAGATTTGTTTAAACTTGCATATAATACAAATTCCTTTTAAATTTGTTACTGTTAAGCTAGAGTGATAGCACAGTGGGTAGGGTTGCATACAGCTGACCTGGGTTTTATCCCCAGCATTGCATATAGTCCCCTGAGCATGCAGGAGTGATTTCTGAGCTCAAAGCCAGAAGAAACCTTGAGTGCCTCTGGATGTGACCCCAAAATAAAATAATAATCATAAAATAAACTGTAAATTTTTTTTGGTTTTTGAACCACAACTGGTGTCGCTCAGGGATTACTCCCAGCTATGCTCTCAGAAATCACTCCTGGAGTGGGGGACCATATGGGATGCTGGGAATAAAACTCAGGTCCATCCTGGGTCAGCCGTGTGCAACACAAATGCCCTATTGCTGTGCTATCGTTCTGGTCCCTAAACTGTGATTTTTATATGACATTTACCCCTACTTTCTTATTCACATTTTAATCTCTTTGTCTTTGAAAGCATACCAACAGACCATATTTCTTTATTTAATGGGATAACCTGAACCCTCATATCTGAAATATTTGGCAGTATGTCCTGGGAATATAGAAGAGCACTTGAAATATTTTGTGAGCCCTAATTTTCTTCAACAAAATAAGTTTAAAAAGTGAAAAGCAAGGGCTGGAGTGATAGCACTGAGGTAGGGAGTTTGCCTTGTACGTGGCCCATCCAGGACGGATCTTGGTTCTTTTCCCAGAGTGCCATATGGTGCCCAAATCAGAAACGAATTCTGAGCAAATAGCCAAGAATAACCCTTGAGTGTCACAGGTTGTGGCCCAAAAAGCAAAAAAAAAAAAAAAAAAAAAAAAAAGGTGAAAAGTAGATAGATAGATAGATAGATAGATAGATAGATAGATAGATAGATAGATAGATAGATAGATAGATAGATAGATAGGTAGGTAGATAGGTAGGTAGATAGATAGAGAAATAGAGAGATAGAGAGATAGATAGATAGATATACAGATTTATATATAAAACTGAAAATTAATTGTACCAAAATTCCAAAGTAAATCAAACACTTTTATTCTGGAGTCAGGCATCTTTTTTTTTTCAAAATCAATATATTTTCACTTAACTATAACAATTAAAATTAACTAAAAAACTTTTCACAGCTCAAGTCCAAATATTTGTCTTCCTGACTTTGTGTGCATTCCTCTGACTATCGTCATAGACAATTTTCTTATGAATTCTCATGGATTTTCACAAGTCTATTTTAATTAGCAATGATATTATCTAACTTACTCATTAATCAAGCTGAAACTTCACAGTAAATGTGCCAGCATACCTTTAAGTGTATGGAAGCTTATAAAAGATTCCTTTCTAGTGAAGTGAATTTTTGAGACCAAACATTTAAATATTTTCCTATATGGACTTGTTCTATTGTGTTTACACAGAATATAGTGTTCTATTTTATCTTTTATCTGAAACATGTATTGAAATAACTTATAGGTATTATATTTACTTCTATTTTTATTACAATAATAATTTTTATTTTGACCAAAGTAGATAACATCTTTCACAGTAATATTTTAGATACAAACTAATATTGAAACAGGAATTCCCACCACCAAAATTGTCCTCCCTCTACCCCCGTTCTCTGTGTGCATCCTATATCCCACACTCTTCCCCCCAGGCTGCTAGTATAAGTGGTCCCCTCTGTGTCTAGCTTGTTGTAGGTTGGGTATGATTCTGTTGTTGTTGACTTTGGATTTGGTGTTTAAGTCCAATCATTTTTATTACTATTTAGTGATTTTAAAACTGTTTGGTCTTGGTACCTTCCATTATTTTCCCCTCAATGTGAGAGGCATAACAAGATGGTTCAAGTTATGGGGTTCTGTTTGAAGAGAAGAAAAGAAATAAAATGGAGTAATATCAAACAAGCTGAAAATGGGCGGAGTCCTTCTAGAGGCTCTTGGTTTGAGAGAAAAAAGGGAAAAAGGAAGAGAAACACCACAACAATACAATAAGAAAAATCCAACAAAATAATCCAATGAGCACTACAATAAAGACAAGCACTACATAATAACCATGGTCCTGAAATAAAAAAACAGAGCACAAAAAAAAAAAAAAAAGAATGAAAACATATATTTACTTCTATTTTTAAAGTTTCTTCTTTCCACATGTCCTATTTTCTGGTCAGTACTAGGCATGTTTGCAAATTTCTTTACTTCCTCCTAAACCAAATAAATATAGGTAGCACACAGAGTTAAGGTAAAGTAAATAAAAGTTAAAAATTCAGAACCATGCTTCCAAACAAATAAAAAATAAGTTGATTTTTGCATCTAATTATTCCATTGGTTACCAAGGTCATTTTCAGTATTTTCTAGAAGTTTGACAGCAGGCAGTTTTAGTGTGGATATCTTTAAATACTATTAAAAATTTTTAATAACTTTAGTCAATCAATAGGAAATTAAATATATGTTTGTATAATGTGAGAAAACAATAATTTTCTAGTAGTTTCTTTGGAAATATGGACACATGCCCTAGACACAATTAGTGTGCATAATGCAGTGCTAGCCATAACTGATTTCAATAGATTGTATCCAGTGTGGTAAACTAAATAGGATTCCTATTTATGATTCTATATATACTAAATGTTTTTTGGTATACTCATTTTTTATCAATTATATATATGTACTTTAATATTTCTGACCCATTTTAGATAAGATTTCTTATATGAGATTTCTCTTTATAAATAAATGTTCCAAATCCTGTGAATCCATACCTTAATGCAGTGCTTCTCAATTATTTTCTGTCATGCCCCCCTAGGAAGAAGAAAACATATTTCATGCCCCCCACATGACTGTAAATAGTATTTTTAATAAAAATAACTTTAACCTGCAAAATAAAAATATATAAAATAATTTGAGCTGATTTTTTAATCAGAGGTAAAGTCTGGATTAATGGTTACAATGAGCACATTTTGCATTGCATAGATTTTTGAATTGGGGTTTGAAGCAGGACACAGCAGCTCTCAGCTCTAGAGACATACAGAGACATAAACACAGGGTTTATCTTGTTATGACAGTGTTTGCCAAGGGCAAACGCACCCCCCTTTAGGAAGTCTCCCTCCCCTGGGGGGCACGCCCCCCTATTTGAGAACCAGTGCCTTAATGTAAAAAATATCAAGAGTATGAAGTTTAGGAAATTTTTTTTAATCACATAGTAATTATGTACTTAGCTCAAGTGGAAAAAATTTCTTTGACATAAAATCCATGTTAGAAAACCTTCATGGATATGAGTATATGAGTGTAGAATAACCCCCAGCTATTAGCCCAATATAAAGGCATTTTCCAAACTTTTTCATCCTTAAAACCCTTTGATATGTAAAAATTCACTGGATAGGTACTTTTGTTTCACTCTTGACCTCCCCTCCTCCTGGTGGAAGGGTATTGGTTTAATAAAGAAAAGTGAGTTTTGGCTTAATGCTCAGACACCACAAGGAAGAATCCATGAGAAGCCACTGATTCCTTGACTCTCTTGACTGTCTTGGTTTATGAATCTTTCACTTCTACCCTGCTTCTTCAGACGTGACCAACTAGAGTTGGAGATACAGTGTGTGGGGGTGATCTTATAACTCATAGATTTTTATTTTACATATGAGTTATGTTTCCTTTATAAAAACCCTCATAAAAGTTGGGAAGGATATTATTATCCAAAATTTATCAGCCATAGCATCAATATCCAGGGAGTTTTAATGGCTAGTATTTTAGAGTTAGTTGAAATTATTTGACCTAGGTACCATATTTAAACAATGTTAGTTTAAGATAATATTACTGGTGAAAGGTAGAAGTAACACTCTGGTGTTCCTTGCCAAAGTTCTTGAATAGGAATGGAGAGTGAGACTGAGCATGGAAATTAAGCCAGTGGCTTGAATGATACATGGTTAAAACTAGAGATGGACTAAAGATACAGTATACGACTAAAATGTCCAATACCTAGAACCCACATAGCTTACTAATCATATGAGATGTGGCATTGCAGGGCCCTAAACACAACACTGCTGGGTTGAATAACATGTTTCTTGTCCCTCAAATATTTTCAGATATTATTACACCCTAGTAATGTGGGGTGTACACTTAGGTGCCCTGAACTAATTGGAAATCCACCTCCAAAATATGTAGATAGCTTAAAACAAGAATAAACCTGAATCATAATTAAAACATGCTAAATGAGGGGCTGAAGAGATAGTAAAGCAGGTAAGATTTTTTTCTTTGCATGCTTTTGATCACATTTTAATTCCTGGCACACCTTGTGTTCTGTGATGATGTCAGAAATTATCTGAGACACTTCTTAGCTGTGGCCACTTCCAAAAGAAAAAAGTATCCAAAGGTCATGAATTAAGGGTGTGCTAAGTTAACAAGTTATAGCAGTTTAGAGGTGTAAGTAAGATCACAAAAGATATTGTCCCTCCATATGTAATGCATGGGCTATGAAGGAACTTGATCATCAGAATCACTCATTGAACAATATTTAATACAAACTGAATTGCATGCACATTCCAAGAGATTAGAACAAGACAAACAATCTTCACTGGGGTGGAATTTACCTGTAAAGAATCACAGACTGGGGCTGGAGCAGTGGCACAAGCGGTAGGGTGTTTGCCTTTCATGCACTAGTCTAGGAGGGACCGCCTTTAGATCCCCCAGCATCCCATATGGTCCCCCAAGCCAGGAGCGATTTCTGAGCGCAGAGCCAGGAGTGACCTCTGAGCATCACCGGGTATGGCCCAAAAAGAAAAAAGAAAAAAAAAAAGAAGCACAGACATTTGTATTTCATAGAGATTTGCATGACAGCAAGAGGCACTGACAGGTACTTCAATATTTACAAATGTAGCCTTTTGAATCAATAAATAGGGAGTGATTCTCAGATAAAGTTGGACAAGGACATTGATAAAGTACTTTGAACCATGAAGCTGTCTTAAAAAGATGTAATGCATAGTTTGCCAGTCTGTAAAAAATACAGAGAATAGAGTTGCTTGGTGGAAGTTTGGTGGGGTTTCAGATACATTCAAGATTCTTCCCATTTTATAAAATATTGCCTGAAAATGATTGGTTTAGATATATTTAAATTATATGTTAACGACTAGACATACTATTAGACTAGTTATAGTAAGGTTTTTACATTTGTTAATAAGAGTAAAAGAGGTATTTACATTGAACTTAATTATGATGTCTGTCTATGAATCTTATTTAACTTACTTTTATAGAGAAGATCCCAGATTTCATATGTTTTTTCACTTGATTAAGCTACCCTCTTAAGATTGAGGGTACAAGAGGGAATAAATGGGGCCAAAGCAGTGGCACAAGTGGTAAGGCATCTGCCTTGCAGGCCTTAACCTAGGATGGACTGTGGTTCAATCCCCCAGCACCCCATATGGTCCACCAAGCCAGGAGCGATTTCTGAAAGCATAGCCAGGAGTAAACCCCTGAGCATCACCGTGTGTGACACAAAAAGCAAAAAAAAAGAGAGAGAGAGAGACAAAGAGACAAGAGACAGAGAGACAGAGACAGATAGAGAGACAGAGAGAGACAAAGAGAGAGAGAATAAGTGACAAATAAACAGAACTATATATCATTGCTATTGTTTTATCTTACTAAAGTCAGAGATTCATTTCCTTCCAGGAAGGGCCATCCTGTCCACAAACAGAAAAAAGAACTGCACATGAGTCTAAGTAGCTGTAGAGGTGTTTTTTCTAATATGGAGTTGAATATACTAGGTAGTCAAAAGGAATTAAGGTAAATAATTTTTCAAATCTGCTCTTTCCAAATTATCAGATCTTAAGTGTAATACATAACATAGCAATTACTCAAGCATTTTCACACAGACTTGAGAGTTTGGAAATCTAGAATTTGCTGTCTTGGCTTTATATTTTTAGTTGCTTTAGGCAGTTCGTTTTCTAAAGACATGTTAGAGTGGGCAGAAAAGTACAAAAGTTAAGGGCAGTACTTTCAAAATGGCCAGTTACTATAAATGCTAGGGTGAATGACATCATTTTAGCAAAGATAGTTGGACACAATTTCTCTTCTCTGATAATCTTGAGCAGCAAAATTATAATTAACAATACCGAAAAGAGTTCCTTTTTCAGAGATAAAGAATCTTTTATTTCTTTTTTATTATTGTTTTGATTTGCACTTCTTTTTTTGATTAACTAGTTTTTTATTTTGATTAAAGTAATTTCTTTATTTGAGCACCATAGTTATAAACTGTTCATAATTGGGTTTCAGCCATAAAATGTTCACCCTTCTTCACCAGTGCAACTTTCTGACCACCAATGTGACCCATTTCCCTCCTCCCCAAGCCCCTGGCCTGTTTTAGAGATGGGCATAGACCCTTTTATTTCTAAAAACTATAAAGGTAGACTTTTGTTTTGTTGGTAATTTAGCGCCAACGCTTGACAGTAACTATCTCACCATACTTTGTGCAAGTAAAATAGAGGGACTAGATATCATTTTTTTTACTATGAATTTAACAATAGTTATGGAACAGCCTTCAGAAATATTTTGTATATTCCATCAGTAGCCAACCTCTTCATTCAACAACCTCTAAGACAGAATACTCTTACCTGAGATGATAATATTTACTATAAAGGAAGTGTAGGATACTTTATTTTTGCTAATGAATTAACACCAATTCAGTGACAGTACATATTTTATGCTGTATTAGTATTTCCTTAATGTTTCTATTTCCAACTGGAGAATATTATTTCCTTTCCTCATTCATAGAGATTTTAATTTACATAATAGAAGTTTTGATTGACAGAGAAAAACTTGTTAGAGAGAAACGCATAAAGGGCCAACCATCAGATCCAAAGTAAGAATATTATCTAATACAGAGCAATGAAATCATTCTGAGTAAATTCAAAGTAGAAGAAACAATTTAATAAAATTAAATATTGCAATGGAGTTTGGGACACTAAGGTTGATTGGGCTATTTGTGTTGGATGTTCCCCAGGGTTATTTTGTTGAGAGTTTGCCATTAAGTGGTCTAATTGTGTCAGTAGATGGGGGCCTTTTCAATTTGCATAATTTCCTCAAGGGACTGCAACTGCTAATTTGGTGATTAATTATCCATATTACACATTGTTTATTTGACCATGCCTAGATTAATTTCTTATTCCCATCAAATCACATTTAGATATGAATTTGCATATCTTGATTACATTTTAATGCCTTGGCTATCATTGTCTCTTCCCTGGACACCTCATCAGATTACAGAAGAGTGCTCAAGCAGAGAATGATGGAATGTCTTAAATGACATTGCACATCAGTGGACAGATAATGCACATGACTTATTTTTAATGAAGAGTGTGTTCTTTCATAATGAAGTAAGTTACAACATTTAATACATATTTTGTGTTATTTATTTCTATTTATTCTTCCCAACCAATTTCAAAATCAGATGTTATTAATGTTTTGCTAGTTACTATACTTATATATTGTCCTCTATATATTTAACCTTTAATTTTAATTAATCTGTAGTCTTTAATTTGTTTTCAAATACTTAGAAACTGTGTTAAAATTTAAAATCTAGAATTAATTCTTTTATATCATTTTTTTCTTTATCCTAAGAAACTGGTGGCATTAAATCAAAATTTCTTGATAGACAAAAAGAACATCAGAATGCATTGTTGTATATAATATTATATTTCATCTTATAATTATTACAAATGTAGATAATAATTAATATTTTCAGTGGCACTTTAGTTATAAATATCTAAATGCCAAATAATGCTAAGTGATTTTCTGGTATCATCTTATTTAATTCAACCAAATGGTAAAACTATTACTTTCCTTGTTGTGTAATAATGAGTTTTAGAAACAGAAAGAATTTTGTTCAAATTAAGATAACTAAAAATTATAGTTAACATTAAAAATCTGTCTAATAGCAAATATATATCTTTAAGCAGTAGTCTGTGTGATGAATGTTAAGTGAGAAAATGTTATTAACCAAAATGTATAAATAAACTTAATCAGCGAATGAACACTTTAATGAATCAGGCACAGAATAAGAAGTGAATTAATCAGCAACTAATAAATGTTCATTAACTATACAAATGTTAAATCATATAGAATACAAAGTGAATAAACTATAAAACATTGTGATGTTATTATCTAAACTGTAATATAATATATTAAAATGTAATTTTATTTAAAACATTTTAATTTCTAACTCCCATTTTAACTTCCATCAAGTTAGCAATAAACAGTGTTAAGTCAAAGGACTCAAGTCAGAGATACTGAATTCACAGTAAAAAAGCAGAATGTGGCCAGAGGCCATGGTGGAATATAAGTACTGTTCACTATGTCAACAAAATGAGGAGAAAATTCATATAACCAAAGCAACATATGCAGAGGAAACCATCAGCAAATCAACATCCATTTGTGATAAATCTCAAGAAAGCGAAGATATAATATGCTTCAACATAATAAATCCCAGATACAACAATGCCACATTGATTAGTCAGAAAAAAATGAAAGATTTTTATCTAAAATGTGTGTAAAATAATATCTCACTCACCACATGACTCAAAGGAGTTCAAGGAAATTCAATCCACTGCACTGAGGCAATAGTAAAAGATGACAGTGGCACTGTCAAATGGGGATTGCCCGGAGAAAAGAACTTCACTTGTCTGCTTGATGTTCCTCAGTCACAACACTCATAAAAATGCCTGGCTTGGGTGGGACGTCTAAGAGCATAGCTGAGAGTTCACATCCCAGCTAGCCCTAGGAGGCAGCAACAAGTTATGCCTGGAGTTCACTTGATCTAATGCTATGGGAAATCCCTCTGCCACTTGATTATTAGGAGGGGCACAGACTCAGACTGGAGTGAGAAATTGCTCTATGCAGCAAAGGAAAAAAATGGTCCTAAACTGGCTCCCTATACAGACCTCCCTCACCAAAAAAAAAAAAAAATTTTTTCAGAAGATAAAATAGGAAAGCAAGATCGTTTTAATTGTTGTTTGTTTGTTTGGGTTTTGTGCCACACCTGGTGGTACTCAGGGGTTACTCCTGGGTTTGTGCTCAAAAATTACTCCTGGAAGGCCCTAGGGACATTATGGAATGCCAGGAACTGAACCGGGGTCCGCCACCTGCAAGGCAAATGCTCTATATGCTGTGCTTTGGCTTAGTTTTTTATTGAATGAAACTTAGTAAGAGCTGTGTAGTGGGGAAAAAAAGAAATCAGATTTTAAGAGGGGGATCTATAATTGATCAAAACAAAAAACAAGCAAAGAGAAATGGAAAGATATTTGTTCAAGGGAGACATCTTTGAGGAGCTTTTATACAATTCCTTACTAACTTTATTTTTTTTCCTGGAAATTTGCACTTATTACAGTTAATCTGGTGCTGTTGCAGGACAAAGCCTTGCAGTGTTGATGATATTTTCATCATTTCATAGATTCTTCTGTAGTTTTTCCTTGACTAAGGTGACCACTGACCACCCTGACAACTCACCACCCACTGAGCATGGGTCCTTGAATTTTGACACGTGGGTAGAACTTTCCCAAAGAGTTCATTATTAATACTTTACAAGAATGTGGTTCTTCATGCCTTTGGGCTAGGCATTCTCTCCTTAAGTTATTCATTTCCAAAAGTACATTGCCAGGCTCCCCTACTCATCTTCCTATAACAAAAGGAATCCAAATTGAAAAAAAAGGAACACTATCACTATTTGTTGATGACATGAAAACATTACATAGAAAATTCTAGACTCCTAAAAAATAATTAGAAAGAATGAACCAGTATAGTAAAGTGCGAGAGTAAAAATCAATAGAAAAATATTATTATATTTCTTACTGCAAACAGTGAGTAAAAGGAAATCAACAACTAAATCTCATTTACAACTGTGTCAAAAATAATTGCAGCCAAATATATGGGAGACTGATAATGAATTTTTGAAAAATAATAAAACAGAAGAAAAATTGTTTAGGCCTGCAGTAGCCCAAAGGCATTTGAGTTAAAAATTCTGAGCTCTTTGAAAACATTTTCCATATTCTTTGGAGAGGAAGGCACCACTCAGGGTAAAAGTCCCTCAGGTGAGGAGAAGTTACAGAAAAATATAAAAATCATGATAAGAAACTGAAAGGACTATCAAGAGTGCAAAGCTTCCCATATGCTAATACCCTGATTATTTTTTATGTATGCATTGAATATCAGACCCAGACAATTTGACAAAGTTTTATAAAATCTCTTCCTAAAAGCCATTCAAGGAGTGTTTGATTTTTCAAGCCAGTATTATCTCTTGAACACAGCTGTCTCCTCCTTTCTCTCTCCCTTTTCTCTAATTTATTTTATTAAATATTATTTACTTCATCAAATAAAATAAAATAAATTTTTAATTTCAGTTGTATCATGCTCTTTATTTATTTGGTCACTGATCAGTAATGTTTTCTGCACCAGAGTTTGTAACATAGTTGTATACAAATATAAAGCATTGCTCCTATGCCTTCACTCTACTCTAGTGAAGAGCATTGTTTGTGTTTCTTGAATATGTTTGTTTCATAAACCTCCATTTTTCTCTTCCCTACATCTCCCCAAATTTATTTATTTTTATTTTGGGTCACACCTGGTGATGCTCAGGGGTTACTTCTGGCTATCCACTTAGAAATCACCCTGGCTTGGGGGACCATATGGGACGTCAGGGGGAATGAACTGTCGTCTGCTCTAGTTCAGAAGAATGCAAGAAAAATGCCTTTTGCTGTGCCACCGCTCCAGCCCCATCTCCCCAAATTTCTTTTAATAAAATTATTTTGCTTTAAAAAATGTGATTATCTGAGAATCAATGTAATGAAGATGAAAGAAAACCATTAAATAGTTATTTTTAATATAGAGATCCAAGAAAATGAAAGGCGTTCCATGCTCATTAATTGGATGAAGTAACATTGTTAAAATAACTATCCTACCTACAGCATTGTTTAAATTCAATACAATCTTTTTCATAAATATAACAGTATACTGAAGGCAAAGACAACAATCATTACAAATGACCAAAGTATTCCTAAGACAATATTACTAAAATAAAGTCATCATACATTCTGTCTTAAATTCTACTAAAACTGCAATGAAAAACGTGTAATATTGAAATAAGTGTGAACATTCAAAATAATGGAATAGAACTAAAAGTTCAAAATCATCATCATATATATGGATGATTATTTTATGACATAGGAGTCAATAGAAAAAAATGGATTAGGAAATGTCTACAGTCCTAGGAAAACAAGTTATATCGTGCAAAAGGAATAAAATTGGACCGTTCACAATATGCACAAGCACTAACTTAAAATGTATTTAATAACTAAATGTAAGGTACAAATTAATAAAACACATTAAGAGAAACATAGGGGGGCTGGAGCAGTGGCACAAATGTTAAGGCGTCTGCCTTGATAGCGTTAGCCTAGGACAGTGGTCGGCAATCTTTTTTTCAACTGAGCCAAATCTGGCCAAAACCATGATTGAAATTTATTTTGAGAGCCACACAGGGCTTGCAACGACAGAGGCTAGGAGCAGAGTCCTGACTCCTGGAGTGGCCGCCCGGCACACAAAAGAGCCAAATTAAAAGTGTAAAGTGGCTTGCGAGCTGCAGGTTGCCGATCACTGGTACGACATACCGCGGTTTGATTCTCTGGCATTCCATATGGTCGCCCCAGCCAGGAGTGCACAGCCAATAATAACCTGTGAGCGTCATCAGGTGTGACCAACCCCCTTCCACCAAAAATATAAAGAGAAACATAGGGAAAACATTCCATGGTGTGAAATAAACCGGTACCATTACATAATTTAGCTCCGAACCTAGAAAAATAAAAATGGAGACAAGTGCCCAGAATGAGATTAGAAAATCTCCCCGGTCTATGGGAAGGCAAGGACTAAAGGACAACAAGCAAACAGGGTTAATAAACAAGATGCATGCCTTAATCTAGCATCTGATTTGCTTATATGTGACTTAAAGGAATATGAATATGTACCTTGAATATGCAAGCTGAAAATATCTAAATTGTGAGCCTACATCATGCTTGGGGTTTCAAGTCTCTCTGACTTGTGGGCCTTCTGAGCTGAGTCTTAATAAACTGATTTCTGTCCTCTTCACTCTATGTCTTCTGTTTTGTATAGAGATCAACCACCTAACATGAAGGCCCCACCGAGATTGCTTGCTCCAACTCCTTTGACTTGCAGGCCTTCAGCGCTGAATCTTAATAAATCTATCCTTATACTCTTCTCTCTGTCCCCTGTTCTGCCAGTGAGCTACCACCTAAAAATGGTATAGATTGCTTTCAGTGGCCTCTTCAAGGACTGAACTGGCAGAACAAAAACAAGCAATAGCAAACTAATGATGGGGTTTCTTTAAACTATGAATCATTGGTCATTCTTGAAGGTGCTTGAAAGACTATATGGAATGTTGGGAATCAAACCACATCAGTTGCATGCAAGGTAAACAACATATTTACTTTTCGATTGCTCTGGTCTCTTCTGAGAGTATCTTGTAAATGAATACCACAATCTTTCTGCTTCTTCTTTAAAAGTATTGACAAGTAGCATTAGATTGGTAGGAAGAAGAAAGCAAGGGGTATTTCAGAATCATCAAATGAGCTAGTGAAAGACATATTGTAATCCAAGACTTTAAATATTGTTTTGGTTGAAAAAGCTCATTATTATTTATGAATAAGATTAAATAATGATTATGAATGATAAAGATACATTTAAGACAATGTCTTAGTAAACTTGACAATAAACAATTAGAAGTTATTTTGCTTTTTCTAATAGAAAGGTTGAGTAGCCAGGCTAGAGAGATAGATAGTTCAGCAGGGAGTGTGATTTCCTTGAACAAGGCTAACCATTATTATATCCCAGGCATATCATATGGTTCTCAAGTGAAGAGCTAGGGGTAACTCATGATTACTGCCAAATACAAAAAAAAAATAATAATTAAAGTTGAGTAGAACCCTGTGCTAATTTTGTCATATAGAAAATATAAAAAATGATTTCTTCTGAGTTTCCTGTGAATAGAGAATACGGACATTTCCTGGTAGGATACTGGTTACTTGACGGTTGTGGTATGGAAGTTCTATGAATTAATTGTATGATCTGTATGATACTTTTATGCATGCTATGGTAGAAAGGATCAAAACTCAAAATCACAGTTCAGGATTTCATCTTCATTTTGAATGTCTTCTTAGACAAACCATTTTGCTCTTCTCTTGTGAATTAGAATAATAGCACATTTTACTAAGGTTATTATAAACACAAAATTGGGTTATTATTTGACAGTGTTCTGTAATCATTGAAGCCTAGATTAAAATGCAAAATTGCAAAAGACAACTGTACAAAATAGATAGAAACTGTGGGTGGTTAAATTGCTTTAGAGCTAATAGACTCACATTGAATTTTGTCTTTAGAAATATTTGTAAGATCGATTAAACTGCTTTGTACAATAATTTTTTACCTTTAAAAGAATGATTATGTTGCAGATGAAATAAAAATGAGTGTGGGTATACACTGTGCTTTAAGAAGATAAAGTAGAATAGGTGTTCCCAAATAATTCTTGTGCCTTATTTTCCTTTCCAGTTGTCCTCTTTTGTCCTATCTCTATTGCTATCATTCCTTTATCTTTTGTTTCTTATTTCCTCCATCCCATCCTCTCTATCTCTTCCTTCTACTTTCCACCATACTTTGTACCATCTTTTCACAAAGTCCTGACTGCATCATAATATCTTACTGGCACTTATTATATTTAATATTTCTCTATCACTTTTATTATCCAGCTCTGCAAGAAGATGTTTTAATTTTATACATTGTTTAACCTTTGTCACACAACAAGTTCTTTTGTTTGTTTGTTTAGGGGTCATACTGGGTGACGCTCAGGGTTCCTCCTGGTTCTGCAGCCAGAAGTCACTCCTGGCAGGCTTGGGAATCATAGGGGATGTCGGGATTTGAACCGCGGTCTGTCCCAGGTCAGGCATTAACCCATCAGCAGTTTTCACACAACATGTTCTTAATTTCCCAAGTAATTCATGGCTTTATTTGTTTTTCTGGCTTCATAGAGACTTCTACATTAATTCTGCCAACACTTATTTTCTAACACCCAAAATTGATCTCTACTACTGAAACCTGTTAAATTCTGATGTTTTTTTTTTTTTGCTACTTTGTAACTTAACCTAAGATTTATAGCTTCATGGAACTTTTGGGAAACTTGGTTATGCAAGAGTCACAATGATATTTCTAATAACCCCAAAATTGATTGTTGCCATTGATAAGTACTTATGTGCATTTTGTTAAGTATCTATATTTTAGTAATGTTTGTGGATCTATGTATATCTAGTATATCAGTTTAACAAAATTTTATTAAATATGTTTTCTCTGTTAAACATTTTCTAAACATAGAAAATTTAATAGTATCCTAAATTACCTTCATGAAACTTAGGTTCTATCATGGGAGAAATAAATAGATAAATAACTAAGAAAGTGGTATATAATAGCAAGATTTTTTGTATTATCTAAAGACAATAGTTTCTCCGTGGAAGATTGAAAAATGTCATATTTCTTATCTATCTTTTGGAGTTGTTTTAAATGTATGTATATGAATAAATACTAATACTTTATAATACATAATTAACATAAAATATTAAGCACATATACTTAGAAATGCTATGAGATTATTAAGATTAAAGATAATAGAAGTTGGGGCCAGAGCGGTGGCGCAAGCAGTGGCTGTGCCTTGCACACACTAACCTAGAAAGAACTGCGGTTTGATTCCCTGGCATCTCATATGGTCCCCCAAGCCAGGAGCGACTTCTGAGCACATAGCCAGGAGTAACCCCTGAGCATCAGAGGGTGTGGCCTCCCAAGAAAGCAAAAGAAAAAAAGATAATAGAAGTAAAACAAAATATTAATTAAATATAAAGGAACTCAGTTCTAGCCATAATATAATATAGGAAGGCTGTATCAATGATCAATTGTTCTATCTCAATCTCAGTCTCCTCATCTGAAAATTTAAGGAGTTAGTCTAGATGATTATAAAATTCCTTTCAGCTTAGTAGAATACATTTTAAAAGTATGTAATGTTGATATTCATATTTAGAGGTCCCAAAAGAACAGTCAAGTGTTTAAAGCATATTTGAAAAGATACACTGAATGTATTCTGAGATGAATTTCTTTTTAATAGCTATTAGCACACCAGGAACACTGTGTCTTTTATTAAATTTGTCTCTTTTGGTGTGCTGATAGTATCTTCTGAATGTAAATTGCACAATATAATATAATAAAGAGTAGTTTAGAATTGTTTTTTATAACAGCACATGCCATAGTACTTGGCCATAAAATAAGAAGTAAAAATACATCTTGTCCTAAAAATCCATAAATTTCAGCTGACTAAAAATTGGGTGTTAAAAAATTAATAAGAGAAAGGCATTTCACAGCACGCATGTATGGCTTGAAAAAAGATGTTCTTTGTAGAACAGAAAAAAGGGGCCTCAGTATTCTGGAATTTAGTGACCTAAAAATATTTATATTGTTTATCTTTGTTTTTGCTAATGATTATCAGTGCCATACTAATTTTCTCATTTAGTGATCAATACTGCTAATGATATTTGTTTAAAATCAATATTCATACAGTTCTCCTTTTGGATCAATTTATGTGTAACTTCATTGTACATTTAATAACAAAAATTAGGTTTAGGAGTTTGAAATTTAGTATTTGTACTGCCAAAGTGAGCAAAGGATGTATAGATTTTATTAAAATAAGTTGGGTTATTTATCTCAAAGAAGACTACTTATTTCACAGATAGGATGTATTGAGAATAATGAGTAAATGGACAAGTGAAAGAAATTTATAGAAATAGTGGAAACTTTGGCTTCTTACCTTTATGTGCCCTCCATATAAAATTTTTGTTTGTCACATCGAAAATTTATATATATATATATATATATACATATATATATATTGCCAGTGCTGTGGTTGTAGAAAACTTCTCAGAAACTATTTTTTCTTATCTCTTGTAAGCATGCTTTTTCTACAAACTTTCACAGATGACACTAAAAACCAAAAACCCAAACTGAAAGTGTAGTTGGCTAAAGAAATTAGAAGGATGTCTAGTAGTTTGAAACATTTACTGTAACCAGCATTCTTATCTCTAAATGTATGCAGTTAGTTCTTTTTTTCAAGGCATTTATACGTATATAAAAAAGTGATATTGAATATTTTATAGATACTATGATCACAAAATTGTTTTATTAACATGAAGATGATAAGTGAATCATAGAGTTAGCCCAAATCATTTTAGTCTATGAGACTAAAAACAGTTTGCTAAGATGAAATTATTTTGATTGGACAAGTTAGCTTACTTATTTAGAATGTGGTGTTGATCAAATGAAACTATTTTGGCTATATAATCATTGTAAAATATACAAATTATTTAAAAATAATAAAAGGGTTTCCCCCTACTTTCTATGAATTTTGAAATATGTAGAAGAACAGTGTTTATAAAAAAAGAAGAAAAATAACACAAAAAAGTAAGAAAAATAAGAAAATTCTTTTCAGGTCAATGTTGGTAGCTTTGAGAAGGATGTTTGCTCAAATATGGCTTGTTTAAAGCTTTTAGAAATCTTTATCATCATGTTACCAGATAGTGTGCATGTCAAGACAGTAGATATTTATTCTTTATATATGTCACTTGGATCCTGGACATAATTACTACCCTAAAGTTTGACTTCATGGAAATTATTCAGCATCATTTGATAGGTTCCTGCTTAGTGAGGTTAAAGAGATATTGTGTGAAACAATCCTTTTTCACAAGATAAAATTCAAGTTATAAGTTTATATCTTGGAGGGTATCATTTGATAGTTTTATGATAGTATTTCTTTTTTTTTATTTTTGGTTTTTGGTTTTTGGATCACACCCAGCAATGCTCAGGGATTCCTCCTGGCTCTATGGTCAGAAATCGCTCCTGACAGGCTCGGGGGACCATATGGGATGCCAGGATTCGAACCACCATCCTTTACCTCCATACTATCCCTCTGGCCCCCAATGATAGCATTTCTTAGGCAGGCATGGTATTCTTTTCCTGTTTTTGGAAGGTTCCCTAACATATATATTTGACCATGTAATTAGGGGTTCAATGCGAGGTTCAATGCTCAGACCCTTTAATGTTGAAGACCACCAGGGTCACATTGGTGATGCTTTTAGGTTTACAGTGATGTATCTGGTGATGATTGAAAGGTGAAGAATGTAGTGCCATGCAAATCATGTGTTATAATGCTTGTTTTCCTGCTTCTTGAAAGAAGCAATTAAACTCTTACAGTATTATAGTACAGCTCCATTAATTAAATGTGAGTCAAAAGAGGTAGTGTTGGTATGTAAGTCTGACTTCTCTAATGATGAAAGTTTCTGAATTTCTATTTATGCAAAAGGAGAAATAAAATGTTTGGTCAGATATTTTTAAAGTGTTTAAAAATTTGGATAATCCACTTATGCACAAAACAAAAATATTGTTGATTTATTAACTAAACTATATAATTGAAGATGATAAGCACAAGATAACATCAAATTGGCCAAATAGCAAATTTATTGGAATATTGGGCAAGTAAAATGAATTCTTCAATCACTATAGAATGTATAAGGCTTCCCTAGTGCATTGGCTTCAGATGGTATGTCTTCTGCCTCTGTGAACTCCTCCATCTGAGAGAGAGAGAGAGAGAGAGAGAGAGAGAGGGAGGGAGAGAGAGAGAGAGGGAGAGAGAGAGAGGGAGAGAGGGAAAGAGGGAGGGAGGGAGGGAGGGAGGGAGGGAGGGAGGGAGGGAGGGAGGGAGGGAGGGAGGGAGGGAGGGAGGGAGCTATTGTAAGATTTTGGACACAGAAGAGGTAGTAACTTACTTCTGGGTTAAAGCCTCATTCCATTCATAAAAGAAAAAGCATAGATATTATAGCTAAAACAGATTTATATCCATGAGATAGAAGTAATAACATGAAATTAGATTTTTAGATCTCAAAGCAACCAAAAAAACTTATCTGGATAGAAATTGGGTAAACAGACTTCATGTGGTTATATTTGGAAAAAGACAAGAATAAGCAATTTTATGAACTTTAATATTTCTTCAGTCATATTTATTCTAAAATGTTATCATTTTTGTTGGTAACTGGGTTAATACTTGTATAGTAATAATGAGTGATTATTTTTTACTTTAATTCTTTTTTTACTAATGCACCATGACTTATATGGTTTCCAGTAGATTTTCAGGTAAGCAATGCCTCAACACAATCCCCATTACCAGAATCAACACCCTCTACCATTGAAACTAGGTTCCCTTCTTCTCTTCAACTCATCATCCTGCCATCTGAATTAGTACAGTTTATTTAATAAAAGAGTGAGTCTATGGAGTCTATGGCTTGGTTCAAACATGACCAAGCTACAGCTTTTTTTGGTAATTACTTCATTGTATAGTTATCACTTTATCATAGCCTTAAGATAAAATTGAAATAAATTGCAGAGTTATTATCTTTAACATGCTCATGTGATGGGGTCTGAGTCATAACATTGTGGTAGGGCATTTGCCTTAAATGTGGATGACCCAGGACATACCGTGTTTAATCCCCAGCATCCCATATGGTCCACTGAGCCTGCCAGAAGCAATTTCTGAGCAGAAAGCCAGGAGTAACCTCAAAAATCAAAAATTAAAGAAATAAAAAATGCTCATGTGAAGAGCTTTTAGTATGAAGTGATATTATGCTCTGGCTTATGCATTTTATGTCTTCAGGTAGTTAGAGCTTCCATATGATTTAGCAATTTTACTTCTTGACATCTAACCCAAAATTCAAAAATACAAATTCAAAATTATATATATATTTATATATATCCATACATATTCATATATATTTTCCATATCATATATAGATTCCTATGTTTACTACAGCACATAGTACAATAGCCAGGATAGTGAAACAAAACTAATGACCAATGGCAGAGAAATGGGTAGACATGTGGTAGATTAGATAGATTGATAGATAGATAGATAGATAAATAGATAGATAGATAGATAGATACAACAGAATATTTATGCAGATGTTAGCAAAGATTAAATCATGTATTTAGGTGCAACTGGATGAAATTGGCAAGCATTCATTTTTAGTGAAATTCTCCAAAGCAAGACATACTGGATGATCTCACTGATCTATAGTGTGTAAGGAAACAGAAAAGGCAATAATACCAATTGACAACAAATATGGGGTAATATAATACAATCTGAGAACAATGTGACAGGGGCCGGGGTGGAGAGTGTCAAACCTTTTGTTAGTAGTGAGGCATGCAATTGTGTACAGCAGGTTTATAAATGGTGTTGACCATAGTAAATGTGTTGATTTAGCTGTACTATGTCAAACAAAATATATCATTAATCTAAAAAAATTGACTGTTGTGATAATTCAAAGACTTAGTTTCTTCTCCCACAATCAAGGCAATTATAAAGAGGGAAGTGATTCTAGTGATATTTAAAGATCAGGTTAATTCTATTTTCTTCCTTTATCCCATGGATATGAACCCAAGAAATCTTAATATTTAACTTTCTATCAAAATGTCTTTAGAAAAAATCTAACCTATTACACTATTTTTACCAACCAAGTTCATATGAATTAATTAGTTCACATGAACTTTTACAGTCCAATTCTTGGCCTTCTTTTCACCCCAAATTAAAGTGTTAGTCTAAATGTGAATAATCTTAGTTCACTTGTCTTACTTAGGGAAGCAACAAACATAAGAGGGAAAATAGTTTTCCATAATTTATTCACATAAAATATGAATGCATCATCCTTTCATTGTATCATTCAGCACTTGAATCTAAACAGTAAAATTTGCAAGTCAAAAATTATTTCCTGCTATACTGGTAGGCCATAAAAATGTATGAGTAGAAAGAAAGCAGAAAATGTCGCAATCCTTGCTAATGCCACCTTTGCATTTCTATGGCATATTGCCACTTAGTAAAGGCTTCCATATCCTTATTTTCATTTGAATTTTATGCTAGTGTTTACAGAGGTGAAGTGCAGGTATCAGTCTGCCCTTTTTTAGAAATGAGAAAACTAAATTGATATTTCCCCTCCCAGTCTAGTTGAAAAACTAAGAATATATGTTGATTTTCTAGCAATAAGACCTATGAGCCTTATTTATTCCATACTATATAAAGCAATTGTAAGTGTAGAGATGGCATGTTCATTCAAGTTCAATAGTTAGGAAACAGTGAAAATATTTCAACTATGGGCAGATCAACATTTTGATCTGTCTGCATCCTGGACCATGGACCAGCAATACTAACCTTTGTGGTAACCACTGATTTTCAACCTTTCTACACCTGCATACCAGTGGTTGAAGACTACTTCATTAGATAGTTCTGACTCTTGACTAACTCTGACTCCTAACTAATTCATCCTAACAGTTAGAAAAATAAGAAATATATCTTTATCATTGCTATGGCTGTATGTAAATGCTAATTCTAGAATTTACTTTCTAAGGATCAAGTTCCCTGCTTTTCTAAAGTTCACATTACCTCACTTAGCTTTTACAAAAGTGTATCTGTGATTTCAGGCTGAACAAAATCCATAAAGAGTTTATTATGAGAAAAAAGCTAAAAATCCAAAATAGCATCAGCCTTGTTTTGTAGCATCTTTGTAGAGGTACCCTGAGCACCAAGAGAAGTCCTGCCATATTGCATCCCCAGGAATTATTTTATACAGACAGTGTATTATATCATTTCTGAATTTATTATTTGTCAGTGTTACTTTAGATTTTATGAGATATTATATTTATATCAAAGGAAATTTTTAGGTCTAGGAATGCATTTTTCCTCCTAATTTAATCTTTTTTGGATTTACAACATTTTGGTTTAAGAAAGATTTTCTAGGAACACTCTACAAT
Organism: Suncus etruscus; assembly: GCF_024139225.1. Classification (NCBI taxonomy): domain Eukaryota; kingdom Metazoa; phylum Chordata; class Mammalia; order Eulipotyphla; family Soricidae; genus Suncus; species Suncus etruscus. The sequence goes on from NC_064858.1 coordinate 46,117,200, forward strand.
TTTTCCCCATACTTTTGCATGGTATAAAAATTTACATTTCTGTCCTGTGTTTTTAAAATATTATATACTCTTTTGCTATAAACACCCCTACAATGTGGTTGAAAATTAGCATACTTCAGATCAATGCTATAAATATGCTCAAGAGCATTTTTGTTTTTGAGGCACTGCTTTGAGAATATTCCTGGTTCTATACACAGGAATAACTCGTAAGTTCTTGGTGTTTGGGGTCCATAGAGAGTACCACAATGCCAGCAGAGTAATTAATAAGCAAGGTAAGCATCTCAGCCCATTCAAATGCATCTTGGAGAAATTGCTTTCAAATTCTACATCCATAACCTGTGTAAGCCTGAGAAGTACTTGACCTCCCTACTATCAGTTATCTTCTTTACAAAGGAATGAACATGCACATAGGGCTACTTCATAATGTGATTGTGAAGATCTATAAAGATAAATTGTGAAACGGGAACAGTATATACTACAACATTAAATAATAACTATACCAATTCAAGAAGAAAGAACAAAGTCAAACGAAGATCATTGGCTTGGCCTCAGAGCTGAGGAGATAGTACAGAAGGTAAGGTGCCTGCCTGGTATGAAGCTAACCTGTACTCAATTCCAGGAATCCCAATGGTTTCCAGTCTCTGCCAGGAGTAATTCCTGAGTTTAGAACCACAGTAATACAGGGTATGGCTCTCCCAAAACCCTCAAAATAAAATTAAAATAACTTAGCTTTCATCATAAACTTATTAATTTGCGATGCATTTTTCAGATTATCAAATTCCCCTTGTGCAAATTATTGTGTGTCATCACTTAACATGAAAGCAATAATGAATTTCTCCTCTGGTTCAGGGAAAAGTCAACATTTTGGGGGAATTTCTACTTATTTTCAGGATTTTCATTTGTAACCATTATCATAAGTTGTTGATGTTACATATGTTTATAGTGACAGAGAATGTCTGAGATAAAGGAAAGTAGAAGCTTTTTTAATAACACACACACACACACACACACACACAAATCCAACTCAGGAAAAACAGAAATCCAGTTGGTGAAAATGATTTCTTCATGAGATATTTTATGCTAAACACATTCCTCTTCAAGTACTCTTAATTTTCAGAATAGAAATGTGGTACTTAAATTAAACATTTTTTTCAACCCTCTAAATACATCACTATTAAATGGAACTTAATTAACACACTTTCTATTAACTATAGGGATCTGAAATTCCAAATTCATCATGCAAGACACGAATATAATTGGACTGCGCACTACAAAAGTGCAACTTCAAAGTTGTACATATGCTTAAATCACCTTCAAAACAATTAAACGATGAGCATGTGACTAAATTACTGCACTGTGTTCTCTGCTTAATTTCAAGGTTGAAGTGTCTTCCCCATCACAAACGTAGGCAAACCCCTAGAATGGTAGTAGTAGGGGACAGATAGGAAATTAATGGTTCTTTCTGTTGTTTTGATTTCCACATCTTTGATGGCTTTGCATAATTGGAATAATTATAAGCTTCTAGCATGCAGATAAGGCTCACCTATGTTATTCATTTGTATGAAGTGCTGATCAATTAAACCTTTCTCTTAAAAAAAAATGCATCACCCCATCCTGCAACAACAAAGCTTAGGTTCCTGCTGTCTCTAGACTCTTTTATTATAGCATCTCATTGGTAAATTGTAATCAGCCTTTTTTCTGTTTTTCTTTTTATCTTCCTTTTGTCTGGGCGTCTCTCTTTGATGAGTTCATCTTTATTTTAATATTCCAGTATTCAATGATTTAAATTACTTTTGCTAGTAGGACAATTATTGGATGAGATTATTTTCATGTTGTGCTTTTAAAAATTTGTATTATACTATAGGTAATATGACTACACTAATGTTAAGTTCTATGGTTTTGATGTACAAAATTCATACACTTCATGGTCCACCAACATGACAGAAAACCTCTACATTTGACCTTATGTTATTTTTAGTCTAACTCTTCTTCCAACATCTCTTCCTCCCCTTACTGATGGCTAAAATGAGTTTTGTAATCCAAGGCCAAGGTTTTATCATCATTTAATACTGTTTCTGATCTTAATTGATATTTTTATATTTTTCAGGTGAGTGAAATCATCCAATATTTATATTTCTCCCTATGACTTATTTCTAGTAATATTAATTTAATATATACTATATTTCTTTATCCACTAATCTCTCATTGTACACTTGGATTGGTTTCATATCCTGGCTATTGTCTGAAGAGGTATAATAAGATAAGTATGCATATATCTTTTTGAATAAATGTTTATATGTTGCAAATACATGTTGAGATTTGGAATCACTGAGCATATATATAATGTACATATATGCATTATCCTTACATTTGGAACTATATCCAGATCATTTTCTGCAGAAGCTGAACCAGACAGAATTCCCACCAACAGTGAAAGAAATTTCTTTTCTCATTATATCTCCAGCAACTCTGGTTATTTATGATTGTTTGGATATATGCCATTCTCAATGATGTAAAAGTGTTATCGCATTGTTGTTTAAGTTTGTATTTTTTCTAGTAAATAAGGATAAATATGTTTTCTTATATCTACTGGCCATGCATACATACTCTTCCAAAAAGTGTCTTTTCACTTCCTTAAGAAGATTATTGATGCTGTGGCATTAGAACCACAATAGAATAGAAACCCAAAATCTCCCTGTAACAAAACATAGAACTGTTTCTTAATATTAGTAGTTGATTTTTTCCCCTTATCTTGTCTTAATGGTGGCCTAAGTAGCCAGAACTTCCTGAACTCCAGAACTTCCTGAACACTGCTTGGGAAGTCCCCCTCAAATACAAACAAATAAACAAACAAACATAAAGTATGATGGTTGTTTTCATCTACCTACTTAGTTAAAATCAGTATTAGTTTGATTTTTTGGTGAAAATAATTTCTACAAGATTAGCATTTAAATCATTAGGTTCGATAAAGGATATTTCTTTACCTATGTGAGTAGATCTCATTTAGGTTCTGACTAGAAAAAAGCAACAACAACCATGACCTTCTTAAAACAGAAAGAAATTCTATAGCAGACAGTCCTTGGACTTGTGTTAAAATATCAACTCTTCTGTTGATAGCCCAACATGTAAATTTAATATTTATGGATCTTCATAATTATTGTGTCAATAAATTCTTTAAATATCATGGAATAAGCTAAGATTTTATATCTAATATTAGCTGGAGAAAATACAGACAACTCTGGACCCAAAGTGCCAGCTGCCAATATGTAGTTAATCGGGTAAACCCAGATAATTGTTCAGCTGTCCCTCACAGCTGCTCTCAATGTCCATGTGGAGCTAACCAGTGTTAGACTACTTGCGAAGTTAATAAGGTTAATATCTACTTTGGAGGAGAAATATAAGGATAATGATGAAGAGAAGACCCATAATTAAAGGATTTGAGGGGGGCTTCTTTTTATTCTCCCTGGCATAGTCTGAAACTGATTAAGGAGCCTTAGTAAGTGCAAGCTGAAATACCAGATTTTTAACAGTTGCTATAATACAAAAGTTAAAGGACAGAGTTTGGCTTTTTCTCTGTCTCTATTTTGTTGATACCTGTCCCCCACCCCACTTCAAATACTCTCAGATCTGATCACAAGTTCCTTTATGCTTATATGCTAGGGATAGGTCTTCCAGTTACAAACAGCTCAGGAAAACAACACCCAACACACAATCTGCACATTGTTTTGATTGAGACATTGCTGTTTGAAATGCATTTATTTCTGCCTCTCGTAAATACTCCTCCACAGTAGGGGGAAAAAATAACAAATGCATTGTAAATAGAAACCCAGACATTTTACACTTAAATTACAGTCACGTCATCCCAGTCCTAGCCGATCTTTCAATTATAGTCATTAATTGAGGATGTAACCCAGAAACAATTACATCCATGAAATTCTAATGAGTCTCCTGTAGTTAATATAAAAAGAAAACAATGGGAAGTGCATGCTGATGATGGGCTTTAATCCAATTCTGTCGATGAAAATAAAGAACAGCATTTTGGTAACATGGAAATCGGATTCTTTCCCTCTACCAAGTTGTATTTCCTAGGGAGTGACAGACTTTCAGCATAGATTTGCTTATCTAACAAGTTTATCGAGCTGTCCTCTCTCAATTATGTCTAGAAGACATCTTGAAAATTCACCAGTAGAATGCAATTTGCGCAGAGATCCATCATTTCGAGTTTTATATTTCCACATGAGGAGCCCTCCCTTTATTTTCCTAACTCAACTGCAAATGTGCTTCTTATTTTCATAGGACAGAAATAATTACATTACTTATGATTCGGAGAGAACACAATTATTTTATTTCCCTAAAAGTAGAGCAACATTGTTGCTATTTCAAGGAAGAAAAATATTCTCCCAAACTGAAAACTCAATTTACATTTAAAGTAGGAGACAAAGAAAACCCACAATCCTCAAATTATTTGTACCTGTTACCAAAACAGCTAAATAGGAACTTCCCTAAGGGGTCATGAGACTATTGGAGGGAAAAAGAGGGAATGTTGGCACTGAAGCTGCAAAGCCAAAAACAACAAAATATCCACTCTACAAAAGAGGAGAATTCCAAAGCCAAAACTGGCCATGGGTCAAGAGGGCAAAAAGAAGATTAAAACATTGCCTACACCATGATTTAAACATAATGTTTAATAATAGTAAAGGTGCTTAGCATGTAAGATAGGTTGAACCCGTTACTGCATGGTCCACAGAGCACAGCTGAGTGTGGATATGCAAAATCATCCGTAACCTGAGCACCTGAAGAAATAGTAAAGTAAAAACACTTGCCTTGCATGTAGCTAGCCCAGATTCAAATCCATCACTTAATGTGTCCCTCGGGCAACTCCAGGGATCACTCCTATAGAGAGTTGGGAATAGAATGGAAGAACAAACCTTAGAACCCCTGGTGCCCACACTAAAATTCTGTGACCTACATGAAAGCTCTCATGCAATCTACTGGTATGCAAACTTGGACTCCAGTGGCCAAAATATACAAAGTAAATTTTTGTTGTTTATAAGCTTTATAGGTTTATCATACTTTATAATCACATCCTGAATGAACTAAAACAGTATGAGATATTTTCTACAATGTCCTTTAATGCCAAAGACAGTAAACTAACTACAAGCTATTTCAGGATATAGGCAATGCAATAAAATATGATATTTCAATATTAGGGCAAATGAATTTAGAGCAAAAATGAAAAAAGAAAAATCAAAAAGAAAAAAGGAGAGAAGGCAATTAAAAACAATAAATAAAAACAATTTTATATTTTCCTGTAATATCTACTTACATTGAAGGATTATTTTCCATCATTATTCCTAGACCTAAAGCACTTTGATGTTCACTTGCAACTTCACTAACACTTGATAATTTATAGCACTAAAATTACAACTGCTGATTATCTTTCAAACTAATCACAGTGAGAAATAAAAGAAGCAAAACTAATTTTGTTCAAGAAAAACAATATTACAAAATGAACTTAACTGATATTAAAATATGCACTAAACCCTAGTGCTAAAATTGTGTCAATTTAGCAAATATTCACAAGACATTAGTCTAACTTCACATGTTTATAATTTATAGAATAAGGATATATACATTAAATATACATAAAAATATACTCCAAATATACTCCTCTTTTTCCTCTTCCTCATCTTCTTTTTCCTCTTGTTCTTCCTCCGCTTCCTACTCTACTTCTGCTTCTTCTTTATTATTATGGAGGTGGTTCTTAATTTCATTATCATTATTGCTATTATTGTTTGTCTTTGGGCAACACATGATTGTGCTCAGAACTTACTCCTGGTTCTGAGCTCAGGGATCACCTCTTGTCAGTCTGCTCAGAGGACAGATAGGGTGCCACAGATTGAATCTGACTAGTACAAGTTTTTTTCCTTGTACAATGTATTGTCTCCTCGTCCTTTATCCTTTATAGTCTGATGTTATCACCATCTCATTATTCCCATTGAAAAATTGAGACCCTAGATTTTAAACAGCTTTCTATTTATAATTAGTGATAAAATTTAAATTCAGGGGGTTACCCACAAAGTATACAACTCACTATGTTGCTAATTAATAAGTGATAAGCACTATGATATGCTTTAGCATTAGTTGAACCTATTCACCCATTTATACATAAAGGTTTTAATTCAGATAATAATTATATATTTATCAGGCACTTATTATTGCAACAAATATTATATTGTCAATGTAAATATAGATGAAAAGGGTCATACATAATCTCTTTCCTCACAAAATTTATAATCTTTGGCTATAAATTATTTATCATATGGAAGTACTTAGACAACTATTCCATACATGCATGGCAAAAAATTTATCATGATATTATATTTTGGTGCCCAAAGACTTATTCAAATAGTAACTTCTCTGAAAATTTAAATTTTACATAGCAACCACATTAGTAGCACATTTGTGCAAAGTTAATAGCCTTTTTCATACATACAGATCAAGGACTTACATTCACAGAGAACAAAACAGTTATTAGGAAAAAACAATATATTATTTTATTTCTGGTTAAAAAATTTCTAACTGGAAATAAGAGCAGACTTCTGAGAAATTGCCTTTCCAAGCCTTGAGTACATCTATTTTCAGATTATTTTTTTACTCATGGGAAAATTAGTTGCTTTTCTTTGGTAACCTCTGAGAATGGACATAATAAATATACAAGAATGACACTTATAATTCTTACAAAAAGAAAAACAAATAAATAATCTCCTTTCAGCTAAAGAAACCAAATAAGCAAACAGCTCACTTTAAACCACAGATAATTATAGCCCTTCTGGTATTTTTGAGTTCTTAAGTTCTTTCAACGGTCAAGAATTGAACAGGAATTACATATGCTTCACTCCTACGTAATCATGCAGAGACTGCTAATGCTGTCTACTATTTGATGAAATGTGGAGGTTAAAGCCCATCTGCCATCAATAATGCTGTTGAGAATATTTGGAAAGTATTTTATTTGGTTTTGGCAACTCCGTAACTGCTAAAGTAGTATTGGAGGCAAACCTGGGAATATCCACATTTCAAGAGGCAAATATGTTTTATCACATAGGCACACTTGTAGTAGTGGAATAGCATAGGATTTTACTTATTAAGGACACAGATTTCAGTGCAAGTCAATGGAGAAAAGAAGTGCTGTTCCGCTTGTATATTCAAGTGTATATGTGAGGCTCCACAATAGAGCACTTTTGGGAATTCTAAAATGATTTCATTGGGTAGGAGGAGAATCTGTCAAATGCACTGATGAAAACATATTTTCACTGATAAAGGAACTGGAGCATGAGAGAGATTAGGAGGAAGGCCAGCTTGAAATTTAGGCACTAAAAGAACTAAAGCATAAAGAGAGGAAGGATCTCTGGTAGTACAAATTGGAGTTGATTGGAGCTTGTTTTCAAGTGGGTACAATTGTATTGTTAGTATATAAAAACTATTTGAAATATAAAATCAGAACCTGAAAGATAGCACAAATAGTACAGCTGGTAAGGCACTTGCTTTATATATGGCTGACCCAGTTTCAAGATTCAGCATCCCATGTACTCACCTCTCTCAGATCCTCTCTAGAAATGATCCCTGAGCACACAGACAGAAGTAAGCTGAGTACCATCAGGTGTGGCTCCAAACCTAACTGAATAAATGAATAAATAAAAAAAAAATACCAGTTTGTTTAAACAAAAAATAGACATTTTATTTATTTACTTATTTTTTGGCTTTTGGGTCACACCTGGTGATGCTCTGGGGTTACTCCTGGATATGCCCTCAGAAATCACTCCTGGCTTGGGGGATCATATGGGACACCAGAGATCGAACTGAGGTCTGTCCTGGATTAGCTGCATGCAAAGCAAGTGCCCTACAGCTTCACTACTGCTCCAGCCCAAAAATAGACATTTTAAAGAGAAATATAGAAATAAAGTTTTGTTTACCAACAGGTAACAGCTTTGATGAAAATGATTCTGTTTAATTCTTCAAAATATTATTAGGTTGACAAAAGAGAGAATCAAAAAGTGGAAGTGAGTAAAAGGTAGAGAAAAAACCCAGCTATATATAGAATGAAGACTAAGATAAATGACTTTACAATAAGGTCTGGTTGTAATAATTAAAAAATGTTTATCATTACAGGTCTTTGGAAAATGGTTGAGCTAATCAGATCCTGGGTGTTGACTATCTCAGGATCAAGGACTCTGCTTTCAGAAGGTTTCTGGGTTTCATTCTCAGTTATTTGGAAAGGGCAAAAATTCACCAGATGCATCAATAGTAGTCAGCGAGCCTATAAATGCCCAAGTACAAAGACTTCAGACCAACTGATATTTATACAAGGAAATACCAAAAACAAAAACCAAAGTTAATCTGTACATATCATCTTGTTTAACTAGAGTGTGACTCACAGATTATTTTATTAAAACACTGAAGTAAGAATTTGGTGAAAAATTAATTATTAGAAATATTATGCCATTTAAAGATTTTTATTTCAATTGATAGCAAGTAGTTACCTAGATTTATTTTTCAAAATATCTTTAATGAAATAAATATGACATTCAGTCAAGAAAAAAAGAAATGCAGATGACCTCTCTTATATGTGAACTTAAGGACATATAACAAGGTAGCATCAATGAGCCAAAAACAACACAAAAGAACTGATCAACAGAATACATTTGGTGGAGGAATTAAAAGGGAGGAGATGAAATGGAGGCAAGTACACAGATGATGGGTATATAGTGTTCAAATTGTGTGTATGAGATGCCTTTATAAACAGTGGTGCAAATCACAGAAGCTCAATCTATAAAAACAAAGAAAAAGAAAATTGACATGAAAAAATACTAAAAGCAACACTTTTTCTCCTTTTCTTAACTCTCTGATGAAGGTGAGTCTGTGCTATTATTTTCCCTATAAAATGGTTCTGACAGTGTTGGAAAGGTTTTGCTCAGTTAGAAATTTAAAAAAATATGTGAGATCAAATTAAGTTATATCTTAATTTGAAATTCTTAAATGGCAAGTACTATGTATATCCATATATATCCACGTATAGGTATGATTATGTCTTAAATGAGGCATTTATCTTTCTAGAAGTTTCCAAAAAAAGATAAACACTCATCAAGTCATATTGATTTAATGAAGCCTGATTGGAAGATGAGAGATGATTTGAATGACTTCTGAATATAGTCCTTTCCAGTTTATAGTGTTTGATTGTCATTTACGCTTATATATATTTTTTATTTATTTTATTTTGGGACTTGGGGGCCATACAAAAGTGATACTCAGGACATATTTCTGGATCTGTGCTCAGGGACATCCTCTGGCAGTGCTCAGTAGATCATATGTACTGGCAGAAATCAAACTGGGACCAGATCTATACAAGGCAAGTGTCTTAATAACTCAACTACTTTTCTGGACTTCATGTATCTTTTGAATCATTTTAATACATTTAGGTGAACGTGGATGTCTGTTTATGTCTTCTTGATCATCTTGCTAATTAAAAATTCTGCTTGCAGGGCCAGAGAGAGAGTACATAGTACAGAGATAGTACTGCAGGTAGGATGCCTGACTTGAATATGATTGAACCCAAGTTTAAGTCCCAGAAGTCCATATGGTCACCTATATGTTCCAGAAGAAATCCCTTAATACAGATACAGTCAGAATAAGACCTGAGCACTCTAGAAGTGGGGTGGGAATTTGTTTCCAAAACAAACAAGCCTGCCTATTGTAAAAGAATAAAGTTTCTTTCATCTAAGCACTTCATGCTTTATGTGTTTCATTATTAGTAAAATTATTAGCATTAAATTACTAGCAATAATTTAAAGATAGAATTGTAGTAGAAACTATGGATATTCACCAATCTTTCATAAACTCGAAGGAGAAAAAAAATAATGCTCTTTGATTTTAGTTAACATTCTGGGAGCATGATGCTTTTCACAGAAAGTTAAGATCAACCATGGAAACAGTAAGGAGAGAAAAAAATGTCTTGTAGAATTTGTGCATTAAATACAAAGAAGAACCCACACTCCCTTCTTCCTCCTCCCTGTCCAAGTCAAACAATTCTGTAATGCCCTTTTAAATAACGAGGAGGAAGGTGTTAAGAATTAAAGAATGGTTTCTCTAATTTTAGGTTAAGAATTAAAACTTACACGAATACAAAGTCATTTCCCTAAGTTGAATCGTATGCTACAATTCTAGACCAAACACAATTTATTTTGGGACTTATTTTTTGAACCACAGTTTTCTTTCATAAGTCAAAACAAAAAAAGAACAGAGCGGTTTTAATTATGTATGTATTTGCATATGATACAGCCAAGACAAAACTCTAGCAACCCCTTGGCAGGGAAGAATCATTAGCAAAGTCAAAAACAACATTTGATTCCCTTAAGTAATTATTTAATTAATGCCTTCTGTCTTGATTATAGCTTTAGCACGTGAAAATATCTTTCATTTTACCAGTATATTTGAACTTTGCACATTTTCTATATTCTAGAGTCAAAATATACCATTTTGTTTAAACAATAAGTAAAAACATTGCCCTGGGAATAAAAACAAGAATATCATTAAATCAAGCAACATAATTTACCCGCCTAAAAAGTTAATAGTTGAACTTTTTTAGTAACAAATACTTTACTGGATAAAAATTTTCAGATTGTAAAATATGAAGACAAGCATAATTCCTATTTTCCTCTAGTACATAAGCAAGGAGAAATGAGTGAACCAAAGCAATTAGAAGAAACAGTGGAGGCTTCCCTAAATTATGTAAATTTTAGTTGTGCTGAACATTTCAATGTGCCAAGCCCTGTTTTAAGCATTTTGCATGATTTCATTGTAAATTATCATCCTCCTCTCAAGAATATTGTAAATGTGAAATGAAGTAGTGAGAACAAGAGGCTAAACAATTTATCATCAGGGTTTGGGAAGGCTGCACTGGTGAAGGGGGTGTCCTTTTCTATAACTGAAATCCAACTGCAAACATGTTTGTAATCATGGTGATTAAATGTATTATTTAAAAAAATGCCTCATCAAGAAGGTCATATACCATGACAAAGTAGTTTCATTCCGGAGATAAAAAAAAATGATTTGATGTAAGATTTAAAGTGATTTCAACTCTTGAACACAGACATTTACAACCAAATATTCCCCCAAGCCAGAACCATAGAACAACAGGTACAGCATTTGTATTATACTGGACCAACCAAGAGTTTCGTCCTCAGCACTCTATATGGTTCCCAGAGTTTCCCAGGAGTGAGCTCTGAGCAAAAAAAGCCAGGATTAACCCCTATGAATTAGGTTTACCCCACCAACCTAAAAGTATAATTCCAGATCTAAGCTTATGATATTAATTAATCAGTCTTGTGTAAGTGTTTTAGAAAAATTTGTATGTGTAAAGAATTTATAAAATGTTTCACATGAGGAAAGATGTTGTTTTATTCAAGAATATCTAAGGAATAAAATCAATAGGGTGTGCATATAGAGTCTCAACCCACTTTAAGTAGTTAACACAGAATAATTTCTGGGTTGCAAAGTCCAAAATTTTCAAAGCTTGTTAGCAGATTGGAGTTCCAGAAAACTTGAAGTATGCATCCAAAGAGCATTTCTAGCAAAATTTTTTTCATCAGAATTTAGTCTTTTTTCCATGAAGACTCTCAGTATATTAGATGAGTCAACCCATAGCATTAGAAATATTTACCTGGGCAGGAGCAGTGGTGCAAGGGGTAAGGTGTCTTCCTTGCATGCAATAGCATAGGACAGATCTCGGTTCGATCCCCCAGTATCCCAGATGGTCCCCCAAGCCAGGAGCAATTTCTGAGCACCTAGCCAGGAGTAACCCCTGATCGTCACCACGTGTGGCCGAAAATCCTAAAAAAAAAAAAAAAAAGAAAGAAAGAAATATTTACCTTATCCAAACTATGCTCATTTTAATATTAATCATGCTTTAAATATCTTCACTAAGACATCTAGAGCAATATTTTACCAAATATCTGGATATTTACCAAAAAAGCTCCTTAATAGCTATGCACATGCATGTGTTTATAGAATTGTAAACTATGACTCAAAACAAATGCTTCTATAAGGGAAAAAAAGAACAAGCCAGTTAAACAAAGCCAATCTTTTTGAGATGGTTGCTAGACAGTGGAACTAAAAAGATTTAAATTCAAAATTGAGGACCCGGATGGATAGCACAGCAGCGTTTGCCTTGCAAGCAGCTGATCCAGGACCAAAGGTGGTTAGTTTGAATCCTGGTGTCCCATATGGTCCCCCGTGCCTGCCAGGAGCTATTTCTGAGCAGACAGCCAGGAGTAACCCCTGAGCACCGCCGGGTGTGGCCCAAAAAACAAAAAACAAAAACAACAAAAAAAAAAAACAAAAAAAAAACCTCAAATTCAAAATTGATATGAATTGGAGGGAAACAAATCAAAGTAACTGAGAAGTACATAATCAATTATGCTATATAAAACTAGGGTTTAATAAAGAGATTAGGATAGATCTTTATGCTTCTGGAGAAACATGGCAAAGCTAATGTATATTCTTTTATGAGGGGGGTTTGTTTTTTGGGTCACACCCATTTGATGCTCAGGGGTTATTCCTGGCTAAGTGCTCAGAAATTGCCCCTGGCTTGGGGAGGCCATATGGGACGCCGTTAGATCGAACTGTGGTCCTTTCTTGGCTAGTGCTTGCAAGGCAGACACCTTACCTCTAGCATCACCTCTCCGGCCCCATAATATATATTCTTATATCCTTATTAATGCCTGTGATGTATCTCAACGAGAAATATTAATTGGGACCCACTGAGGAAGATATCTCCACTAAAAGAAGAAAGTTGAAGAAGAAATACATAAAAATACAAACATTGATAGGTGTGAAAGAAAGTTGACTTAAAGGAAATTCAGTGAATTGGAATTGTGATGGAAAGAGTTTGGAATAATTTTAATGTTAGATAATAAAGCTTGGATTTTATCCTGAAGTTAAAGAAAAAGGGTTAAAGCTATCAGTTCAAGGAGTGTTCTGATAATAAATAGATTTCAGTATATCCTGTTAACAGCTGGAGAACCATAGTGAACACTTACAGTAAGGAAATTTTAAGCAGAGATATAAGTGCAGTAATGTTTTTAGGCATGGACAAAACTTGTATTTGTAGTTCATGGGTGATTTGGTATATAATGTACAAAGTACATACAATAGTTATAGGTATGGGTTAGAAAGATACCTCAAAGGATGGACACATATGTTTTGCATGCTGAAACCTGGGAGAAGTTACAAAATCCCCAGAGCACCCCCTAAAAGTTTCCCCTGAGCATGGAGCACTATTGGGTATGACCAAAAACCTAAAAAGAAAACAAAAGCAGCAAAGAAAAGAAAGGTAGAATATTGAATGACATTAATCAGATTCATGGTTTATATAGAATAAAGGAGAATAGGTAGTTGGAGAAATGCATGGGCTATGTGTTAGATTTCTAGAGCAGCCATAAAGAATCAAATTATAAATATGGGTACAAGCCCTCTAATGGCTCTAGGATAGAATCTTACTTGTCTCAACCTCTGGCAATCCTTGGCTTCTGGCAGCTTCATTGAAGGCTCTCTCATTTTTATCAAGGTATGAATGTCTCCCTTTATGTGATTGAACATCTTTTTCTGTGTCTTAATGGACCCTCTTATTTTTACCCAATGCTAATAAATATTTATTCTTTCTGATATACATTTGTAAAGGTCTTAATTCCAAATTAAATCAATGTCTGAGAAATAGAAATATAAAGAGAAATAGCAAAACATCAAATCTTGAAAAGAGGGCAACTATTAGCACAAGCTTAAGTATGAACATCTGACTCACAGGAGGACAATGTTCATAAAGAAGTTTGCAGCTAAAGGTCACTATAAAATGAAGTGGTTGACCGAACTGGAGGATGAACTGGAAGAGGAAAAATGAGGAATTGAGCATAACCCCAGTATTTCTGCATAGAGAAACCAAATGAATTTTGGTACAATTTTTTTTTTAGTCTTTTGAAAACATAAAGTAAAAGCTGACTGGTCTACTTTGATTTTCCAATTCTTTTATGTTATCACAGTTTAAATTAAACTTTTGTTCAGCAGGAAATAAACATGTTGTTTCTTTTATTCACAGAAAGCAACCAAGTCAGCTATAACATTGAAGTTTTATTTTGCTTGTGGAGGGGGGTTATCAAGCAATTACATTGCTCTTTTCTTCAATCAAATAGATCATATCAACCATCAAATTAGTAAAATCATGTGACTGCACCACATGACTTTCTTCTAAAAGAAATCATGAACTTAAATGTGATATTAATAATGCCAACTTTGCATGGAAGTTTCTGATAAACATGGAATGCTACATATTAGAATTATTTTATTGCAGATGACTATAAAAGTGTTCTACTAATAGAAATTGATTAAATATGACTTATCTGAATTCATGGACAGAGCCCCAATCCTAAATCACACATCTAAATTAAAATGTACATGTGTGAAGTAACTATAATTAAATATATCACCTCAACAATTCATCACCTCATATCTCCATGAATGTATCCAGGAGTATATATTTCTGGCACTCCTGAGGTCTCAAAGATAATAGGATCATTTTGTACATGCCCTATCTCTATAGCAGTCTTTTATGATCTACTTTCAAAACTATGTCATTTTTAAGAGTTACAATCTCTCATATAAGGCAGATATTGACACATTTATTTTTAATAAAGTTTAGAGCCTTGAGTATTGATATATACCATTTCCATTTGAAAAGCTAAGAGTGGGCGGTGCTACTAATGGAGGTTTCCACTTTTGGAATGTAACCAATTCCAATGCACCCCCACCCCAGATTTATTTCTGTGACCAGTCATGAAAAACACAGTCATCATTTCCTAAATAAGTAATACTAGGGATATTTATTATATTTATCTCCTGAACTACAAAATAGCAAGTACATAAAATTTTCTATGCAAGCACTACTGTGATTTACTAAGCAAGCACTATGTAGGATCTGAATACACTCTAATGCTGTGTTAAACGCATCAACATTTAATTATGATTTTAACTTAATGTCTCCCCTTGTTTCATCAAGGAGAAAAGTTATGGTAAACCTTGTCATTCCTGGAGGACTGTACAATTGTGAAATAAAAGATTATTTGTTTTACATATTTTACCCAAGTGTTCTTTTCAAGTCTTGTTAGATTCTTATAAGTATTACAGCTATGCTAATCTTTTTCTAAGAAATGAACTTTGAAAATTGCACATTTTAAAGTGACATCTAGAGTTACCATGATAGCTTCATTAGAATGCACAGAAGTGAATATTATCGCAGCTAGGCCTGATTTATCCAGGGTTGTCAGGAAATGAGAGTTCCACATCAAGTACATTCTCCAGTAGGACTAATAAAATTTGCCAGATCAAGTGCCTAGACATTCAGTTAACAGTTTTAAGTGAAAAGTGTTCTAGCTATGCTGTGTGCATTCCCATCTCCTAACTGTATGACTCAGGATCTCTGTTATCAATAGCTTGTTGTACTTAGAACTAAAGGTGCTGCATGATTTTTTAGGCTCCTTTTCCCTCTCAGTTTGCTAGCTGCTTACAATAATTAAAGTGACACTTCAAAAATGTTTCAGTGGTCAAAGGGGGTCTTCTTTTTATTACTGAAACCCAACTATGAACATGTTTGTAATCATGGTACGTAAGTGAAGATATTAAAAAATGAATAATTGCATTTCAAATAACTGAAAGTTATTTCAAATCTTATGTGCAGCAAATAAGCTTCCATAGATGTCACTACAACAGATCAGGTCCTTGCTAGATGTTTGGCAGGCAGAAAGAGAAGATTTGTACTGACATGCAGTACAGTTAGTATTCTCTTCCTAAAGACAGGAGATTGATATTTTATACTTCCTTTCTGTCTCTCCTGGACCAAAATAGTAACTCCTTACTCAGCCCTAGAACTTTTCATGTGCAGATTGGCTATTCCTTAACTACCTGACATCAAGTGTATTTAGTACCAGACATTTAAGTTTCTAGGACTCTGAACAAGAAGATGAAATGTAGTATTAATCAAGGACCGTAGGGTTCTGCTTAATTTATTTAGATTTCTGTTTCCTCACCTCTGAAATAATGCTAGTATAAAATGTGACTTATGTAAAATTTATAAAACAATATCGAACTCATAGAAATAATTCTGTAATAAACCCAGTTGTCTGTAAGGAATACAAAATATGCTGCAGATAAGGATAATGAGAAATTCTACTATAATTATAGATTAGGTTAGGATCATAAAGTTTTATTTTGTTTTCTGTATTAAGTCATCATGCTTTTTTTTAACTACATATAAGGCATTTTTGGGGGTACTATATAAAGTCTAACTGTGAAATTATAGTCCACCCTGGGGACAGCATAGTTCAAAAGTTTGTGACTTGATTTCAGGAAGAACCAAATTCACTTATTACCTGAATCATTAGCATTAGTAGGGGGATTTACTCATTATTTCAGCAGACCCTCAGTTTTCATATCAAAAGTAAAAGGTAGGGTCCAGAATGATAGATAGCACAGTAAGTAGGTCATTTGGTTTGCATGCAGCTGACCAAGATTCAATCCTCCACATCCCACATGGCCCCCCAAATCTCCCAGGAGTGATTTCTGAGCACAGAACCAGGAGTAACCCTAAATGGCACAGATGTAGCCCCAAAACAAAATCAAACAAAAAGTAAAGGTAATAATAATAATAATAATAATAATAGTATCTTCATATAGAATTTGAAAAAGGGTTATGTATTGTTAGATTGTTATTATTGTTAGATTAATTCTTCTTTTTTTTTGTTTTTGTTTCTTGATTTTGGGCCACTCCTGGTTACTCTTGGCTATGTGCTCAGAAATTACTCCTGGCTTGGGATGCCGGTGGATCGAATCACAGTCCATCCTGGGTTAGCCATATGCAAAGCAAACACCACTGGGCCATCGCTCCAGCCCCTAGATTAATTCTTAATTCTGATTTAATTATGTGTTTCATAGCCTATCCAGAGAAAGTTTTGAATAAACCAGAATACTCTGAAGGATAGGATCAATGAGTGCTGCAACAAGGTTTTCAAAGGGAAACTAATGAATGGATGATTTATTACACTTAGGAAAACACTTATTCCTGCCTGGTTCAAGGCAAAGCAAATAGTAAAAAAAATAAAATAAAATTACAAGGAGAGGTCCCATTTCAGAAGAGATGCTTTGACAACAGTAAAAAAAATATCTTCCATAGTAAGAGACTTAACATAATAGTAAGAGAAGTAATATAGAGCTGTGTTTTGAGCATTGTTAAAGAGCCTGTTGAGAACCCGAGGCCTCCTCTCCAGTCACTACTTACTTAGCTACAAAGAGCATCAGCAGGGGTGTCAGCTTGACTTTACACATGTCCCTAAATGCTCAAGGATCCAATAAATAAAAAATTATTGGCTCCTCTTTACACCTTCACTAACTAGGAAGATTCTTTCTCAATCTCTACTGTTAGGTTACAATTTATTTTACCTAAAACAATGATCATCCCTGATTCCATTGTATGTTTGTTTATGCTTTGGATTTCCCCCAAAACAGAGATTGTCTTACTAGTAAACCTGGTGGGACTGGCTCAGGAAAGCCTGAGCTATCTGTCTATACTGCCCCACCCAGACATCGTCTTTTGTACTCAATAAAATTGTCAGTTCTGGCAGGCAGCTTGGTGGAGAAATGAGGAAGAAGACTCCCAGACTACATGTGTTTCATCATCAGCCTGGTCTGGATTTTTTTTTTTTTTTTGAGACCCTGATTCACACTCATTTACCTGGGTTTGGAAACATGGCTCATGGGGAGATTTTATAACTGGTGCTCCAATATCGACTTGTGGACACTAGAAAACCCAGCAATGGAGAGTGACTTGACCCTCTGATGGATTATCACAATGATGGTCCCTAGAACTGGACTGAATGTACTGTGCCTTTCACTGGAACATCGATGAACATGGCTCCTGTTCTGAACAGATTCATGTTGCTCTGATCCCTTTATCTGTATGTCTCACTCTGAACTGAATGTGCCAGGTTCCCTAGAGATTCTCAAGCACACATTCCACAAGAGAGGAAGAGTATCTTCCCAGTGATGATGAGTTCTCGATCTAAAAGCCTTCCCAGGGCTGATAATTTATCGTCGACAACTGGCACTAAACTAGAGAGACTCCCATCTCCCAAGAATGATGAGTCAGCTACCGTCTCTGTAGACTCAGAGTCTGAAAACGACTCAACCAGAGATACCCTTGAGCCCAAGCACTGAGTCAGGTAGACAAGCTGGTGCTGGCAATCCAAGCCCTGGATACTATCAAATGGTTCAATAACTAGAATGGTTACAGATTTATCAACAGAAATGACACCAGGGACCAGAGTGGTGGAGCTAGAGGTAAGGAGTCTGTATTGCAACTGTTAACCTAGGACAGACCTTGGTTCCATCCCCAGGCGTCCCATATGGTCCCCCATAGTCAGGAGCGATTTCTGAGCACACAGCCAGGAGTAACCCCTAAGTGTCAATGGGTGTGGCCCAAACAAAAAAAAAAAAAAGAAAAGACAACAAAGATGTTGTTAGAGTTTGAAAATTTCTCAGCTATCCTAGTGAATATTTACCAATTGCTATTATGTTTGATTGTGTATATTATATAGCAATTTATTCTCAAAGTATGTCTGTAAAATAGTTTAATCTCTTTGTCCATAGAAGTAGATTGAAAAGAAACTTGGATACTATAGACTCTTATTAACAGTGCTATTATAAGAATGTTTTAGCAAACTTATTTTCAAATTCATATATGTATATATGTCCAGAGGAGTCTGAAATATATATATTCTATATATACATATATATGTATATATTTCAAAGGAGTCTGAAAAAGTGTTGTGAGGTGTATAAGACAAAGGTATGGAAAAATCTGTTTTGAGAATGATGTATACAGTTGAAACTTTGGATTTACTACAGCCAACGTATACTGTGCCTATGCAAAAATGACAACCACTTTTGTAAGTTCTGATCTGGAGTTCCTGCAGGGAACAATAGAACACAATTTATGTACCTCTCTCAATTTTTTTGAACAAAGAAGGGGCAGTTGTTAAGTTACATCTTATTTTACCTAAAACAAAGATCATCCCTAGTTCCTTTGTATGTTTGTTTACAACTTGGATTTACCTCCAAATAGAGATTGTTTTACTTGTAAATCTGGGTGGGAGTGCCTCAGGATAGCCGGAGCTATCTGTACATATTGCCCCACTCAATAAAAAAGTAAGTTCTGGCAAGTAACATGGTGGAAAGATGAGGTAGAAGACATATGTTTTATCCTCAACCTGGTCTGTATTATTTCTTTTGAGACCCTGATTCAGACTCATTTACCTGGGTTTGGAGATATGGCACATGGGGTAAATTTACACTGCACTGAGAGAGAAGAATCTAAAGTGTTATTTAAAAAAATTGATACCTAGATTTAATTTACCCAAGCCACTATATAGTGTTGATGGTAATTCTTTCTCTTCTAAAGTTACCAAGGATGTAGCCTCTGCTTTAAAAATAAAATATTAATTTGACATAGATAGACACCCCAGTCATCAAAAAAAATGAAGAAATTTAATCACACCCTAAAATGGTGTGTTAGGGAAATTATGTCAAGAAATTGCTGCATCTTGACTCTTGTTCTTGCACATAACACTTCTCAAATACAGAAAGCTCTTAAAGTCAACACTTCAGCCAGCCCCATTATGTTACTGTATATTAGACCTCTAAAAAAATAAGATTAAACAGCTTTGTTTTTTATTTTTTATTTATTGGGGGGGTTAGGGTCACACCCGGTGATGCTCAAGGGTTACTCCTGACTATATATTCAGAAATCGCTCCTAGCTTGAGGGACCATATGGAATACCAGGGGATCAAACCGCTGTTTGTCCCAGCTCAGCAGCATGCAAGGCAAATGCCCTACAACTACACAGCCACTCTGTCCCCCAAGAACAGATATTTTATTAAACTCAGAAATTTAAAAATTGGACTATTGATAGTACAGCAAGTATGATGTTTACTTCAAAAAGCCTACCTGAAATTTTATCCTTAGCATATCATAAGGGATCTCATCCCATCAAGAGTGATTCCTGAATTCAGTATCAGGAATAAACTCCGAACACAGAAACCAACTGACCAATCAAAAACAACAAAAAACCAAAAAACCAAAAAATCCCAGAAAGTTAAACATTAACTAAGTATTAATGTAGGACAGGTGCAACAGGGAATTCAAGACAATAGAAATGTTGTATTGCTTCACCCAAATGGAGAATTAAACCAAACCAAAATTCAGCCCAGTAGTTGTGTCCCACTAAAAACCTAAAAACTGAATCCCCTTCCTACTGAAGATTGTCAAGTTATTGTAAGCACATCCACTGTTGTGAAACTTAACGGAATTTCTAGTTAAATTCTCCTCTCCAGGACAAAATTAGCTCTGTTTATGCTGTGCAGAGACCAGACTCTCACAGAAAGCAAAGCAAACTACTATTGTGAGCCAGTGTTAGACTGAAAGTTCTCTTTAAGAAAACCAAATTGGGGCTGGAGAGATAGCATGGAGGTAGGGCATTTGCCTTGCATGCAGAAGGTGGTTCTAACCCGGGCATCCCATATGGTCCCCAGTGCCTGCCAGGAGCGATTTCTGATCACAGAGCCAGGTGTAACCTCTGAGCGCTGCTGGGTGTGATCCAAAATAAAAAAATAAAAAAATGAAAAAGAAAAAAAGAAAAAGAAAAGAAAACCAAACCCTGGGGCTGGAACAGTGCACAGCAATAGGGTATTTGCCTGGTACAGAGCTGACCTGGGACAGACCTCAGTTCAATTCCTGGGTGTCCCATATGCCCCCCCCCAAGCCAGGAGCAATTTCTAGTGCATAGCCAAGATTATCTGTTAACTTTAGATATTACTGTAAAAGAAATAAACTCACTTTTTTTTAGTAACATGCCAAATAAATGAATGAATGAATGAATGAATAGTGGTGGTGGTGTTGACCAAAGCCTGAACAACAGCTATTGTTTTCTTGTATCTTCACGTTTGGGCCTGGAAAGCTCCTTTCCAGGGCCTAATGTTTTAAACAGTCCTCTAATCTATCTGATTTGTCTTTCAAATTGACAGCTCTGAAACCCAACAAACCCATTGCTGCCTGGGATCCATCTAATACTAACTTCTCTTCTGTGCCCACTTGTCAGCATAAAGAAATTGCAGAAGACCTTGTCCTCTTCACCCCTGTATCTCTTGGATATAAAAAAAAGATGAAATTCCAGAGGCCAGGGAGAGTGTAACTGTTGTAGGCAGATAGGTAGGAGGTGTGATAATGAGCTTCTAAGAAATAAATAGCTGACCCTGGAAGCATCCCAAAGTCTTGAAGAACACATCTTTTTGTGATGCAAAGTCTGAGCTCTTCAGAGAGAAAGATTCTGGCAGGACTCAGGTACAGAAATCCAGAACCCCCTCCCCCAATAGTGGCCTCAGAAAAGAAACTACAGAACAATCTAAAGGTACTGATGAGGTTAGGAAAGGATTGTTTAAAGTTTTCTTTTTTTGGTTTTTGGGTCACACCCGGCAGTGTTCAGGGGTTACTCCTGGCTGTCTGCTCAGACATAGCTCCTGGCAGGCACGGGGGACCATATGGGACACCGGGATTTGAACCAACCACCTTTGGTCCTGGATCAGCTGCTTTCAAGGCAAACGCCGCTGTGCTATCTCTCCGGGCCCAAGGATTGTTTAAAGTTTTCTCTGTGACAAGTCCAGTTTAACTCATGTATGCAGAAGAGTCCAGGCTAAAACCTATTGAAGAAATTGAATACTGCCTTCTCCCACAGGCATTAGTATGAGGCATGTTTGCTTTTCCAACTTGTTTTCTTTCCAATCAGGAAACTTGTAACTTGTTTGCTTTTTTCTCAAGTCTCTTTTTTTCCCTCTCTTATCTCTCTCGCTCTTCACAAACATACCTCTAATTTCATTTCATAAAACTATTTTTTATTCCCCCAAAACCTTCTAATTTAATTAAATCATTCTCTTTATTTCATTTGGCCATTAATCCATAGTGGTTTCTGCATCAGAATTTTAATTTAATTATGCACAATGTGAACGTGTTTTACTTTTTACTTTTCTATTTGATCTCTTCAAGGAAATTATCATTTATTATTTACTTCTTATACATTTTCTCCTCACAAAATGAACTGAGATTAGTGTAATCTTGGAGACTATAAATGTCTATGAGAACTAGCCATTAGTTACATAATAGTATATTCTCTTAAGAGATCGCAAGAAAAATTATCAAAGCAAACAGACAAAAATCCCACAAAATAAAAACAACAGCAACAACAAATAAAAACAGCTTCTAGGGGCCAGATTGGTGGCACAGTGGTAGGGCATTTGCCTTTCACACAGCTGATCTAGGACTTAATCCCCTGTCATCCCATATGGTCCCCTGAGCCAGGAGCGATTTCTGACCCAGAGCCAGGAGTAACCCCTGAGTGTCACCAGATGTGCCCCCCCAAAAAAAAAAATTAAACAAAACAGCTTCTACACTTTATCTTTCACAGGTAACATTTTTTACAAAAGAATATATTAGATATGGACCTTAAGCTTACATACAACAATGCTAATCATTAATTGAAGAGAGAGTTCATTCTCAGTAATAACATAAAAACAACTGTACATTTTCTTCTCTAATTAGGATCATATTTAGGACTGTAATGAGCCTCACTGGAAAAGTAAAGAAGGAAGTGGCAGATTTGTTTTGATAGAGACCAAGAAATATAAGTGTTTGTTAGCTTCACACTGTCTTTGAAACTCTGCTATGAAAACAAAGAATTCAGGAAATGGACCCAGCCAAGTGATTCCACTCCATAAAGATGTCAAAGCTGCTACTCTGTAGTATCCAAATATCCCTTTCAGAGCACATTGAGGAAAACCTATCATTTAACTGAGGCAACATGAAAATTTCTTCCGTCATGTACATTTTACTGTCTCTTAAATAAAAACATCTTTCTTTCCAAAGGCAGCAGAAGCTTACCATCTTTTTCTTAATGTCAGGCTTTGTTTTCTCTGAAAATAGCATGCAGTCTTATTAAGTTAATATTTCTTCCTTCCTTTAGGAAAATTGAACAAGCTTGGAAAACTGAAGAATGAGAGTGTATAAGGAGGAAAATGAGTGGGGTTGATATTTCTGGTACCGTACAAGTTTCTTGCCTCAATTCCAGAATTATATAAACCATTTTGTTGCCCCCAACTGCACCCAAGAGGCAGATAGGAGTTCATATGCATCGTGGGGAGATCTTGTTGAGCATGTTTGCTGATCAAGCATTTTCTAAGCTATTAAAAGTAACTTTATTTAGAGCTTTTATAATTGGGTACAGTTCTGGTTTAACAAAACTAAAGTTATTTAATTAAATTTTGAATTAACTGGAAACAAACTATGTCTCTCCTCTTTATTAAAAAAATAGTGGAGGGGGCCCGAGAGATAGCATGGAGGTAAGGTGTTTGCCTTGCATACAGAAGGAGGGTGGTTCAAATCCTGACATCCCATATGGTCTCCCAAGCCTGCCAGGAGCGATTTCTGAGCATAGAGCCAGAAGTAACCTCTGAGCGCTGCTGGGTGTGATCCCCCTCCCCCCAAAAATGTGGTCATAATATTTTGACTGCCCTAGAAAGAAGGTATCATTCTTGAAATAGAAAACCATGGCTTACTTTGGCATTTTATGTGCCAGAGTGTTCTCATACCTATGAAATAAAATGAAGATTGGAACTGGCCTCTCAATTCCTCAACATCAATTGACAAGTTTCTCAGAAAACAGGCCATCAGGCCTTAACAAGTCTCTCCTACCCTCTAAAAAGTCAAATTCATATTGCGAGTGAGCAGAGTTAAGCAACTGTTGCAAGACATTCTTTCAGGCTATTTTGTTATCTTAGTCCTTGTGCTATTCAGCACAAATAGGGATGTGAATATCATGAGATATTCACAAGATAGTGTGGCCTACACAAGTCATGGAACTCAGTTTGTCTCCTGGCTGTGAAAAAAGTAGTTACCAGTAAAAATGTATAATCACTTACAAAAGACATAATAGAAGACCAGAGGACATAGAAATCTACTTCCTGTTGGTGCATTGGAAGAATCAGCATCATTAATGTGACCATTAAATCTTGCTCAACATCATTAAATGCTACCCGGAGTAATTTATAGATACAATACAATTGCTATCAAAATTTTCATGGAATTTTTAAAGAACAAATACCTCTAAAATTTGTATGGAACCATATAATATAACCATATAAACATAGCCAAAATAAAGACTTGAATCTGTAATAATTAAATCTGTAATAATTAAAACAGCACAGTAATGGAACAAAATCCAACTCTCAGATTAGTGAAATGGAATTTATATCTCACACCTAAATCCTCAAATATAAGAACAGATAATTATGACAAAGGGGCTAAGTGGATGAAGTGGGAAAAGGAGAGTCTCTTTAATAAATGATTCTGGAAAAACTGGAAAATGACATGCAAAAATAAAATATTTATCTCAAACCATACATAAATATTTAACTCAAAATGGTTTAATATGTTGAGGAAAAACATGGAAAGACTTTTAAAGATTATGACCTCAGAAGTGTTTCATAAGACTTGATGGTAAAGAAGGCGAAAGCAGAAATAAACAAATTCATCAAATTAAAAGGCGCCTGCACTATAAAAGAAGTGATACTTGAAAAATAAAAAGACATGGTCTGAGACATAGTATAGTGTAATACTAGACTGCCATTCAAAACGAAGTAAGAATTAAATGTAAAAATCCTTAAGATGTAGTTCTAAATGAATCTTCCATTCACCAGATGATGACAGTAGATGAGGTACTGAAATGAAATTGATGAAATATTGACCTCTTCTATTTTCTCAACTTAAGGACCTAAAGAGTTTACTATATATTATAAGTGATTAAAATTGTGAGTTTGTTTACACAGACATATCAAAGATATAAAAAATTACAAGCCAAAACATTACTTTATTGAGATATTAATAAAAAGAAGCTAAAAGAATTTTTTATTTTCTATTATTTGGATTTTATTTAAAAGCACATATCACTTTAAATAAATATTTTAACCATTTAATTAAACTTTTAATAAAACATCTTTTTAAAAATTTTATTTTAGGCAACGTGGTTTTTTAGTACAATTAATAATAGGCTTTTATTGGGCCAGAGAGATAGCATGGACATAAGGCATTTGCCTTGCATGCAGAAGGACGGTGGTTTGAATCATGGCATCCCATATGGTCCCCTGAACCTGCCAGGAGCGATTTCTGAGCATAGAGCCAGGAGTAACCCCTGAGTACTGCCAGATGTGACCCAAAAAACAAAACAAAACAAAACAAAATTAATAATAATAATAATAATAATAGGGTTTCATGTATATAATATACCAATACTATATTCTCCACCAATATTCTCCCTGCCTTATACTTAACACAGCAGCCCCTGCAACTTACAATGTAGTGCAAAATTTCAGTTCCCATTATTTTTGGCCATTTGTTATCCCCTTACAATAGTTTCTTTTCATTTCTTTTCTTTTCTTTTTTTTTTTTTTTTTTTTTTTTTTTGATTTTGGGTCACACCTGGTAATGCTCAGGGGTTACTCCTGGCCTTGCACTCAGAAATCTCTCCTGGCTTGGGGGACCATATTGGACCCCAGGGAACCAAACTTCTACCTGTCCTAGGTCAGACACGTGTAAGGCAAACACCCTATCACTGTGCCACTGCTCTGGACCCTCCTATAGTTCTTTATATTCTACATATGAGACAGATCATTCTGCATCTGTCCCTCTCCATCTGGATAACTTCACGCAACATGAAACTCATCAGATCCATCCAGGGAGTAGCTAACTACATTATTTCATCTTTTCTTATAGCAGAGTGTAGTGTTTTGTCTACATACAAATAGGTTCAATATATAATCATCTGTTCTTATATGCTTTGGCTTAAACAACTTGCATTGAACAACTTTGATATATGATAAAAATAATTTTAAAAAATCTGGAGCCTGACTCAAATTTGTAAATGAAAAATTATATATGAGTTACCTCCCAGAGTTCTGCTATAAAACTTAGCAATGATGACATCATTCAACTATACATTTTATGTATTTTGGGCAGTAGTGCTTCAGTGTCTGTACAAGACAAAAATGAATGAAAAGATTGAATTTTTTATTATAAGATAAAAATGATGACAACTAGGAAAAACAATTATTAATGTTTTCAACCATTGACTTTTAAGTAATCATAAATTTCTGATGTTAACTTATGTTAATTTATAAATTTTAATACCAATATATAGGTGGGCTATGTGACTGAGCTGGCAATAAATATTCTTTTTTTCTTAAATAATTTTTATTGTGACCAACTTGAATTACAAAATTTTCACAGTAATATTTGAGGTACATAATGGCACTGAATCAGGGGTATTCCCACTCTCTCCACCCCAGTTCCCAGCATCTCTCTCCTTTGTCCCCCAGACTGCTAGAATAACTGATCTCCCTTTGTGTTTAGCTTGTTGAAGATTGGCTATCGATTCCATTGTCATTGACTTTGGTTTGGTGTTTAAGTCTGATCCTTTTTAATTTCTACTCAATGATCATATGACTGTTTGGTTGTGGTACCATCTATTTTTTGTCCTCAATTTATGAGGTAGAACAAGATGACTCAAGTTATGTGGTTCTGTTTGAAAAAATGAAAAAAGAAAAAGAAGAAAAACAAAACAAAAATGGCAATAAAAAATACAAAAGAATAAAACCTACAACAAAAACAAAATAAACAAAATAAAACAATACAAAAAAAAATCAAACAAAAACCAAAACCAGCTACTACAAAAAGCACCATAGCAACAAATGCAATAACCAAAAAATAACCACGAGAATGAAAGGAAAAAAAGAGAAAAGAAAGGAGGGCTGGTGTGGCAGCCTTTGTTTATTTGTTTGTTTGTTTGCATAGGCATAGTAAATATTGGGGAAATTAGATAGGGAATTCCCTTGGCCTAAAAGATACAGGGTTTCTCACCCTTGAAACATACTTTTATGGGATTAACTACAAGCTGCATACAAACTCGTTTTCACACCCTAAGGACTTTTTATGGTGCCAGGAAACTTCCTGCTCAGCTGTGGATGACAGAATCAGGCCTCCAACTAGAGATATTGGTATTTTCAAAGTCATAGGACAAAGCATAGGATAGTGTCTTTCTTTATGGTTCTAGCAGTTCTGTTCCATCATTGTTGTTGTAATCAGTCTTCTGTAAATGGTGGTCTTGGTTTTTGCACAGATCCTAGGACGAAACCTAGGGTAGTCTTTCATTATGTTTCCAGTTGTCGAAGTTGTCAAAATCAGACCTCTGGGGTTAGAGATCTTGGTTATTGTACAAATCCTAGGCCAAAGCCTAGGCTAGGGCCTTTACTTTTCCAGGCTAAGTTCTGCCCAGGCATGATTGTCAGAGTCAGTCTTCTGTAGTTAGCAATCTTGGTTTTTGCACAGATCAAAGAATGACATGTCTTCTGATTTTCTTTTACCGTTAGGTGATTAGATAGGACAACCTGCTCTTAGATCAAGTTGTTGCCATTTCCTCGTTGTCAGGATGTCATATCAAAACTGGAGCAAGTTGATGCTAGAGTGGTATTAGGAATTTCCTAGGGGTAGTTTGGTTCCTGGTGCTGTTGCAGAGAACTGTGTCCTTTCTATGTCAGGGCTCTTGGGCTCGGCATTGGATGGTTGCTCTTTGATCTCATGGAGTCTAAGTTGGGTCCATATGACACATGTTCAGAGAGGCGCCCCTGTATTAAAAAACGTATTGTGGGGGCCTGAGAGATAGCACAGCAGCATTTGCCTTGCAAGCAGCCGATCCAGAACATAAGGTGGTTGGTTTGAATCCCAGCGACCCCTGTGCCTACCAGGAGTTATTAACCCCCCAAAATACACTTTTGGGGGCTGGAGAGATAGCAGGGAGGTAAGGCGTTTGCCTTTCATGCAGAAGGTCTGTGGTTCGAATCCCGGCATCCCATATGGTCCTCCGAGCCTGTCAGGAGCGATTTCTGAGCATAGAGTCAGGAGTAACCCCTGAGCGTGGCCAGGTGTGACCCAAAAACAAACAAACAAACAAACAAAAAAGTGGGGCCAGAGAGGTGGCGCTAAAGGTAAGGTATCTGCCTTGCAAGCGCTAGCCAAAAAAGGTTGCAGTTGTATCCCCCAGCGTCCCATGTGGTCCCCACAAGCCAGGGGCAATTTCTGAGTGCTTAGCCAGGAAAAAACCCTGAGCATCAAACGGGTCTGCCCCCCTCCAAAGAAAAAAAACAAAAACTAAACAACAAACAAAAAAGTATGGGTTATTATTAGTAGTAGATAAGAACTTGTTTCTGTACATAAAATGTTCCCTTTTTTAGTATGTCTTTGCAAAAAGGAATGGTGCCATGTTATATTGCTGGTGCATTTGGGGGTAAGAATATCAGACTACACAATCTCTGTGCCCTGATTTTGATCTGAGCTTTGATCCCAGGCAAGACTTTTTCTCCTAGGTTTTTGTACCAAGCAGAACCAAAACAGGTAAAGTTAAAGAGAAAAATTATGTATATATATGATATCATATATATATCATATATATAATAGAAGAGATATATAAAAATAAATTTAAAAAAGTAATTGAAGAAAATTAAAGTGATTAAGAGGCTACCTTACATTTGGGAATTACCAGAGTCAGATGTATTATTATAGAGATATTAAACATATAAAGGAATTATAGGCTTCCCCATAGTCTTTTGAGATATTCTTTTTTTAAATAACTTTTTATTGTTTTATTGTGAGGGGTGAAATCCAGGGCACATTTTCATCATACACCCTGGTCATGTTGAGTCTGTAAATGAATTGCAGCAGAAAGGGATCAGGTAGAGTCCTTGTGCTGTTGGTCCTTCTGGGGCTGAATTGGTATCATACAACAGTCCACACTTGGGGAGGGTGAAAAAAGGGGCCACACAGCATGTGTCAGCAAGAATGTTGGTTGTAGTTTCCTGCCAGTGCACGAAATATGGGGCTGAGAGAGTGTCCTTTCACTTTGGGAGCTGGGTGATGGTTTATTGGGGCAGGAGGTTGATCTAGGTACCTAATGAGTTAAGGTCTGAGGATAAAGAGGGTTAAATAAGGAGTAATATTGGATCATGATATGGGGTGAAAGAATAGAATTTCTGATGGGGGGGAAGATGGATAGTATATAGGAGGGGCTATATACACTTTAGGCATGGATTGTTTACAATGTAGGTTTGGCACTCAGAGGGGAGTCCACTGTCTATAAATTCATGCCCACATAAATACAGATATTAGTGATGTGTTCTTAAGTTGTTGTTAGAGGCCTGATCCTCATAGGATGGGACTTAACTCTTATGAAATAATTGAATTAAGGCAGCCATAAAGCTCAGAGATCCCGGCTCACTGAGGACATCAGCTTATCCTCCCCTGAAGACCCCTCTCCCAATAAAATGCTTTGATATGCAAAATGAGATAGTTTGACTTTCTCTTTCCCTATTTGGATTCATTTATTCCCTTCTCTTGTCTGATTGCTATTGCTAGTACTTCTAAAACTAGGTTGAATAAGAGCAACAACAGTGGACAGCCTTGCCTACCTAGTTCCTAACCTTAGTGGAAATGATTTCAGCTTTTCGCCATTAAGAGTAATATTGGCTGTTGACTTTCATATATATAGCTGTAACTATCTTGAGGAAGGTTCCTTCCAACCCTATTTTGCTGAGTGTTTTTTTATCATGAATGGATGTTGGCTTTTGTCTAACGCTTTCTCTGCATCAATTGATATAATCATGTGATTTTGTTTTTCTTGTTGTTAATGTGATGTATGATGTTGACTTATTTGCATATGTTGAACCATCCTTACATCTCTGGGATGAAACTCACTTGGTCATGGTGTATAATCTTCCATTACCTGCCAAAGGTGCTGGTCCTCTCTCCTCAGCCCTTACATGTGGTTAACAATGCCTTGGCAATAAATATTCTAAAATTCTAAAATTTAAATTCTAAGAGAACTTCTTAGAATCTAGATTTAACTATGAAGACATAAACCACTAATTTTCAAATGCCAATGATAAAGAAGAATTGAAATAAAGAAAATATTATTTTTCTAGCAAGGATATTTAAACAGTGACACATGTTTATCCATATTATTATAAACAAAAATACTAGGATTTTTAAACATAATTATGTTTTATTATAGGGGTTATCCAAATAGAATTAACTTTAGAGTACACTAAATAATAAATGGCATTTATATGTACCATTCCCATTTTTAGGATCCTGCTCTCTGCCAAACTGCTTTTGGGTGGAATTTAAAGATTTTATGAACATAATTTCTAATAGTTTGTCTTGATTCATAAAGCTTTTATTAGTTGAAAAAGCAAGAGGATTTCCTTTTCCCATCCTGATAACAGCACAAACTAAAATTGTCTAGAAGATACAACCCCAATGATAGCAAAACTGGAATTAACTAGAAAATAAACAAAATTTTGCTCAATGGTCTTGATTTCTAGACATACCTTATATTGATTTTCTGTCAAGAAGATGTGCTACATGGTGTTTGCTTTCTTATTAATTTATATGATTATTTACTCATTCAATCATTTTTGTGGTGGAATAGCTATGGTCACACAATTTTGAAAAGCTCTTAAAGTAATAGAAAGGATCAACACCTTTAAAATATGTTTAATTTGGAAAAATCCACTTTTGGAGATAAAGTAAAGATCATTTGGAGATGGAAGGAAAGTAGTTTTTGTTTAGGTGAGGCTGTACAGCAGTAACTCAGTAAAATAAAGTTTTGGAAATTAATCGAAATTCTGTAATGAGAAAGGCATACTACAGGTACTATTCAGTGAAAATATTGAAGAAGAAATCATACATATATTGAAGCCTAAATCCCTTATTTACCTTCACATTCTTACTCATCACACATTTTTTTCAATGTTAAAGAGAAAGAGGCAAATGGTCACAATTCCACCTTTCTACAAATAGCGATAAAAAAAGCATAATGGCGAAGCAAATTTATGTCTAGGTCTATCTATATGGAAGATTTGTAATATTTATTGACTTGTGAAGGCTCTGAGAAGTGCGATGGAAAGACAGAATTTTCTATTTTTGCATCACCTATGCTTCCTAAGACAAACTGCCTCATCATCTTTCATTACTCTATGTCTTGATATATAAGTCACTGACATGCATCTCTCAGTTGACATTTAATTTCAGTTTCACCTATATTTGCTTAGTTTGTTCTTTTGTCAAATACTGCTATACTAACTTTAAGGAGTTAATACTGTTCAGGTCAGAAGGTAGCTGTCATTTTGCCAGCAAAAATTTTCCTAACACCAGAATTGCATACACTTGATCTCTGGTTCTTGGTTTAATCCAATATCAAGACATAGCTACAGTCCTATTTTTCCTAACTGCATGTTTAAAGATTTCACCTCCACTTCAAAAATAAACTCCATACTACTGCATCTCTGTTCTCTTATTTAATAACTTAGTCTAGAATTCATATTGTTAACTGCATAGTATAAGGACTAAATAAATATTTATTATATTAAACTGATTATCCTGAACCATTAGTTTAGAAACATATTCTTGGGCCTTATAGAGTAAGTGAGCTACTGATTCTTAGTATATTACTGTGTTTTATGCCTGGTATCTATTGGGCTATGTAAGCTTTTTATTTATTTTCATTGTTTTAAGGTTGTTCTTTTTTTCTTTACTGCAATATACGCATCTGTGTAAGTCACAGTAGAGTTCAACAGGAGTTTTCAAATCTTGGAAGTTGCAACTACCAATTCCACTAGGTGTAATTATATAAAATTCCTAAAAGTGTCACAGGAGGTTTATTCCACTTTTAAATAAAAATAATTTAAATTAAAATAATGTACATGACTACATTTGTTCACAATCACTACCCTTAAACTATTAGGATGTCTACTAGGATGTGTCCAAACATCTAGTTAACTTGATACTGCTTCCTGATTTAAAAGTTTTGTTAAATTGTTAAATTAAATTTGTTGAATTAATTTAAAGGAAGTTTTGTTAAATTCTAGGTAAAAATCTAATATAGGAAGAAAAAAATGAGCATAACTTAATTAACTATTTTCTAAAAGCAATAAAGTCTTTGTTACCTTACTATGTAGAAGTATAATGTACTTCTCTGATGAGAACCTGACATGTCTTTATTGGAATAGTTTGGCAACTGGAATCTCTTAAGAAAAAATAATATGGTTTCTAATACAATATATAATATTGACCCTCTGATAATTACTTGTATGGGTCCACTTGAGTTAAGTGACACTCAAGTCCAAACTTAGTCTCTTACTATGACAATAAAAGTGTCTAAGAATTAGCATTTGAATTTGTAGACTAAAAAAAATTAGCATTTGAATTTGTAGAATTTGTAGAAAAAAAGAAGATAGCTCTCACCAGATTGAGTTTACACCATTCAATGTTTCAAGATCTTGAATAAAATATAAAGGTGAACAAAGAACAAATTTTCTCTTTCATCTTGAACTGGAGAATCTATCATCATCTGGCCCTCAACATTGTTGTTTCTGTTTCTTAGAGTTTAAATCGGAATTGGAATCTAAACCATTGTATCCCCTGATTCTCAATCTTTCAGGTCTGGATTTGAACTGCATTATAAACTATTTGGGCTACCCATTTTCAAAAGCCAGAGGATGGGAGCTTTCAGCCCCAGTGAATGCACAGAACAATATTTTGCAATAAATCTTTTATGTATTATTAACTCTACTCTTGTGAAAATTCATAAGGTATTCTTATCATATATACCCTTAACTATTCACCTAATAAATGTCCTGCTTAATCATGGTACTAGGTATTGCCCCTAAAAAGTAAAAGTTGGTATTCTACTAGAAATGCAAAAAAAAAATGGATATTGTGAGGAAAGAGAAGCTATAACTAAAAGAGAAAATGGTGAAGATAAGAAATTTGCATATTGTGCAGCCTGTGAGATAGCATGGAGGTAAGGTATTTACCTTGCATGCAGGTCAGTGGTTCGAATCCCAGCATCCCATATGGTCCCCTGAGCCTGCCAGGAGCGATTTCTGAGTGTAGAACCAGGAGTAACCCCTGAGAGCTGCCGAGTGTGACCCAAAAAACAAAAAACAAAAACAAAAAAAAAAGAATTTTGTTTCTAGGATAACCACAGTTTTGGCCATACAACTATCTTCTTCAACTTTTCAGACACTAACTTACCACATGTAAACATATCTAGAAGCATAATTTACCATATAATAAAGCACATTACTATTAATAGTAGTAACATTATATACTATAATGTTATAATACCTCACTAGGAATCAACCCACTCATTTCATCTAAATAATAATGAGAAAAATGACTAGATAATGAGTTACTAATATTTATATTCTATTTAGTATGATAATTATTTTGATAGATATAAGAAAACTAGAGAGCTGTTTATAATTTTATGAAAATTTTTTTGTTTATTTACCTTTGTCTTTCAAGTCACCAATAGTAAAAGTTAGTAAAAAATAAGGGAATAGATAAAAGGCAAATACTCTAAAATACTCTATACTATTCATGCAACTTTTTGTATTCCTAAAGCAAATATTTCTTAAAATAAGAGATGGGCCAAAAGAAAAGTGATAAGCAAGAATGAAAAAAAAAAAACAAAGAAGGTAAAGAAAAATAAAAGTTTGGTGCTTTAAGGAATGAGACAAGAGACCTTCAAACATTAATGGCATAATAATTATGCATGTATTTGTGTATATCTGATGATTTTTGACAATCAGTCATTAGTATTTAGGTATGTGCTAATTATGGCTTATGTATCTCCAAGTCAATTAAATTTAGTTATTAATGCATAATTCAATATTATTATGTATAGCAGAACACTTAAAAGGAGATTAAAATTCTATCTTCTGATGTGGCCTGAAATGTGTCAAGGAAACACCCACTGTCAAGTGAGTGAAAATGAATAATTATGGGAGCCCTGAAACCCCACAGTTGAACAGACAAGACAGCTGCTATTATTAAGCACTCCAAATTGAAAGTATGGATTCTATCATTATCCGAACAAAGACAGTGCTGTGATAATTATGGAAATGCTATAGCTTCCATTTTTGCTAATGTTTTCAGTAGAATATTTAAAGCCACAAAAGGTTAAGATAGAGAGCTCAATTTCTGTATCTTGTTACTCACTGAGATGAATGCCTCTCTCTACCAATTGTAGTCATAACAGAGCTTGCAATCCCTGCAATATCACGATAAGAAAGAGTCGATGTGGGCAAAAAATTAAATGATAATAAACATAGTGTCGACTCAGTGGGAGTTATATTGTTTAATGTCAGTGGTGATTGAAACTACCTTCTAGATGACTGAAGCTTTGTTGGCCCCGTCTGTTTATATTAATTTCTCCTTTTCAAAGGCCATTATCTTAAATTGCATGTTATATAACTTGTACTGCCTCCCTCTAGCCCACAGCTCCATTTCTAAGGCAACTCGATTATGTATTTTATAAGGAAAAATCTTTTCTAGGCTCAGATTCCAAGAAGATTACAATCTTGAGACTATAATGGGAATGGATTAAACTTTGTACAATTTCCTTTTGTCATGTGAAATGAATCCCATAGTGCTATTTTCTATACTCTTTTCAATCTGTGTCACACACACATACAAATGATCTATAAAAATATTAGCATTGCTTAAGCTGCCCTGACCTGATTTTAACCCAGTCAAGATGTTTCAGTTTTATTTATTATCTGAATTTTCTTTCTCTTAGAAAACAAAGCTAAATATAAACCCACACAACATATGACAAAAAACAAAGATATTGTTTCACATCAAGCAGGTATAACAAGGATAATCAATGATCTTCATTTGCATTATATATATTGATAAAATGAAAATAAAATGTTTTTCACTATAAATCAATACTTATAATAGAAATTGTACACTTCTATAAGGAGCCAACTGAATTTGTCCAAAGATAATTTATACTCAATATAATTTCAGGCTTTCAGGATCCAGTCACAGACATTTCCTAAGATGTCAGAATTTTCATATTCCCATTAACTACCACTCTTACCTCTGAGGTTAAAATAGGGCCATTAAATGTTGGTAGTGTCCACAGATTCTGAGATTGCTTTGAACTGATCCATACTACAAGAGAAAATAGAAACATACATATGAAGACAAGAGAATTGCTTCTTTAGAACTTATTTTATTTTGATCTCTAGGGTGTCTTTGATGTTAGGCAAAGCCATATTTAATCTTCAGTTCTTTAGTTGCATGCAAATGAAGATCATTTGGTTGAAGTTAAAAAGCAAAAAGAATTGATTTTATATCTATGTCAAGTAATTCTGGAACCACTGATAACTAATTTATCTAACTAAAACTCATCACATTAAAGTAGTCAAAGACTTTTTAAACCTGCATGCTTTAACATGCTTGATGCCCCAAAGTAGTCAATTTTTGTTATGTGAAAACAAGTTATCTTATCTCTATGTTTTAGGATAATTAATTTGCAGAAATATACCTTTCAAACATCATGAGCTTTCCAAGTTGAACATAGGGTATAGAATATTGGTTTAGGGATCATGAAAGGAACATATAGGTACTTAAATATTAAATTTGTGGGGCAATTTTACTACAAGATATAATATATTAATATAATATATTGGACCAGAGATCTGACCTATTCTTTTTTTTTTCTCAAAATACACTTATGAGGGACTGGAGAGATAGCATGGAGGCAGGGCATTTGCCTTGCATGCTAAAAGACAGTAGTTCAAATCCTGGCATCCCATATGGTCCCCCGAGCCTGCCAGGAGTAATTTCTGAGTGTAGAGCCAGGAGTAATCCCTGAGCACTGCCAGGTGTGACTCAAAAACCAAATATATATATATACTTATGAGATTTTAGAGAACTTATAAATATCATAATTTACTAGAGTGTCTGCTTACTCTCTGAAAATAATGTCCAACAGAGAACATGCCATTTGGATCCACCTTTTATATTTATGTGTTATATTGACAAATATATTAAAATGATTAATATAATCACAAGGCGCCAGAGTGGTAAAGGCTATGTGAACTTTATACCTTTATTCATCATTCCATATTTTTTAGCCAAAAATAAAACTTGACAGAATTGAAGTACAAACAAATGAATTTGGCCATTATTTATTTATTTATTTATTTATTTATTTATTTATTTATTTATTTATTTTGTTTGTTTATTTGTTTTTGGGGTCACCCTGGCAATGCTCAGGTGTTACTCCTGGATTTACACTCAGCAATCACTCCTAATGGATTTGGAGGACCATATGGGATACTGGTGATCCAATCTAGGTTAGCTGCATGCAAGGCAAGCACCCTATCCACTGCACTATTACTCCAGCTTCAACTAATATTGACTGACTGCATAACTGATTCCACAAAAGGATGATTGCCAGATATGTGCAAGAGCCAGAATCAAGAAGAGAAATTATGTAGGGGCTATACAGGTTTCTGGTATTTCTCTAACTACTGGACTGTGCTATTCTTCATCATCCTTCTTCCCAGTTCTTATGACACTTTATGGCTTTCAACTTAAACTGCTAAAATTCCAATCACAAAGATCATTGAATTCCTTCAGCTAAAACTTCAAATTCTTGAAGAGATTTAATTGGCCATGACATAAGTGATAACACAACATCCTATCTACTCTTCAAGTCTGTCACCTTCTATATTCAGTTACCTTCTTAATGACTGTGAATCATTTAGACCCAATATGAATTTTAGGAAATACTACTATGATAGGATAAACGAATGATTCTAGGAATTCAAATAGTTACCATGTTTGACATCTATTTTAATATTATCTTACTTAGAATATCAAATATTCAATAAAGCATCATACTAATTTTTCTTTGTGGTTTTCTTCTCTGCAAAACTATAGTATTATGGGCTAATTTTAGGGTATTTAAATCAGATTGTTAAGTTTTCTGATCAAAAAACTACACTTGAACAGTTTTTCTATATATAGCATTTCAGATTCTACAAAATTAGCATCAAACAAACTTAAAAAATACTTGCTAAGAATCTTGACTGATCCTGGAACAATCAAAGAAGACTAAACTATAGATCAAATGCTTAATTAAAAGTACAAATACTTCACATTATAAGTGGTAAATTAGTTATTTTATTTCAATTTTAAGTTAATTATTTTATTATCAAAATTTTATCTTAAGGCACAAAATAGTACTAATTCCTTGGTGCTAGAGAGACATACTGAAGGTATGTCTTGCCTTACATGAGCTGACCTATGTTTAAACCCTGACATTACTATGATCACTCAAACCTAAAAAGGAATAAGCCTAAGCAGCTCCCAAATAGACACTAAGTAGTATAAGCTCAACTCTACAAATTTTTGTTCTCTTTGTATATACTAGACCTATTGTGGTCCTATGGGAATATTTTCTAGAGATACTCAGTAACATACTTATTATATTTCTTTTTTTTTTAAGTTCTATTCCATTTATTCAGAGCAAAATGTGGAATATTTATACTCAATTACTTGACAAGTCATAATTTTTAGACAAAGCTATTTTATCAAAAAAGCATGGGGCAAATTGTTCAAGGCATTTTTCTGATGCAGGACAGTTTTACTTTTGAAGCAGCAAAAAGCTTCTCAGTAACAAGGCCAATTCAGAATTGTCTTGGTATTATTCATACTGATTTGGGGCCCAAAATGTTAACACTTACTAAGACTACATGTAGGCTAATAGCAAAGTTAGATTAGGGGGTGAGTAATATTTCTATAAGACTAAAAAAAATACTTGAATTTATGCAAATGTTCCTCATAGGATGTGTTTATATAGCTGAGTAATCTTTAAGAGAGGTTCTAGGAAAAGTGAGTAATAATTATTAGATATAGAATATTTCAATTCATGTAAATGTTAAATATGAGTAATCTTTAGAATATCAGCTGAAATTATGTCTCATTAAGATTTGTGCTACATCCCCTTATTTCCTGAATGCTTCATGGACAGACAACCAAGGTTTTTCGGGGCCCTAATACCTGTGAGTACAGGTTATTATTTCAAGCATCTTTTCTTACAGTTTTCATTTTCTGTGCTGCTCTCTCCAGCAGAGTATAGGATGCTTTGAAAAATTCCTGTAATAGCAGACAGCTTTTTAAAAAAAAAAAAAAAAATCTCCCCTAGATAGTTAGGGCCTTTTTAAACTTGGTGCCTTCCCAGGTCTCAGGATTTGTTTTTTTTTTTTTTTTAAATATCTTTATTAAAACATCTTGAATAAAAATATGACTGTGATTAGGTTTCAGTCATATAAAGAACGACCCCTTCACCAGTGCAACATTCCCGCCACCAAGGTCCCAAATCTCCCTCCATCCACCCCACCCCCACCTGTACTCTAGAAAGGCTTTACAGTTCCCTCATTCATTCACATGGATATGGTAGTTCTCAGTGTAGTTATTTCTATAACTGCACTCACCACTCTTTGTAGTGAGCTTCATGAAGTGAGCTGGAAGTTCCAGCCCTCTTCTCATTGTCTCTGAGGATTGTTGCAAAAGTGTCTTTTATTTTTCTTAAAACCCATAGATGAGTGAGACTATTCTGCGTCTATCTCTCTCCCTCTGACTTATTTCACTCAGCATGATAGATTTCATGTACAACCATGTATAAGAAAATTTTATGACTTCAACTCTTCTGACGGCTGCATAATATTCCATTGTGTATATGTACCACAGTATTTTTTAGCCATTCGTCTATTAAAGGGCATCTTGGTAGTTTCCAGAGCCTGGCTATTTTGAATAGTGCTGCAATAAATATAGGTGTGAGAAAGGGGTTTTTGTATTGTATTCTTGTGTTCCTAGGGTATATATTGGAGTGGAATAGCTGGGTCAAATGGGAGCTCAATTTCCAGTTTTTGGAGGAATCTTCATATCGCTTTCCATAGAGGTTGGACTAGACAGCATTTCCACCAGCAGTGGATAAGTACCTTTCTCTCCACATCCCTGCCAACACTGATTATTCTCATTCTTTGTGATGTATGCCAATCTCTGTGGTGTGAGATGGTATCTCATCCTTGTTTGATTTGCATCTCGCTGATGATTAGTGATGAGGAGCATTTTTGTATGTGCCTTTTGGCCATTTGTATTTCTTCTTTGTCAAAGTGTCTGTTCATTTCTTCTCCCCATTTTTTGATGGGATTAGATTTTTTTTCTTGTAAAGTTCTGTCAGTGCCCTGTATATTTTGGAGATTAGCCCCTTATCTGATGGGTATTGGGTGAATAGTTTGTCCCACTCAGTGGGTTGCTCTTGTATCCTGGGCATTATTTCTTTTGAGGTGCAGAAGCTTCTCAGCTTAATGTATTCTCATCTGTTGATTTCTGCTTCCACTTGTTTGGAAAGTGCAGTTTCCTCCTTGAAGATGCCTTTTGTCTCAATGTCATGAAGTATTTTACCTATGTGTTGTTCTATATAACTTATGATATCAGGTCTGATATCAAGGTCTTTAATCCATTTGGATTTTACCTTCAGACATGGTGTTAACTGGAGGTCTATGTTCGCTTTTTTGCAAGAAGCTAACCAGTTCTGCCAGCACCACTTGTTGAAGAAGTTTTCCCTGCTCCACTTAGGATTTCTTGCTCCTTTGTCAAAAATTAGGGGCTTGTATGTCTGGGGAACATTCTCTGAAAACTCCAGCTTATTCCACTGATCTGAGGGTCTGTCTTTATTCCAATACCATGCTCTATTGATAACTATTGCTTTGTAGTACAGTTTAAAGTTGGGGAAAATAATGCCTTCCATTTTCCTTTTCCCTAGGAGTGCTTTAGTTATTCAAGGGTGTTTATTGTTCCAGATGAACTTCATATGTGTTTGATCCACTTTCTTTAAAGAATGTCATGGGTGTCTTTAGAGGGATCACATTAAATCTGTATAATGCTTTGGGCAGTATTGCCATTTTAATGATGTTAGCCTTGCCAATCCATGAGCAGGGTATGTGTTTCATTTTCCCTGTGTCCTCTCTTATTTCTTGGAGCAGGGCTTTATATTTTTCTTTGTATAGGTCCTTCAGGTCTTTGGTCAAGTTGACACCAAGATATTTAAGTTTGTGTGGCACTAATGTGAATGAGATTGCCTTCTTAACGTCCATCTCTTCCCTATCATTATTGGTGTATAAAAAGGCCATTGATTTCTGTAGGTTGATTTTGTAGCCTGCCACCTTGCTATATAAATTTATTTTTTCTAGAAGCTTTTTGGTAGAGTCTTTAGGGTTTTCTAAGTAGAGTATCATGTCATCTGCAAACATTGAGAGCTTGACTTCTTCCTTTCCTATCTGGATTCCCTTGATATATTTTTTTCTTGCCTGATCATTATAGCAAGTACTTCCAGTACTATATTGAAGAGGAGTGTTGAGAGCGGACAGTTTTGTCTTGTACCAGAATTTAGAGGAAAGGCTTTTAGTTTTTCTCTATTGAGGATAATATTTGCCATTGGCTTGTGGTAGATGGCCTTAACTATATTGAGAAAGGTTCCTTTCATTCTCATCTTGCTGAGAGTTTGATCAACAATGGGTGTTGGACCTTATCAAATGCTTTCTCTGCATCTACTGATATTATTATGTGATTTTTATTTTTCTTGTTGTTGATGTTTCGTATTATGTTGATAGATTTATGGATCTTAAACCATCCTTGTATTCCTGGGATGAAACCTACTTGGTAGTAGTGTATGATCTTTCTGATGAATCATTGGATCCTATTTGCCAGAATTTTGTTGAAGATCTTTGCATTTGCATTCATCAGGGATATTGGTCTGTAATTTTCTTTTTTGGCAGCATCCCTGTCTGGTTTTGGTATCAAGGTAACGTTGGCTTCATAAAAGCTGTTTGATAGTGTTCCCGTTTTTCAATTTCATGGAAGAGCCTGGCTTTGATTGGTAGTAGCTCCTCTTGAAAGGTTTGAAAGAATTCATTAGTAAATTCATCTGGGCCTAGGCTTTTCTTTTTAGGCAGATGCTTGATTACAGTTTCAATTTTATTTTCTCAATAGTGATGGGGGTGTTTAGATATGCTACATCCTCCTTACTTTACCGTGGAAGGTTATAAGTGTTCAGGAATTTATCCATTTCTTCTAGGTTCTCATGTTTAGTAGCATAGTTTCTCAAAGTAGTCTCTGATTACCCTTTGGATCTCTGCAATCTGTTGTGATCTCCCTCTTTTCATTTCTAATATGGGTTATCAGGTTTCTCTCTTCCTTTGTGAATCTTGCCAATGGTCTATCAATCTTGTTTATTTTTTCAAAGAACCAACTTCTGTTGATCTTTCTAATTGTTTTCTGGGTTTCCACTTCATTGATTTCTGCTTCTAACTTTGTTATTTCCTTCTGTCTCCCTATTTTTGGTTCCTTTTTTTTGGTCATTTTCTAATTTTGTGAGCTGTGTCATTAAGTTATTCAGGTATGCTCCTTCTTCCTTCCTGATACGTGCTTGCAAAGCTATAAATTTTTCTCTCAGGACTGCTTTTGCTGTGCCCATAGATTCTGGCAGTTTGTGTCTTCATTATCATTTGTTTCCACAAAAGTTTTGATTTCCTTTTTTATTTCAGACTCACTGGTTATTCAGTAGCAGGCTGTTTAATTTTCAATTGTTAAATTTTTTCTTCTGTGTGGCTTTGTAGTTCACATCTAATTTCAGAGCCTTGTGGTCAGCAAAGGTAGCCTGCAAGATTTCTATCTTGATTTTCTGAAGGTATGTTTTATGTGTCAGTATGTGGTCTATCCTGAAGAATGATTCATGTACGTTGGAGAAGAATGTGTATCCAGGTTTTTTGGGGTAGAATATCATATATATATATACTAGTCCTTTTTTTTCCATTTCTCTTTTCAGGGATAGTATGTTTTTTTTGAGTTTCAGTCTGGTTGACCTATCAAGTGTTGACAGGGCTGTGTTGAGGTCTCCCACAATTATTGTCTTATTATTGATGTCTTCTTTCAGATTTGTTAATAATTATATTGGATAATTTTCTGGTCTCTCATTGGGTGGATATATGTTTAAAAATCTGATTTTTCCTATTGCACATATCCCTTGTTAGTACAAAGTGTCCATCTTTGTCCCTTACCACTTTTCTGAGTATAAAGTTGGTGTCATCAGATCTTAATATGGCCACCCCAGCTTTCTTAAGGGTACTGTTTGCTTAGATGATTTTCTTCCAGTCTTTGATTTTGAGTTTATGTTTGTTCTGACTATTCAGATGTGTTTCTTGTAGGCAGCAGAAGGTTGGATTCATCTTTTTGACCCATTTTGCTACTCTGTGTCTTTTAATTGGTGAATTTAGTCCATTGACATTGAGGGAGATGATCGTCATAGGGTTTAATGTCATCTTTGTAGATAAGTTTGCTGTGTTTGTTGGTCTCTCTTGTCTTAAAGTAGACCTTTCAGTTTTTTCTTTAAGGCTGGTTTTTTATCTGTGACATTTCTGAGCTGTTGTTTATCCATGAAACTATGTATCCTTCCTTCAAACCTGAACATGAGTTGAGCTGGGTACAGTATTCTTGGTGAGGCATCCATTTCATTCAGTCTTATCACAATATCCCACCACTGTCTTCTGGCCTTGAGAGTTTCTTCTGACATGTCTGCTGTAAGTCTTAAGGATACTCCTTTGAATGTAATTTCCCTTTTTGATCTTGCTGCTTTCAGTATTCTATCTCTATTTGTGGGATTAGTCATTGTAACAAGGATATGTTTTGGAATGTTTTTCTTCAGGTCTCTTTTAGCTTGTACCCCTCAGGCATGCAGGATTTGATTGCTTGTAGTCTTTAGCTCTGGGAATATCTCTTTGATGATGTCTTTGACAGTTGATTTTTCCTGGGGATCTCCTACCTGGGCCTCTGGAACTCCAATGATTTTTATGTTGTTTCTATTGAGTTTATCAAAGATTACTATTTTCATCTGTTTGCATTCCTTGAGTACTTTTTCCATTGCCTGATTGTTTGTCTTAAGGTTCTTTTCCAATTTCTTCTGTTGTGTTGAGTTTTTTTGTATCTCATCTTCAAGCACATTGATTCTGTCTTCAGCACTGTTAACCTGCTGGAAAAGTTATTCACTGAGTTTTTCAGTTGAGCTACCATGTTTTTCAGATCTGCTATTTCAGTTTGGAGTTTTTGATTTCTGTCTTTGTGTTCTGTTCAGATTGATCTATGCTTTCTTTGAGTTCTACAAACATCTTCCATATTTTTATTCTAAACTCCTTATCTGAGAGGTTAATCAGATGGCTGGAATTTTTTGGATCGTCTGTGCTATCATCTTCATTCTCTGTGCATGGTGTTTATCTGTGAGGTTTCCCCATTGTCACACTTGCACTGAGATTTTTTCTGTGTGTTGTGGTGGGGTTCATTGGTTAGAAAGAGTGTGTGGCTGCAAAGCACAGCAGCTGCACTCTTCTGCGGCCTCTAAATGACAGTTTTTTTTGGGGGGTGCACTTCCTAGGCCTTTGAGAAGAGCTTCAACTATTCAGGGAAGACAGACAAGCAAAGTGAAGAGTTCCCTTCAAGTCCTCAAGTTCATCCAAGGCACAGCAGGAGGGCAGAGCCAGCCAAGAACTCTCTGTAGCAGGCAGGATGCCGGCAGGAATGTTAATGAAATCCAGTCTCAGGTGGCTGGAAACACCCTGGCCCAAGATGGCTTCTGCGTCCTTCTGACACCTAGCAGAAACCAGCAGGAATCAGTGTGTGTACCTCCTGACCCACCTCTGAAGCAGGCAGGATCACCGGCAGGAATGTTGATGAAATCCAGTCTCAGGCAGCTGGAAACTGCATGGCCCAAGATGGCTTCTGCGCCTTTCTGACTCCCGGCAGAAACCAGCAGGAATCAGTGTGTGTTCATCCCGGCCCACCTCTGAAGCAGGCAGATCACAGCAAGAATGCTGATGAAATCCAGTCTCAGGCAGCTGAAAACCGCATGGCCCAAGATGGCTTCTGTACCCTTCTGACTCCCAGCAAAACCACTTAATATATTTCTAAATATATAATTTAAAGAGGTCCTCTCTCATTTATACATGTATTAATTTTACATCAAAAAGTACTTTCGAGGGCCAGAGTGATAGAACAGTAGTAGGGCACTTGCCTTGCATGGGA
The DNA here is from genome assembly GCF_024139225.1 of Suncus etruscus. Classification (NCBI taxonomy): domain Eukaryota; kingdom Metazoa; phylum Chordata; class Mammalia; order Eulipotyphla; family Soricidae; genus Suncus; species Suncus etruscus. Next base: position 46,161,445 of record NC_064858.1, read on the forward strand.
CCAAACCAGGTTGGACTCAGGTTTGATTCCAAGCATCCTGTATGATTACCTGAGCCTGCCAGGAGTGATTTCCGAGTGCAGAACCAGAAGTAAACTCTGGAATTTTCCGAGTATGGCCCAAAAACCAAAAAATAAAAAAGTACCTTCTGATGTGTGAAAGATATGACATATCAAATACAGTTTAATTACTATCTAGATCTAGAACATTCTCTATATGTGTTTCAATGACATAAAATATAGTTGAGTTACTATGCATAGCATTCTTTATTGGGGGGGCATACCCAGTGACACCCAGGAGTTACTCCTGACTATGTGCTCAGAAGTCGCTCCTGGCTTGGGGGGACTATCTGGGACGCTGGGGGATCGAACCGCAGTCCATCCTATGCAAGTGCAGGCAAGGCAGGCACCTTACCTGTTGCGCCACCGCACCGGCCCCTTAAATACCATTCTTTAGATAAAATTATAAAAGAGATATGGAGTTATATTAGTACTGGATTTTATTAGGCCTTGCATTATATTAAAAGCACATATCAGAAAAGAACCCAAAGTACCAAAAATAAGAGTTAATAAAGATTGCCCACAATGACTGTTGTCAGTCTACTGGTAGATTCAGTTATCATCTAATATTGAAATTAGGATTTGGAAAATACTATACTGGGAAAAATACAAGATTGATGTATCTAAGCAAATACAATGTAGTGTGGATTCTACTATTTTTTAAACACTGCATAATTTCTTTTAGTACCATGATTTAAAAAGTTGTTTATAATATGGGGTGGAGTGATAGCACAGCTATAGGACATTTGCTTTGCACGCAGCTTACCCAGCATGGACCTGGGTCAAGGACCCCGAAATCCCATATGTTGCCCCTCGCCAGGAGTAATTTCTGAGAGTATAGCCAGGAGTAACCCCTGAGCATCACCAGGTGTGGCCCCCAAACCAAAAACAAACAAACAAAACAAAACAAAAAAGTTGTTCATAATATAGTTGTTTCAGGTATTCAGTGTTCCAACACCAATGCACCAATGACTATAACTATTCCTTCACCAATGTCCTTAGTTTTTTACCTGTCCCATTAGCAGGCACAAAATAATTTATGTTGTCTGTAAGAACATATTTCTCACAGAGGTGTTAATAAGGTCATTGTGGATTTACTGAGCAGCTTGGTGCTTGTTGGACTTTCTGTGTTAATGTTCACACTCACTGAGCTTAATGGGCTTCTACAAAACTTTCCAGTCTAATATGATGTGTTCCTACTGGGCTATCAATACTGTGAAATTTGGAGATGTCACATGGCAGTATCCTGAGAAGGCTCAGAACCTGGCTCAAAATTCAGGTTTTGGAAAAAAAAACAAAACACTAAAAATAAGAAAATATGAGAGTAGTGCATTTACAAGTAGAGTGTAGCTGATAGATCCAGCAAGCTAATATGAAAAAGAGTTTGGAACCTGACACCAGACATAACCCCTGAACATAGAGCCCAGTGTAACCCCAGACCACCTCCAGTTGTTAAAAAAAAAAAAAAAAGGAGGAGGAATGAATTGAGGAACACAGAAAGCTAGTGTGGATTTTGCATCTATGGACTTCATATATAATCACACATATCATATTCAAATACTTATATTTGATTGTTTTGTCATATAGTGCATAGTCTAGGATGTATGTCATCTATTAATCATAATATTCTTGCATATTCATTATTATTGTACCCAATCGCAGAAATAAATTCTGAGGACAAAGTACTTCTTTCAAAAATATTTTAGAGATAATATATAAGCTAAATAATAACAGTTATTGTACTGGTTGAATGAAAATAAGATTAAAGCTTATTGATTAAATAATTGTAGTAACCCATCAATATTAACAATTCTATTTTCCATGGATGAACAGCATCTTATATACCAGGAATTAAGACATACATTTATCTTTCGTGTCAAGTTACCTATCTGACTAGAGAGCTTGTTTGTGTAAGAAAGATAGTTCTGTAGGTAATTTGCTTTACACACAGCCTACCCAGCACCGTATACTCCCAGGAGTGATCCTTGAGCTCAAAGCCAGGAGTAAGCTCTGAGCACTGCTGGATGTGCCTTCTCTACTTAAAAAGAATTTGGTTGTTCATGATTTATGTTCAGTAGATTTTGAAACTGCAATATAATTTCTGATAAGTGAAATGTATATTATCACCATAAAATATGTTTCTATCTCAGAATTATATGCAAAAATGTAAAAAAATCTTGCTTATTTCTTCCATTCTCTATCTTTCTCTCATTTATTAACTGTTTCTCTTCCCTCTCAGTCTCTTTTTCCTTTTCCTGAAAGCTTTTCTTTACCATCTATTCCTCTTCCTCCCTCTCCCTACCTCTTTCTTCCCTTGAGGTAAATTGGGCAGCCTGTGACTTTCAGGATGCCTTTGAATTTCCTCAAATGTGTAATTTGTGTGGTAAAGGGCTATTGAGAGGAAGAGATGACAAAACCAACTAAATAAATAAAAAGCTCTGTAATCTGGTTTAAAAATGGTGAGACACAGACACAGAGAATAGCTCTATTAGTCTGTACTTTCACAGCATGATTTGAATTACCACCATTGTGGCAGTGACTAACCAGTGGCTTACTTTATAATTTCAAAGCCAAAATGAAGGTAAAAGTAAACTGTTTATCTTGCTGATAATCCCAGGTTTGGAGATGTCTATATAGTAGGTATAAGTTTGGAGCTATTGTTGTTTGCTCTGAATTACTATTTGTACAATTTTAAAAATCTATTCCCACAGCTTTATGGAACAGAGCAGCAGTAATAGATGCATAAACATTATTCAGTCTACTGGAGGTTTGACCACTATGACAGATGTCTTCTTAATTTCATGTTGAAGGCTCTGAAACCTAATATTAATGCAACTGGTATAATTTTTTTTTGGGGGGGGTCACACCCGGCAGCACTCAGGGGTTGTTACTCCTGGCTCTATGCTCAGAAATCACTCCTGGCAGTCTCAGGGAACCATATGGGATGCCGGGATTTGAACCACTGACCTTCTGCATGCAAGGCAAATGATTTACCTCCATGCTATCTCTCCGGCCCCAAACTGCTATAATTTTTGCCTTCTATACTTATATAGTGGTTATATGTTATCAGTCTTAACCCACTGGCTTGGTTGGTCACGAATCAATAGGAAGGGACTTCTAGGTCTTGAGCATTATTTAGAAATCCTCCCCCCAAATTGTTATCAACTAGTGGAGCACTAATTAACAGAGGAGCACACTACTTTTTTTATATATGGAACAATAAATTTTAACTCATGCATCAAGCTCATGTTTAAATTAACTGTTTTTATTTTAGAATCTTAGAGATTTTGTCTTAATTTTTATTGGGTTTTCTCTTACAAATATCCATAACTGAACAAAATATGTAGACTAATCCTCCAATATCCTCAATAGATCCAGCAGTAACTCTAAGAAGAAAAGTTTCTTATACTATATAAATTGACAACTCTGCAAGGGAAATTTCACACACACATACAACTTGCATTTTAATCTCTCATCCTCTGAACATCTGGTGAATATTTAAAAAAGGAATGGCTATATTTTTCCTTCATCCTTTAGGTTTTTGAATAACTTGAATTGAAATCATACATATATTTACAGTGAATATTCATAAAACTAATTGGGCTTAAAGAATACCTCAAGCATTATAATATTTTGTTGTAATTCTTTTATTAAAAATTCTCCTGCTACTTACCACCTGATTTGTTTCACACGATTCTATTCCTGTTTTCCCCTTCACTGTATTTTTAATATTTTGCACCATTTTTACTTTTAAGTAGTTCTTTTAATATTAGAAATGTGCATACTTTCTAAGATACTTTCTAAGAAATAGGCTTGTTTTCTAAGATAATTTATAACATTATGATATATGTTAATTGGATATATTCCCTATGTGGCAGAGAAGGGGGAGGATACAGCCAAGAGCCAGCAGTAACTCTCTGTTGAAAAGAGGTACTTTAGTTTCTCTTTTTCCTTCCCTCCCTTCCTCCCATTCCCTTCTCCCTCCTTCCCTCTCTCCTTCCCTTCCTTCTTCCTTCCCTTTCTTCCTTCCCATCCTTCTTTCCTCCCTCGCTTCCTCCCTTCATTTTTCTTTTCTCTCTTTTAATTTATATTCATAAAACACAGGTTAAAAGCTTTGAAATTTTTTTCCTCTGAGTTTAAGTGCTTTTTGAAGAGCTTACTTTTTTGTTTTTGTTTTTGGGTCACACCCAGCTGCGCTCAGGAGTTACTCCTTATTCTAAGCTCAAAGTCACTCCTGCCAGGCTCAGGGGACCATAAGAGATGCTGGAATTTAAACCATGAACCCTCCTGTGTTGGCCGTGCACAAGGCAAATGCCCCACCTCTATGCTATCGCTCCGGCCCCTAAAGAACTTACAATTCTTTTTTTTTGCTGTACTCTTTTTTACTTCTTTTTTCTTTCTTTACTTTTCTTTTTTTCTTTTTCTTTTTTATCATGGGCAAAGTGAATTACAAATCTTTCATTTTATCTCCATTTGCATGTCCACTTTGCCAATAAGTGGGAGGTGAATTGAAAGAACTGTGAAAAATACATGCTTTGTATGGCTGAAGCTGAGATTCATATAAGTAGGTACATTCTTCTAGCTTCTAGGATGAATTTCTTATAATGAATTGAGTAAAAACATATTAACACAACAATTATAAGCTTTAAAGCTGCCTATTCTACCAATAAGTTTAATTTATCTTTACCCCATCTGAAACGTATTTATTTGTATTAAGCTTGTGTATTTTATAACATTTAATTACTAGATGTCATAAGGAGGTAATGAACAATAGTGCAAAGCAAGTGCAGTCTCTACTGCACTAGTTTTCCAGTTTTAACAGAATAATATAAGTAATATGACTGCCAAAGAGTTTTTTTTATGAAAATATTTAATGGTGCCACCGCAGGGACTTGAATCATAGATAATGAAAGATCAGCATGTCAGCTATTTTCTTAGTGACCCTCTGAATTGAAATAAGTCATAAGTTATTCAAAATATAAACAGAGGAATATCAGACTAAATTGGCAAAAAGAGGGAATTAGTTGATAACAAATAGTTATAGAACAACCTGGGATGTTATCTTTTTTTTTTCCTACTAGTCAAAATTTACAGAGGGGGCTGTCTATAAATGAGATCTAGAAAGTATTTGCAAATTTCTTACATATTTGTATGATAGCAAGTTCTACCATATTGATTAACATCTTTCCTTATGCTAGCATGATTATAACTGTGATGTCCATTGTTTAGCCATACTGAGAAAAAATCCACCAGGACCCTCTATATGCAAATCTCAATATGACTATATAGATTTATTCAAAGGCCAGAAAGTATAGATATTGACTAGTATGTGCAATTCCATTATTTTATGTTATTTTATTTACTTTATTAATAATAAATATTAGTAGTAATAAGTATTCTATTACTTTTTTTTCAACTTCAAGATCCCACCCTGATTCAAAAGTTCTCACAGTTTCATCCCCTAATGGTTTTCTTAAAAATGTCAACTATAAAACCTTTCAATTATAAAGCAAACTCTGTGCCTAGTACAAAATCTCAATGCTTGAGATGTTCAAACTGGGCCAGTTCCATAGATTCATTCTTAATTCAAACAAGATGTTTACCAAGCTAGGAAAGACAATGGATATATCGCTTCACACAGCAAAAAGCTGGCTATCTGAGGAGGAGAGAGTAGACCAAGCCATTGTCTGGCCAAAGCCACACCCACTATATTTATAACCCAGAATCAATCTTTTCCCATTGGCCCTACCTCAACACTTACCCTTTATGATTCCCTACAGAAACACAGATCTGACCAAGCTTCAAACTTCAATAATGCTGGGTTTTGGCTGATGTCACCAAGGATTTTGGATCAAGTCCTTTGGAGCAAGTTCAGGTACCCTTTCCCCAAATCTTCCTTTTCCAGAAAGCTTGGCAGCTGTAACACACATCACACCTACAAACTCAATCTCCATGGTTAAATTGGGCCAACTCCATTGACTCATTCATTTTTCAAATGAGATATATATGGAGCCATTGAAGACCATAGGACATAGGTAAACCAGCCCATTCACCAGAACATTGACCATCTAGGGAGGAAATGTCAGGCCAAGTTCCCACCCTGCCAAAGTCACACCTGCCTCCATCACTTACAATCACCATTTCCCTAATGGTCCTTCCTCATCACTGACTCTCTATGATCCCCTTTAAAAACTGATCTGACCAAACTTCAAACAATAATGCTGAATTTGGGGATGATTTCACCAGGGATTTTGGAGCTAGTACAGGCACCAGTCCCTCATATCTTCCTTCTTCCAAAAGGTCTGGCAACAAACACTAAAAGTCATAGTATCATTAAAAGTACTTTGAATTTTTGGACAACTTCATTTGTTTGATGTTGTCTTTCCTATATAAACACACCAAAATAGACAACAAGAATTTATTAAATCTTCTGCCACTGTATTAATGTCTACATTAGAGATTCAATATTTTTCACTAATGTGCCTGCTACTATAATTTTTCTTTCTTCTTTTCTTCATTTTTTAACTTTCTTCTCTTCCATTTTATTTTTCTATTTTTTTCAATAACTTTGCTTTCACTCATTAGAAACATGTATTATGTTCAACTAGCTGATATATTTTCTTTAAATAAAATTTTTTAAAAGTAAGAGAAAGATAAATCTTAATTTTTGAGTATAATGAACAAAAATATCTCTCCATTAAAATAGTGATGTGTGTAAAGAAGCAAGACTATATTCTGTTTGAGAGGAAATCCAAAAGAGAATTTTTCTAAAATCATGTTTAATTCTTGAATTACACAATTACATAGCTCTCTTCATCTAAACATAAAAAAATGCAATCTTACTTCTGCTTAAGCCGGTATCTTTTGTTTAATCAAATATATTACATCCATAAATCAATTTTCAAATGATAGGTCAGTCAATATTAGGGAGACTTTGGAGATGATCTAAGTGTCCAGTTTATAAAGGACTAGTAAACAAAATACCAGAGAATATGATGTGGGAGGAGAAAAATAATAAAAGGGGACATTTCAAATAAATTTTGTGATATGAATAAACATAGCTTATTAAAATCAAGAACAGTGGGGAAGAGGCCAGAGTGATAACACAGCGGTAGGGTATTTGCATTGCAGGAGGCTGAACCACGATGAACCTGGATTCGATCCCTGGCATTACGTATGGTCCCCAAGCCAGGAGCAATTTCTAAGCACAGAGCCAGGAGGAACCCCTGAGCTTCACTGGGTGTACTCCCCCCAACCCCCAAAAAAGAACAGTGGGGCTGGAGAGATAGTACACTGAGTAAGGTGTTTGCCTTGCATGCAGTGAGCTGAATTTGACCCCTAGCACCTCATATGGTCCTTGAGTTCTGCCCTAAGAGAATCTTAACACAAAACAAGAATTAAGCCCTGAACACTTCCAGGTGTGGCCAGCTAACCAGAGTATAAAACTAACTTTGCAATATTTTAAAGTGGTTTTTGCTTTGCATGTCTTTGGTATATTTTTGGCTCTATTTCTTTGATGTACTTTAGTGATTAGAAGGACAAAGAAAAACCTCTTTGTTCTTCCATATCATATTAAATAATTCAGTGTTAATGCCTAAAAGAGTGAAACCTAATCTATATGACCCCTAAGGTCTGCTTGATCTCTATGCTTCAGAATAATAGGAGTTTATGAAATGCTAAACACAAGCCCAAATCTACCATGACCAACTTAATTTTATATTTTCATTGTTACCAAGCTTGTGGATATGATAAAAATGGGCTTTGGTCTCATTCATCTATGGGTTTTAAGAAAAATGAAAGACATTCTTGCAATAATAACTTTCAGACACGAAAGAGAAAAGAGCTGTAAGTTACAGCTCACCTCATGAAGCTCACCACAAACAGGGATGAGTTTAGTTAGAGAAATAACGACGGTTTGAACTATCCTAATAATGAGAATGTATGAGGGAAATAGAAAGCCTGTACAGGCGGGGGTTGGGTGGGGCGGAGGGAGATTTGGGACATTGGTGATGGGAATGTTGCACTGGTGATGGGTGGTGTTTTTTACATGACTGAAACCCAAACACAATCATGTATGTAATAAAGTTGTTTAAATGAAAAAAAAAAGATTCTTGACTAAAATAAATGGGCTTCTGAGAATGTGTTTATAATTTATTTGGTTGTCTTTCTGTACTTAATCCATCTGTGGGAATGACAGCTTGACATAATCACAAGCTTCAAATAAGTAATTCCATTCACTATCAGTTTTTAATTTTATTTCCTCATTCCTTTATTGATGCAGTAAAATTCTTGTTAATCTGCAAAGCCCAGGCAAGCCTAGTGTTGTCAGTATTAATTTTACACTACTATATCTTCATGTTTGGAACTATTCAGTAATTAAAGGAAATCATTACAAAATTGAAATCAAAGTAGAGGTATAATCCTTGGTTTTAGTTTGAATGAGATCATTAAATGATTCAAAAAAAAAACAAAACATTGTTTTTCTCATGTCAGCAAGATTTCCTTTCCATCCTAACATATTTAGTCTCGTGTTTTTATCACTTTCTTTTAGTTCACAATATATATCTTCCATGCAAAAAGAAAACTTACTTTCTAAGCAGTTATGAAGATATTCTTTGTTATATTGAAATTTGCTAAGACAGTTACTTATCAAAGTGGTTTCCAAAGTGGTTACACTAAAATTACATGAAATCTTAGAGCTTAGATGCTATCACACACAAACGAACGAGGTAATGTATAAATAATAGAAATTTAGTTTTTATAGTTCCAGTCTAGAAATGAGAGGCAAGAGTTCAAGAGTGCTCAGGTCTTAATGAAAGACTTCTTTTAGGTAGCAAACTACCAATTTATTAAATCCTTTTATGGTAGAAAGAACCAAAAAGGTCTGGTGCTTTTTAACAAGGGGATTTATCCCATTCATAAAGGTCCTGGCCTTCTTGCCTAACTACTACCCATAGGCTACATCCAAATTTTATCATCTTGCTAACTAGGGTTTCAAAATATAAATGTTGGTGGAACACCAATGCGCATTTTCATGCAAATTCTACCAAGTCTGGCAGTAGAGGGTTGGGCTCTGAAATCTGTGTTAATGGGTGTTCTTTCTCGAATTGCTTTGTTTGAAAACCAATGAGAGTTCTTGAAGACTTTAACATGCTTTACCTCATGACAGTCTGTGGAGTGGCATCATTAACCCCATTTTATAAGCAAATACAAAAAATTTTCAGGAAATCCCAAGAAACTATTTAAATTCACAGAATAAAATAATTGTAGAGTCAAAATCAAAACCTGAATTATTTCTATCATATCTATGGGCTCAAATTTATCACAGAGAAAATATATGAATGTCCAGCATATAAACTAGATAAAAACTAGAAATAAATTACATGGGATTACAATTTTCATAGTCACATTCAATTTATCCATCTCAAAACTCCACACATATACACAAACACACACTAAAAGTCACCTATCCCCCAGCCATCTGCCAGTGAATCCTTCACAATAGAACATTAAGGTTCCACCTTAGATTATTTTTCATATTGGCAATGCCTTAAATGTCATATTGAAGGTTTTGACCTTTGTTTACAAATTGCTGATTCTGTCCTTCTGGGTCATCAATCTTTGTTACAGATGGAGGACTGAAAATTTGCAAGAGGTTCACTAATCTAAAATTATAGCAAGCAGGGGACAGAGCAATGGTGCAGCGGTAGGGTGTTTGCCTTGCACATAGCTGACCCAGACAAACTTTAGTCCTGGATTCAACCCCTGGTGTCCCATATAGTCCCCTGAGTCAGGAGCGATTTCTGAGGGCATAGCCAGGAATAACCCCTGAGCGTCACCGGATGTGGCCCAAAACATATATATATAATAGATAGATATAGATATAGATGTATATCTATATCTACATATATACATACATATGTATATATATCAAGTAGTAATTAAGACAACTAAATATATACTTAAAATATATTTAAAGATACAATATATACTGTTTATAATACTATATAATATATAAATATATAAAATAAACACATAAATAAATATATTTACACATCACATATATATACATTTATTATAATTTTTCAAATATCTAATTTATACTAAATTCAAAGTAAAATTATAACACCATGTATTTTTAATTTACTCTTGGAAGAGAAGTAGCCAAGCCACTAAAATTCATGGGTATGCTGGTTTCATGGCTGAAAACTCTTGGTTATCCTCAGAAGAGGAGCAGGCTGAGTCTCAGCCCTGCCAAAGCTCCAGCAGCCTCAGCCTCATTCCCACCCCACAGTCAGCATCATGCCAATGGTCCAAATTCACTGCTTCACCACTAGTCACTGCAGAGGTTAGGACTAAAGGACTAAAACTTCAGGTATGCACTTTTGGGCGCTAAAATTCTAAGGTCTTCTTGGAATGGGGTTGGGTTGTCTCTATACTCTGGCACCCACACCCACACGTCACAGCTGCTCCCATGTCAGCTCATCTACCCAGCTCAATAGATGCTGGAGTTCTTGGAGTGCATGGCCACATCTGTATCCACCCCATCTGATACTCTAAATTCCTCAATACTGACATGCCAATAGAATAAACCAAATTGAAGGTGAATCTTAGAATGAATCTTAGAATCCACTACGTTTAACAAAAGAAAACAACCCAGAATGATCAACTAGCAACAAACTATTTAATAAACTTTCAGACAATGATTTAATGACCCCATTGTGAAATACAAAAATTTTTATAAATTTTTACCTCTGAAGTCCTTTTTGATAACTCTATTACCATTTTGTTGTAATAAAAATAATAGTACATTATTTTGTAGCCCCAAGGAGTGCAGGCTTGGAGGTAGGTGGAAATTGGAGACAATGGTGGCAAGAATTTTACACTTGTGGTGGGATTGGTGTTGGAACATTGACTACCAGAAACAACGATAATATGACAACTTTGTAAACCAAAGAATGGTATTCCATTAAGTGGTTTTTAAATAATGAAATTTTAAAATAAATGTGAAAATTCACGTTATAATATGCCTTGACTATCAAAAGAACTTGAGTAACCATATGATAATCCACACAGACAGGATACTTTAAAGAATGAACAGTGCTGCTATTAATAATTATACTGGAATAGCTGCAATAGGCCACAGTAGCCCCACAGAAAGAAGCATGGGGATTCTGGCAAACACCAATTTTTTTCCTGCTGCTGGCTACTCTATTCATTCACACTCAGCACACATGCAGTTTCTGTGGCTGGCTAATGTATAGCCCTGCTCATGTTATTACCTTACTCAAAGTTCTCCTTATTTCCTGGCACAATAAAATTTAAATACCTCACACTGACATTTAAGATCCTACATATTTTTATGTAAATCATATTTTTTCTATTCAGAACCAATTAAGTAATTTAAGCTCCACTTCATAATAGAAAGAAAATCTCTTGTTCAAAAGTCACTAAGAATTTCAAGATGTAATTATAAAGTAATACATTAAGTTCGGAGTCCTATAGAAATGCATGTCACATGCTAAAGGAAACTGGACTAGCTTTATATCAACCAGAAGTCCAATGGCCTCATAAACCTGATACTGTTTGCCAACTTCAACACTCCTCAGAATAGTTTAGCCCTAATTCTGTCCTTTGATATTTGATTTGAGCTTTAAAATGCAGTTTAGAAATGATTTCTTCCACAAAGTCTGTCTTCTTCTTCAATCTACGTATTTATTTTATTTGCATACTTCCTTTAGGTCATGATATGTTCCTTAATCATTTTATATAGCTTTATTCATTTTTCCTCCTAGTGTCCAGTTCTGTTTAGTTAGATAAGATAAAAAAAAGGGGGGCCAGGAATAATAGCTCAAAGGGATAGAATGAGCCTTTGAGTCTGACCCCTGCCTGTATCAGAGTACTCTGAGCACCACAGGGTATAGCTCTGATGTCATCCAAGAACCTCTGGGAAGGATGTTCATGAAAAAAAAGGTAAAAGAAGAGGAGAGTGTAGAGGAAGATGAGTCCATTGGCATATTTTTAATAACATTATTAAAATAAATTTTATCATAATTTTTTTCAATATTGTCTAAGCATATATATGCTGCTTATTCTCATTGGGGAAGAATATTCAATTTATACTTTTTTTTTGCCTTTTGGACCATACCCATTAGATATATTCCTAGGTCTATTCTCAGTAATTATTTCTGGGGGTGCACAGGGATAAAGGATGCCAGGGATAAAATCTGAGTTACTCACATGCAAGCCAAACTCCCTACCTGTTGTCTTATCACTCTGACCCTCAACTCATACTTTGATATGTACTCATGCACTAACTAAATTTTCTTTATTTTTGTATCTTATGGAGAAAATAAAATTTTTCACTAGAGACATATCATGTCAGATAATTTAATAATGCTTATAAAATACATCTTATTTACTATATATATTTTAAATTGCCTCTCTTACAAAGACAATAAGTCTCAAGCAGGAAAGCAACCTGTTTAGAATCACATGGCTGGTAATAGTCATGATGCAGAACATTCATCTTCTTGATTCCTGTCTGTACATTTCACCATATTTCTCTACATGCAACTACATCTCTAAAAGCAGGTCATTAAATTATAAGTGGTGACCATCTGTGAATTTGAACATCTTGTTTATAAGAAGATGGCTAATGCTAGGCATAAGTGCAGAGACATGGTTTGGATGTATTTTTCCCTTGGTTGCAGACAGGAAGATGAGCTGTTCACAGGAAAGGGCCTCACTGAAGTCCGTACAGAATATTGACAGGGGCTTCTTACAGAATTCTGAAAGGTAATTCTTCTGGAATTTCACTGGGTAAATAACTACATTTCTAGCCTAGCCTTAGTAATATATGTAGCCTATTAATATTTGTTGACTAAAAGGAAATAGGAGACATTATTACAATCTTTAATTCCCACAGTTGACTCTGACAAGTCAAACTTGTTATTTCCAGGTGGAAATAAACTTTCGGGATCCCACAAGAGGTAGTAAAAGATGTCTAACACCCAAGGCCATTCTTTCTGAGGTATGACCATTTATTTACAGAATTCCAGATCCTTGATCACAATGTATCCTTACTTGTTGAATTCCTAGTCAGGCTAAACATCTTGCCCTTGGAGAAGAATTTATAATATTGAATGTCCTAATAATCTGGTAGTCCCAAAAACTGTTCTTCATATCAGCACATTGTAATTTGCATTTGATAATTAGGAAATAGCTGATACTAAAGAGAAAAATGTCTTATAGTAGGGAATTATTATAAGAGGAAGTGTGGGAAAAAGTCTAGGAAGTGGGAACAAGTCAAACTAATTAGAGACGTTATGTCAACGAATTAGAAATATCATCTTTAAAATGAAAAGTGCCTTTAGATAAATTCAGGTCTTCTCAATGTTCAGAAATTGACTCACAAACTCCTTTTTAAAATATTTTTATTTAAGCACCTTGATTCATAAACTCCTTTTTACTCCAGGTTATCACGAATCTTGTTATTTTATTTCTAAAGAAAACAGAGACAGGAGAAAAAAAATAACAGTAAGACTTCAGCAGATGCATAGATTTAAAAAAAAAGTGCAATATATATTCATTGGAATAACAGGTTTTAAATATTAATGAAATACTGTTGGAGACTAAGGCATGATGAAACTGGATGATTTTATGATAATAAAATAAGCTAGCCAATGAAAGGAAAATATTGAATGATTCCATTTCTTTGAGGCAACTTGAACAGTTAAGCTTGGAGGAGAAGAAAATATAATGGTAGAACTACCTATATATCACTGTGCACAAGAGCTAATACTATAATAATATACCATTAAATTTTTTTAAATGGATATACTTCAAGTTCTATGGTTTCTTTTGAAGGATTTTCTAAAGTTTAAGTCTGCTCCCAGTGGCAGCCCTCAATAATGTAATACTGTTATTATTATTAATTCATCATCATCATCATCATCATCATCATCATCATTATTATTATTATAAATATTCCTTTTTGTTGTTTTGGTGTTAGGTTTTTGGTTCATATCCAGTAATACTCAGGGGTTACTCCTTTCTCTGTGCTCAGGAATATGATTCTGGTGATGCTCAGGGGCTCATATTGGATGACAGATTCAATCTAAGTTGGTCTCTTGCAAGACAAGTACCCGACCCACTGTACTATCACTTTGGCACTTACTATAAATATTCTTAAGTGCAGAACAGTCTTCTTAGTCTTAAACAGTTTTTTAATCTTAAAGTCTTAAATAGATAACTTGCTATTGCTTAGCAATAGAGGTTCTTAACCTGAATCTCACAACAACATATAAGCTGGAGGTGTGCTTAATCTAAAACAACATAAAGTTTAGTTGTTAAGAGTACAAGAAATTAAATTCCCATCTTATGTCTTTTTGATTGAGTTATGTATGTTTGTTTGTACATTTTAGCAAATTATTTAGGATTTGAGTGTCCTCATTTAGATATAAAACACAATAGCAATAATGATTCTCTCATAGATAGCTTAACAATTAAATTACAAATTAAACTTAAAATATATAGCTTATGCAATATATCCATAATTGTTCATTTGTATTCATCGAAGGTTAAGAAAAAAACTCAAACTTGAAATGGTCATATTAGTGTGACAAATTGTACAGGCAATTGGAAATTTTTATGCATGTAATTCCTATTGACTCACATTTCTGTTATGATTCAACTACCTACTTCATGTACTGTTATTCAAGTTCAAACTTCTTTAAAGTGTGTTTTTATTTTTCTTAAATCCCATAGATGAATTAAACTATTTTGTGTCTATCTCTCTCCTTCTCTTTTATTTTAAACAAATAAAATACATTAGTGTTATAATATCCAGAAATAATATAAATGAGGGCTTAAAGAACCTGCCCATGTGAAGCTTACCACAAAGAATGGTGAGTGCAGTTAGAGAAATAAGTATACTAACAACTATCATGACAGTGGAAATGAGTGAGATAAATAGAATGCTTGTCTCGAATACAGGCAGGGGGTGGAGAGGTGGGAGATGAGGCATTGGTAGTGGGAAGGTTGCACTGGTGAAGGGGGGTGTTCTTTTCTATAACACAACTACAAACATGTTTGTAATCATGGTGCTTAAATAAAGATATTATATAAAAATCAAATTTCTTCAAAGTGGCTCACTAATATTTCTATCGCAAATTACAACTACTTTAAAACATATACAAGTATTTTACTATATTAATTCATCCTAATGAATTAATCCTAATATGTAGCAGATAAGAAATCTACTGAAGAGTCTTAATAATATTTTAATAAATATATATTTATAAATAAATAAATAATTCTAAAATTATTGCAAATATTTCATCAGTAAAAAAGAACTTGCCAGTTGCTTAGATGTTTCTATTTTATAGTACTTCAAACAGAATATTGATTTAAATATTTGTCTTCTGCAATAATTATTTATGAAACAGTTCTATTTTATAGAGCAGGCATAATTAATAGAAGTGTCTGAAAAATTATTTGTTAATATTTCCAGGTTTATGATTAGGAAATTAGAATCTAAATTGACCCTAAAAAAGATCATCAAGGACTCCAGTAATGGTATATAGTTTCTGTCCAGCTGCATTTAGAGGATCCTTAACTTTACAATAGCAGAAACCAGAGCTAATTTATGAATTTCCAAGGAACCTCAAAAAATTTATTGCAATGGGGAAATAAATGCTTTAGTATAAACAATATAATATACTCAAAATCTCTTCCACTCCTCTTCAAATTACCACGCACACATAGAAACACACTCCTCTTTTGTATCAATCTTTCTTTCTACTCACATCTCTCTACATTTATTTCACTAAAAGTAATTTTAATTCACTACTTCACTAAAAACAAACCAAAACTTAACAAGAATAGTTGCAATTTTCATTTGTCCACCAGGGGGCCACCATGAGAATGGAGCGGTCTAGAGCTAAATTCCTGCCTAAATTATGGCCTCATCTACTATGGAAAGGAAACACCTGCGTTGACTAAAAAGATGACTTTAAGAAATTGGGAACTTCTTTAAACTAAAAGTCCAGCAAGCTTCTTAACATAATTCTTTCAGAAAATACGATGTATCTTAAGAGTGTGGTGTTAGTAAGGATTTGTACTTGTATCACTGAAAATGATCATCTCAATAATTATAAACTATTTGTGTTTGATTTGGGGGGTAGGGACACATCCAGTGATGCTCAATATTTACTCTTGGTTCTGTACTCAAAAATTAGTCCTGGCAGTGCCTGGCAAAAGATCATCTAGGATGCTGGTGATTGAACCCAGGTTGTCTGCATGCAAGGCAAATGCCCTATCCACTATACTCCAATCTTATAATATCTTTCTTATCAACTTTTAAATGTTCATCATCATACTGTTGATTGTGGTCCCCTTGATGTATAATTTCTCTCCTTAACTATTTCATAATTGGGATTTGTACCCATTCATAAATATTATTTTACTACATGAATTCAATTTTTCATTTTTCACCAACAAAACACTATATATTTTGTAATTTATTATGAATTTTGATTTATTTAGACAATCAAAATTTATTACTTTTTTAAAAATTTTTTGAAACCATTGTGATCAACAGAGTCCTTCATAGTTAAATTTCAGATATACAATGTGTCAGGGCCCTTACCACCACCAGACTTAACCTCCCAACATCAATAGACCCAGAGTGCATCCTATAGCACTACCCTTTACCACATGACCTTTCAGTATACAGGTCCCTTTAAGTTTAGATTCTTAAAATTTAGGTCCCTTGATTCTATTATAATTGACTTTGACTTGGATATTTAGTTGTCTTTTTTTCCCACCAATGCATCCGAGACCACTTGGGCCCTGATTCTCAGTCTTACTTTATTCCTTTCTTCTTAGTTTTATAGAAAAATGCATAAATATGTGGTCAAAGAAAGTAAGAAGCCATTCAGGTTTCTGTCTGAGTGGGAATAGTGAACTTCATGTGATTCTTTTTTAAGTGAGCAAATGAAACAAAATTGACAAAAAAAAGGGGGAGTCTTAAAATTTGACCATAAAATGATACCTACTATAGGAAAACAGGGAAAAAGTAAAGGTAGTTAAAATAGGAAAAGATAAAACCAAGTATATGGTTTCAGATGTAAATTAAAGTATAATGGTAAAAATAATATAATATTTTTAAACTTCAATAGAAGTTCAAATATAAAGCTTTAGGAATGAAAACAAAAATGCTTTTCTCACACCTATATTCATTTCAGCATTATTTACAATAGCCAAAATCTGGAAACAACCAAGACGCCCTTCAACAGATGAATGGCTAAAGAAACTGTGGTACATATGCACAATGGAATATTATGCAGCCATCAGGAGAGATGAACTCATGAAATTTTCCTATACATGGTTGGACATGTAAACTACCATGCTGAGTGAAATAAGTCAGAGGGAGAGAGAGACAGAAGAGTCTCACTCACCTATGGATTTTAAGAAAAAGAAAAGATATTATTGAAATAATGCCCAGAAACAATAGAGATGAGGGCCAGAAGGGCCAGTTCATGATATGAAGCTCACCACAAAAAGTGTGAATGCAGTTAGAGAAATAACTACACTAAAAACTACCATGACAGTAGTAATGAGTGAGAGAAGTAAGATGCCTGTCTTGAATACAGGCAGGGGATGGGGGAGGAGAGATATGGGTGGTATTGGTGGTGGGAATGTTGTACTGGTATAGGGTTTTTTTATGACTGAAACCCAGCTACAATTATATTTGTAATCATGGTACTTAAATAAAGATATTATTTTAAAAAGTCAAGCTTTAGGAGCCAGTAATAGTATAGAGGGTAAGGCATTTGCCTTGTCTGCAACTTGCCTAGATTTTGTCCTTTAGCACAACATGTGATCCCCAAAGGACTGCCAAAAGAAATCCCCAAGCAAGAGTCAAGAATAAACCCTGATAAATAAATAAACAAATATACATTTTTACACCTGAAACTTAGAAAATAAAATTTTCTAAGAAACACTTAAACTATGGCAACCAGAGACATTCACCAGAGAGGAAACAAGTGGGTTGAGCAAATAGGACAAACAAATGGTTGTCATGAATTAACGTTTTGGGGAGACTATAGCATATGTAGATATAAAATTATACTGCCCTATACCTAAAACTAATACATTATAAACCTATGCTGAATACAAATTATAAAATATAATTAAGTACAAAATTAAAATCTAATTTAATGAGTTACACTACAAAAATAAACCATTAAATTATATCTTTACCTTGTGAACTTTCCTATATACTGTATATATTACATTTTATAGTTTATTCAAATTATTTTATAATAACAATTTTCTAAATTCTAATCACTTGTGGGCTATTAGTTGCTCCCCTATCTCAGGTGATCTTATATGTGCACTTGAAAGACTAACATACAAAGATCATGTGCAGTTTCATAATAACAAAAAAAAGATTTTGTCTACCCTAGAGATAACATACAAGTAAAGTTTGAGGTGAATATTCATATACCATATAGTCTACATATATCCTGTGTCTCATACTTGTAGTCTGTTGTCCCTTTAATTGACATAGCTGGAAAGAAATAATTGACTTTTTAATAAAAAAAAGGTAGGTCTTACCATAATTGTAGTGTTTAATCACCATTTCTATGACACTTTGCTACCATTAAAATCTCATATCTTCGATCCATCACATATAATGATAAGTACTGCATGTTTAGCAAAATTACATTAGCATTTCATTAAATACACACAGTAAAATGGGTGACATTTCAAGGACCCTAATGACTTATCTTAAGTTAAATTTGTTAGGTCAGTAACTCTGATCATTTGTAGCTTAGTTTCAATTATCTATAGGTAGATTATCCACAAGAAGCTTGCACTAACATTCAGATTAAAAGGCATTGCTTCTTGTCTACAGATTTAAATCTGTGGAGATACTTAAGAAAGCATTTATTTAGTGCTGAATTTAGTAGATGAGAAAAGAAGACTCAAAGAAATGAAATAACTTTTCCAAGGTCAATCATATGAGAAAGTTTAAAAAAGACAAAACAGGAACCCAAGTTTGTTAAAAGTCAGAAGGAAAATCAATATTAGCACCACCCTCTGAATAATTTCCACACATTTTATAGGTTTACCACAATGTAACTCCTTTCCTTTAGGTTTCATAATATTTCATAATTTCTTTACATTTTATCTGTCTTTAGACATTAATACTTCTTCCATATTCTGGATCTTTTATAAAAGCTGAAATTAACATATGCATACTTTCAAATTAATATTTTGTATTTTGGGAATAGATACCTAGAAGTGGGATAACTTGGTCAAATCATAACTCTTTTCTTACATTTTTTCAAAAATCTACTTATATTATTTTGCTTTGTTTTGTTTTGTTTTTTTGCCACATGACAGGGATTACTCATAACTGTGCTCAGGATAATTTCTGACAAACTCAGGGGATCGTGTGGTAATAGGAATCAAACCTGGTTTGGTTAAATACAAAGCAAGTGCCCTATCAAGTTTACTATTTTTCCAAGACAGAAATTTTCTTTGTTAATTTTTGGCTTGGATTTACTTGTTGAGAAAATCTGAGATCCATGGTGTTTGCTATTCGCATGTATGTGATATATCTGTATTTTTAAAGTTCATTTCTAACTTTTTAACATTATAATTAGAAAAAATTAAAATTTAGCTTTCTTGATGGGCCTGGGACACAGCCAATAATGTCCAGGAATGACACCTAGATCTGTGTTAAAAGATCTTTCCTGGTGAGTCAAGGGGAGCTATATTCAATGCCAGGGATAAAACCTCAGTCAGCTGAGTACAAGGCCAGCATTTTGTCTTCTATGCTATCTGTCAAAAATTATTTTATGTGACCTTAATCTTTATAAATTTTTGGTATTTATTTTGTGTTCTTGCATATCCCCTTTCCTTGAAAGTAGCTTATATGCACTTTAAAAATGTTTCAAATCACCTGTTTGGTAATATTTTTTTTAATATTTGGATCAGGTTGCTCAAGGCATCGAGTATGTGTTTTGGAGGGAGGAAGGCCAGGTTTGATTTCTATCACCACATTGTTCTCTGAGCTCTGTTGAGAGTGACACTCAAGTACAGAAATTTAATCCCAACACAACTAAGAAGAATTTTAATGTTTGGGAATGATAGAAAATTGGTAGAATGTTTCCCTCACAAGCAACTGACCTCTTTCAATTCTTGGCATCATAATTGTTTTCCTGAGTCCTGCCAGGAGTGGTCCCTGAGCACAGAGACAGGAATAAACTCTGAGCACCACTGGGTCTGATCAGAAACCAAATCACAAAGGAAGTTGTGGTTGTAGATATTCCCTTTCTCTCAAACGATTATTAACCCTTAGAATTGGTCAATTTCATAGTACTTTCTAAACATAATTCCTGCACTTACAGTTGCCATTCTATGACATACTAGAGTTCAGGTCATCCATGCTTAGAAAATTCAGCCTTTAAGATAAATATAGATTAAGTAAGACCACTAATTACAGAAGACTGATTACAACTGCAGAAATGGAATAGAACTTTGAGAACTGTAAAGAAAGACTCTATCCTAGGCTTCTTCCTATGACCTGTGCATATACCAAGATCTCTAGATAGAGAGGCCTGATTTTATCATCCACAACTGAGCAGAAAGTTTCCTGGCACCATAAAAAGACCTTGGGGTGTGAAAATGGAGCCGGTAGTTGTTCCCATAGTAGTATGCTTCAAGGGCAGAGAAACCCTATATCTGTTAGGCCAAGGGAAATCCCTTTCTAATTTCCCCAATACTTACTATGCCTATGCATTTAAAAAAAAAAAAAAGCACAAAACCATTCTACACTAGTCCTCCTTCTTTCATATTTTTTGTTTTGTTTTTTATTTAATTTTTTCTTTTTCTACCCTTTTCTATTTTTTCTTTTTTTCTTTTTTTTTAAATTATTTTTATTTTTAATTTATTTTTTTATTCTTGTATTTATTATATGATGATGGTTGCTGTTTTTTTTCTTTTCTTCTTTTTTATCTTTTAAATTGATATTTATAACTTCTAGATGGAATCCTCCCAGGTTTTTCTTTTTTTTCTTTTCCCAACAGAACCTCATAACTTGAACCATCTTGTTCTGCCTCATGAATTGAGGGGCAAAAAATGGAGGGTACCAGGACCAAACAGTCATATAAAAATTCAGTGGAAATATAAAAATGATCAGACACAAACACCAAACCCAAAGTCAACGACAACAAAATTGATACTCAATCTACATAAAGCTATACACAGAGGGGAGCAGTTAAACTAGCAATCCGAGGGGCAAAGGAGGGAGATATGGGATGCATGCTTGGAACAGGGGTGGAGGGAGGACAACACTGGTGGTGGTCATGGCCCTGATTCATTGTCACTATGTACCTTAAATATTACTGTGAAAGATTTGTAATTCACTTTGGTCATAATAAAAATTATTAAAGGAATAAAAATAAAAAATAAATAAAAAAGAACACCCACATCGCAGTGCAACCTTCCTACCACCAATGCCCCCATCTCCCTTCTCCTCTCCCCATCTGTTTTAGAGTAGGCAATCTATTTTTCTCACTCACTCACTACCATTGTCATGATATTTGTTAGTGTAGTTATTTCTCTAACTGCACTCACTACTCTTTGTTAGCTTCATTTTCTGAGCCATCCTGCCAGCCCTCATCTTGTAGTCTCTGGTCATTATTACAATAATGTCTTGTAGGTGAAGCCTCTCCCAACACTGTTTTATCTAAGCTTTCTTTTCAGATGTCGATCCCACCTGGATGATCAGAACCACCCATACCTGGTATGGAGCATGCTTCTTTAGATGAAGAATAAAAACAAAAAACAAAAAAAAAAAACAAAAAACAAAAAACAAAAAACAACTTCTGGCTGGTGAAATGCAAGAGGAGAAACAGCATAAGGCGGGGATGAACAGCAAAATGCTTAGCAGAGAAAATATATGTGAGGTAAAGCGAATGGTGAATAGGACCATGGAACAACAGCAAGCTGACCCTGAAAAAAAAAGAAATATAGGTTGAAGTAAAAGATTGGAAGAAATTTTATAAAAAGAATTATATGTCCTTTAGGTAAAGACTTTGGCTAGTGCTTAATATTATTATTTTTCCTTCAACTGTAGTCAGTAACAGATCTGTATGTTCTGTAGCCTGAATATTTATAGGAGAACAAACTTAAAGAGAGTGATCTAGGAACTATGTTTAGACTGTGCTCATGCCATTATTCAAATTACAGTCACAGAGAAGTTAGGTGAAAGCATTTCTAAGAGTCTATGTGTGTATCCATCAAACTACCTTCAATTTGAGTGCTCTCGTCCCAATGATGACCCCAGATGGATGTAAAATGGTGCTTCACAAAACAACCCATCCCTGAAGTCTCACAATGAACTTCCTTTATCTAGAGGTCAAGCTTCATATTATCAGTCCCTTCTCTGGACAAGTGCCATACTAAGTGCAACAGGAATCTTCAAGTGGTGTCAAGCAGCTATAACCACAGGAGTACAAGTTCCCTCTTCACCATTGACTCCTTAACTGTTTCATAGACATATGATGTCTATTGAAGATTCATTTTATCTGTTGTTTGCTCTCCTGTGTTCCAATGTTCTTTAAAGAGTCTGTTCTCCCTGCCTGAATGTTGGTTGACTACATTGATATTGTCCCCAATTACCAGAATCCCTTTTATAGAAATTAGCCCAAAATGATTTCCCTTATTACAACCTTCCTCTCTTCTTTCAAGTCATAAAGCCCTATGTCAAGTTATATTTCCTCTGCACTTTTTAGCCCCCTCTGCCTCTGAATACATTTCTTCTTCAGTTGTCAAGTCTCCTTTCAGGGACTACATTTGGTTTACAAACTCAGGTGTTAGACATTTCAATATATGTATGTATGTATATATATATATATATATATATACATATATATATACTTATATGTATAGGTATAGGTATATGGATCAGATTCAATATACACACCCTGCAAGTTTCGATCATCCCTGTTACATTTTTTACATAGTTTCTCAATATTAGCAAGTGAAATGAGTTATATATACATATATATTTTTTTTATTATTTTGGAGACATACACAGCAGTGTTCAGGGATTACTCCTGACTCTATACTCAGTGGTTACTCCTAGCTTTACACTCAGAAATTTTTCTTGGCACTGTTCAGGGAATTATATTGGGTGCCAGGGATCAAACCAAGTTAGTGTTTGCTGTATGCTCAACTCACTGTGCTTCAGCCATGGAATTTGTTTCTCCTCCAGAATTTTTACCATACTTAACCAAGTAACTCTACCTTAATTCAAATCCCGTTTGTTTAGATTTTGTAATACTTTCAAACTTGACTTTTTACATCTTCTTTTTCATTCATTTTCCACAATAAGCATGATTTAAATGAAGTGTCCCCAGCAATGTACTTCTAAATATTTTCTAATTCTAATGACTTCTTGCTGTTATTCATAATTCTACCCACTGCCTCTGCTGACTCTTTAAACTTGACCATTCATGCCTGGCATTGCTTTCTGCTTATGTTGACTGCATTCTTTTACAGAATTTCAAATATCCCTTCTGGCTACACTGCCGTTAATGATCCCATCTAATCTAGATCTGATAAGAGCCACACGTGGTCTCATTTGGGTGGATAGTACTGTTACTACATGTGCCTGGATCTTTCAAGAATGATGAACCTATTTCCTGGCTGGAGAGATAGCACAGAGGTAGGGTGTTTGCCTAACATGCAGCCTACACAGGACAGACGATGGTTCAATTCCTGGCATCCCATATAGTCCTCTGAACTTGCCAGGAGAGATTTCTGAGTGCAGAGCCAGGAGTAACCCCTAAGTGCTGCTGGGTGTGATCCCAAAACCAAAAAGAAAAGAAAATTTTAAAAGAAGCTGGAGACATAGCACAGCAGTAAGGCGTTTGCTTTGCATGCAGCCGATTCAGGATGGACAGTGGTTCAAATCCCGACATCCATTATGGTACCCAATGCCTGCCAGAGGCAATTTCTGAGCACAGAGCCAGGTATAACACCTGAGCACTGCAGGATGTGACCCAAAAATCAAAAGGAAAAAAAAGGAAGGATGAGCCTATTTCTTTTCATAAAGCTATGTATGTTCTTCTATGCCATGAAGGGTTTTTTTTTCATATCATACCTTCAATCTAAATATTCATCCTTACTTCTATTGGTTAAATAAGTACATATATTGCTTTCTTTAACAGACCTCTCTTCATTATAATAAAAAATATTTATGTGATCCTGTCACATTCAACTTATTACAGAAGTATAAGCATTTATAATAAGTACAATAATAAAATAACACTATGTTCATTATGTCATTTGTTTGATGATCTCTATATTAATTAGACATTGACCTATGTGAATCCCTCTAACTCCCAAATTTGAAGGGAAGTTCATCCTCTGCTACTTCAACATCAAACACACAGGCCAATTTATTGATTCATTGGTGGAATTCAGATATCATATCTGAAATGACTTAAATTGAATTATTAGCAATGAACTCAGTTTATCAGATTTTCTTTTATATATAAAAGTTAAAATGTTATATAAAATTTTATGTTATTTTAACAAAAAGTAGTGGCTTCACTTTGTGTCACTTAACAGATTAAAATTGAAAATCTATTCATGCCTGAAAATCACTTTTCCAGAAAACCAACTCTCTGGCACAACAATTTGTGTCCTGAACAGTAATTTTTTTCAGGATTATAACAGCTTTTTCAACAGACAGAACTTGAAAGTGCTTCCTCCCAGCTGATATAGAAAAGGTGAGAGCAGAGATCAGGCAACAATATAAGGAAAAATAAAAAACCTTTCATGTTTGATACGTGCAATGTGTACTTTCTGGTGTGCATGTTAGGTCTCTGTTAGACTAAGTTGAGGATTAAAGTATTGAACAAGCAAAGAATTGCTCAACTCCTGGGATAGTTGGGTTCTGTTTAGTATTTGACAGACAACTCCCATCATTTGAGTGCCATTTGGACTTGTTGGGAAATCTCTCTGTGGCTTGTGCGAAGTCTCAGCTACTCACCAGAAAACATTTAGGAGTGTGCTCCTGGGAAACTGAGACTTTGTCTTGCCTACAGGCATTGAAGTCTGAAACAAATTACGTTTCTCTCACTCTCCTGGCTCTTTGCAATTGAACAATCTCAAAGGCAGTCTAGTAAACTGGCAGACAAGATTCCACTTGAGTCACAGTCTTAGTTATAATCCATAACTGTGGACTTTATGGCATCACAGGCCAGGCTGGGACATGTTAGAACTATAGCAGAGAAGTTAAAATACTAGTGCAGTTTACAGGTAGGAGTAGGCCAGTGCAGAGCACCAATTCAACCTGAGTACAATTTTGAATGTGATGCTGTAAGAAGGTCAAAAAAATTAGTGTTGAGAAGGTTATCTGAACCAAGATAGAATGACAATGGTCCCTAGAAAGGAAAGATGCAAGCCAAAATTAAAAAACACATGTTTTCAATGAGTAAATAATTCCATATAAGGAAACAGATTGCTAAAGCCTCCTCATTGCCTAATACGCATTAGTCAATCATTTAACCAATGTCTACAGCACAGCTTTGGAACTGGTACAGTACTGAACACAGTACAATGATAAGCAATTGTTTCCTAAGGTCTGTGATTTTAAATATAAACTAACAACAGGAGTTTTAAAAGGTAGTTCAAATTTGTAATTAGGACCAGGATGAAACAAAACAAAACAAAACTAAACAAAAAAGGGTTATACTGATCTATGTTTGTAGTGTGTCACCAAATTATAAAACATATTACATATTAGATTCTAATTTCAGACTTCTTTATTTGAGGTAATTATAACCTTAAGTTTTAACTGCTCCAGAATTGCATAAAGTAAATGACAATTTTTATTTTATTTAATCCAGGTAGCTATAGATCTTGATTGCTTAATATCTATCATAATTATGTCACCTTCTCACAACTGCATACATACTTTAATAAACTGAAAGTAAAAGAGAAATAAGAAAATAAAATATGTAGTAGATCTGACATGAAGTTATAGGAAATAAAATAATTCAAAGACTTTAAAAAATTCAGGGCCAGAATGATAACACAACAGGTAGAGCTCTGCCTTACATGTGGCCAACCCGAGTTTGATCCTCAGCATTCCATATGGTTCGATGAGCCTGCCAGGATTAACACCTGAAGATCAATTGGCATAGTCCAAAACCAAAAAAAAAAACAAACAAAAAAAAACTCACAAATAATTAAACAAATTAGACATACATTATGTTAATAAAATGTTTTCTCTCAGAAAAAAAACATTTTGTCTATTCACTTCTCCAAAACATAATTTCTGGGGAAAAATAAGACTAGTTTTAGAAAATAAAGTATCTAAAATCTATGAAAACAATTCTATAATTTTAATTAAGTATGTATCAATAACATTTGATAAAAAACCCTTCTAACATAAATATCTATTCAAATGTAAAATTCATATATTATTTTCATGTACAGTTAAATTTATTGTGCCTTTCAGTATTCAGCTAGAAAAAAATCTAAGTAGATAAAATTAGCATTAGCATTTTAAAACTTTCTTTTATTCTCTTGCTTTGCTTTTTATGGACTATTCTGTACAGATATGACCAAATTAATAAATTAATAGGTTGTTTTTTTTCAGTACCTAAACCAATTCATGCATTTTATTTTATTTAATTGCTAACTAATTATTCATTTATAAATTTTTAAATATTGAACCCAAGGTATCAAATATATAAAATATGTGTTTTTTCATAGACCCAGATTTCAGGTATCATTCATTCATTTTAAAAATGAATAAACATTCATTGGACCCAAGAAGGCACGATATAAAGAACAATGACAATTGCTAGACATATCTCTGACCAATATGTACAATCTAAGCTATCTATTATAATACCTTTTGTTTGAGGTTGATTAATTTTTAAATAAAAAATTTATTGCCCTTTATTAATTTATTTTTAACTTTAAAATCTACATCACCAGAGCACCAGTATCTCTCCATCACCTCAGTTCCTTCTTGTTATACTCCAGCCCCTACTTGTCAATAGCCTCAATTCTATTGACATTATCTCAAGGTTTGTTTTCTCTGGTCATATCTATTCTCTACCTTTATTTCTTTATACTCAACATTTGAATGATGTCACCTAGTATTTGTCCTTTTTCTTTGAACTCATTGCTTTAGCCTGGTGGTGCCTCCCAGTAACATCCAATTTGTAGTCAAATGAAAAATAATTTATTTTCATATAGCTGAGTAATGTTTAATATTATTATTAAATATTAATATTTAATAACTAATATTTAATTATTTGTGTATGTCACAATTTTCTAAACCCATTAATCAGTTTTTGGGTATGTAAGCTGTTTTCCAATACTTTCTGCTATTTCTGATGATTATTACAACTAGAGTGCTCATACCATTTTATTCTTTTACCAACAAATATTATATAGTTTGAACCTATTTCTCTCATATTTAATATTATCAAATTTTAATTGTTTAAATCAAATTAGAATAAAATGGTATTTTGCTGAGGACATTATTTTAGTGACCTGTTGACTGTTAGATGTCTCTTCACATTATTATTGTTTAATGATTTTCTAATAAGTTTGTTAGACAATTATAATGAGTAAGCTTTTGAATAAGTGAATTTCTTTCCAAATTCTCTACAGTTCAGTTCTCAAGACATGTTTTAATAAATAATAAATATGTAGACTTCGTATACATCTGATTTACTTCATATGACTGATTTATTTGTCTCTGCTCAGTAATTAACTTACAAAATTCCAGAGTTATAGTTGGTGGAGTTGAAAAGCAAGAACTTCAATATTTGAATATTTCAATATGTTGGAAGCTTGCAGAATTTAAAGGATAAAATTATAATTGTATTTGATTTAAGATATATTCCTTCGGTGGGCATAGATTTTTTTGTGTTTTTAATATTTCTTCCTCTTTGGGTACTGCAATATACATATCAATATCAACATACAATAAAGAAAGGATAATTATTTTTTCATTCTTGTAATATAATGACTTATTTTATTTTTAGTATATATAACTTATAAAATAAATGTGTCTAAAACCTCCTTAGAATGCTATGTATCAACATCTACTGACATTATAATTGTCATAAATAGCAGAAAGCATCTACAATTTGTTTCATATATTCCATTATGAAAATACCAATTATTTCCCTGTTCAAAGGGTTGTACAGAATAGTCTGTTAAATTACTTCCCTGACCCATTGGGTATTTGTAATAAACAAACTCTTGTCTTTGTTAAATATTAGAAAAGGGAAAGTGGGAACTTGAGATATAAGTGGGGTTTTTATTTTAATTTTAAAACCAGCATCAAACAGAATTATGAGAAATAAAATGTCTCCCTTTCAAATTCTATGGATTTTACATGGCTTCCTGATTCATGGCTTTTCTCCAAATGAGATGACGATATATTCACATCTTAGGTGATAAAACAGCACCACTAGTGGAAAATGCAAAGATGATATAGTTAAAGCCCAATTACAAGCCCTGTCAGATATCATTTCTTTTTGTTTCATTATTATAATGTGAAACTATTTTATTTTGGGAAAATATCAGAAATGGAATTAGTTTTAGAATATGTTTAAAATGTCTTGATTTCCTCTCTCCTGACCGATGCATAGTATTCCATTGTATATATTTACCACAGTTTCTTTAGCCATTCATCTGTTGAAGGGCATCTGGGTTGTTTCCCGATTCTGGCTATTGTAAATAGCACTTTAGTGAATATAGTTTTACAGAAGGCATTTCTCTGTTATTTTTTCTTGTTGTTTTTGTTCCTAGGGGATATCCCTAGGAGTGGTATATCTGGATCATATGGTAGCTCAATTTCCAGTTTTTTGAAGGCTCTCCATATTGTTTTCCATAAAGTTTGGACTAGACAGCATTTTCACCAGCAGTGAATAAGAGTATTTTTTTCCCCACATTCCATCAACACTGATTGTTCTTTTTCTTTGTGATTTGTGCCAGTGTCTGTGGCATGATATAGTACTTCATTCCAGTTTTGATATGCATCTCCCTAATGATTAGTGATGGGGAACGTTTTTTCATGTCCCATTGGGCCACTTTTATTTCTTCTTTCAGGAATTGTTTGTTCATTTATTTTCCCCATTTTTGATGGGGTTAGACGTTTTTTTCTTGTTAAGTTTTGTTAGTACCTTGTGTATCTTAGATATTAGCCCTATCTGATGAGTATTTAGTTAATAGTTTCTCCCATTCTGTGGGTGGCCTTTACATCCTGGTCACTATTTCTTTTGAGATGCAGAAGCTTCTCAGCTTGCTATAGGAATATGTTTAAAATATAATTTTGTTATATTTTAATCAGCATATGATTGCTTTGTTTCTTTTAAAAGAATATATATTTCAGCTTCAAGTTATATTGCTTTAAAATTTGACTTAAGGGACCGGAGCAGTGGCACTAGAGGTAAGTTGTCTGCCTTGCACGCTAGCCTAGGACATACCACAGTTCTATCCCCCAGCAACCGATATGGTCCCTCAAAGTCAGGAGTGATTACTGAGCGCATAGCCAGGAGTAACCCCTGAGTGTCAATGGGTGTGCCCCCCCAAAAACCCCCAAATAATTGATTTTAAGTTCATTTGAGCAATAAACAATTCTTAGTCTTCTTATATCTTTGACTGTATGGTTTTCTAACCATCAAAAATAATAAGCTAATAGGGCTGAAGTGATAGTACAGCAGTAGGGCATTTGCCTTGCATATGGCTGACCCTGCACTATTTCAAGTTTGATCACTGGCATTCCATGTGGTCCCCTGAGACTGCCAGGAGCGATTTATGAGTGCAGAGCCAGGAGTAACTCTCGAGCTCCACTGAGTGTGGCAAAAAAAAAAAATTAATCTGTATCATTTAGTTAAATATCTTATTACCCTATTTTAATCAATACAGAGTTTTGTGATTGTTCCTAGTATAAAGTATATTGACATTCACAAATCAATATTGAACTTTTAGTATATAAAATTGACGCATTGGAAATAGTATGTGTACACTTGAAGTGTATAATATTGTACAATTTGTTTTAAGGTCTGATACCTTATCACACAATAGAGATAAGGTCCATCAGGACTCGTTCATGATAGGAGGTTTGCCACAAAGTGCAGTGGTGTGCAGTTAGGGTATAGCAGAGATCACTGTGACAATGAGAGCTGGAACAAGGTGCTGAAAGGAAATAAGTGCCCCTTCAGGAACAATATCACAAACCACAGTGTCTAAAAGGAAATAAACAGAATAGAGAAAGAGAGAAGAGAGAGAAGAAAACTGCCATAGAGGCAGGCGAGGTGGGGGGGGGGACTACATGGTAGATAAAAGGAGGGAAAATGAGGACATTGGTGGCAAGAAATGTGCATGATGAAGGGTGTTTGTTTACATTTATGTAACTGAAACTCACAAAAAACTTTGTAACTGTGTATCGCACTGCGATTCAATTAAATATTTTTATTAAAAAGAAAACATATCCAGTAAAAAGAAAAAATTATCGCAGCTTCAAATGGAGCAGTATATCGCTAAATTTCTTCGTACTGTAAAATCACACGGAATCAAGAAAATTCCTAACATAGAATATAGTGGGCTATATGCAATATTTATTAAATATATTCTGACTGAGTTAAAAAGCATAATTTTTAGTCTTCTCTTAGAGGATCAAACAATATTCTGGCAGGTTTTAATTAATATTTTACTTATCCAAATATTTAGTAGTTATCTTCCATGTGCTTAGCACTTTGAGATAAATTATCATTTTTTATCCTCAAAAAAACTCATAATGTACCTGCAAAACTATTTCTAAAGTAGAAATAGTTATTAAGTATTTTAATGATGTTTATTTTTGTTCATTTAGTCATTTAGCCAACATGAACTTATTTTATATTAAATTAGGAAATATCAATCAAGCTTGCAGAGCATAAAACATGAGTGGTATGATCTCTCTCTTCTTTGAAGAACTGAATCTCCCAGTGAAGGTAAATGTATGTATAGAAGAAAAGATAATGACAGCACTGAGCTTGGGTCTGAATAAATAAGTTGACACATTTCAAATATTCAGAACAATGCTTAACACTGATAAGACTACCTCATTAATTTTGTTGTTTATTATCATTTGATTAGTTTTATCCTATCTACACCTACAAAGATGGACAAAAGTTTGAAAAGAGAAGAGAAAAAAGGGACTTAACTTCTAACTATATACAGATATTCCTTATCTTCCTATGTGTATTAATAACTTCCACTCACCCCCCCCCCCTAATTTTCAGATCTACATAGAGCAATTTGCTAGTTCCATTCCTCATTGGCAGCATACAGAATATAGAAGGTAAGAGAGAAATTAGACCATGAATAAGAGAAAAAGAAAGACAAGAGATATAATTTAGAGAATCTTTGAGATTCAGTGATAATAAGGGATGAAAACAAAGAAAGAAACCTAGAACATTCGGGGATAGTAAAATATTCCAGCTGCCAAAAACAGAGGAATAAAAGCCAAATGGAGACATTTTTACAACCCAAGTGTTTTTCAGTGTCTCCAAAGGAACTTTATCTTCCTTGACTTCAATCAAAACACCCAAATATCAATGTGATATTATCTAAGTCTCTGTAGCTCTAGCATATACAACACCAAAGATCAATTTACCATAATGTTTCCTAGACCTTGGACATTTCAGCATTTTGAGCTGTGGAATTATTTAAGACACAGATCTCATGAGCACCAGCTGCCAGTGTAGAGTGATTTAAATTTTGCAAGAAAAATCCACAGCTGGGAGGGCATTGCTGCGTATATTGTAGAGCCATGCCATCTGTTTGCAGCACAGTTTGAGAGATTTCTTAGATGGCATATTTCATGATCGTCTCATATATGGGCTCGTGATAAATGCTTTGAGTGGTGATGTTGGTTGTGGAGTCAAAATTGACATTTGTTAAAATTTAAAGAAAAGCTATCCAATGAGATGAATATATATTCAGTGATATATATCACTGAAATTACAAGGGCAGTATCATCTAAATATTAACAAACAGGCAGAGTTCTTTATGCTGAGTTCCATAAAGTAAAATCACATACATAGAGATATTGTGTATTCCTGTCTCCAAACTCAAGCTCTTTCCAGGCTATATTGATTTGTGTCCATGGCCAGTTCAATTCCACTTTTCCCTCAGAGACTTTATAAAATGAATTAGCTTCTCAGGAAAAGCCATATTCAAACCCTCTCACTCACTTTTACTTACAGATAACACACAAGGCATGATCATGAATCCAAGGACAGGAAGGAGACATAGAAAAATTAAGATGCTTGCCTTGCATGTGGCTAATACTGGATCAAGCCCTAGTACCACATGTGATCAGAGAGCTAGGAAAGTCTTGAGCATGACCAAATATTTCCTAATTCCTTCCTCCCAAAGAATGTAATAATAAAGAATGGGAAACTCATACAAGAGTTAAAATGCATATTTTACAGTCTAAATACCAGGTTTAATATCTGACACCAAGTGATCTCTAAGCATAACTGGATATTACCTTGGAGGTCCTTCAAGAATGGCCTTAGTGGTCCCCAGCTACAGAAAGCCCAAGTAGCATCATGTTCTTTGACCTTAGACTTGAGTGGCTTTTACTGCTAAAAGAAATAACACGTAAGAAAGTGGAAAATATTCCATATTAATTGTATTAAGATAATTAACATTGTTTCAATGACCAACCTACTAACTGAAAACATAGATTTGATACTAACCCTATAAAAATTCCAATCGAATTTTTTTAAGACTAAGTTTTAGAACTTCAGTAGTGGAACCACACACTCTACCTGTTCAAATAACAATACTGAGAAATAAAGGAAGAGAAGAGTCATTGTACCCCAAACTTCATATTATTATACTATAAATCTGCAGTAATACAAACAGTGTGCTACTTGAATAAAATCAGACTGATAATAAAAGAGGTGAAAGCCTAGAAATAAACCTCACATATGATAGTTAATTTCAGGAGTAAAAACATAAAATAAAAAAATTCTCAGGGCTGAAGCAGTTGTGCAGCAGTAGGGCGTTTTTCTTGCAAGTGGCTGACCTAGGACAGACAGCGATTTAATCCCCCAACGTCCCATATAGTTCCTCAAGCCAGGAGCGATTTCTGAGCGCATAGCCGGGAGTAACCTCTGAGCATCAGTGGTGTGGCCCAAAAAACAAACAAACAAAAACGTTCTCTTCCACAAATGGTGTTGAAAAAACTCTCTAACAACATGCCAAAATAAATATTTATATGCATATAAATATATGTCTATATAATTGGAACACTATTTCAAACCTTAAAGAAAATGTAACTCATAATGAGCTAAAGGTTTAAATATTAGACTCAATAAAATACTTCAAAAGGGTACAGAAAAAAATGATATTCGATTCAGAGAAGTTTTAACTGATTTGATGTCATCTTTAAAGAAAACAAAACCAAAATATAAAATGGGACTATTTTAAACAAAAAGGATTTTGCACTCTGAAAGAAAGTATTGTTAAGTGATATTTTAATGAAAAATAAATAATATGTGCTCATCATATATTTTTAAAAAGCACATCATCTAAAATATTTAAGGAAATTACAAAACTTATCAAGAGACTCAATTACATTAAAAAATAACAAATAGAAGGACTGGATCAGTAGTGTAAGCATTAGGGCATTTGCCTTGCATGTACTAACCTAGGACGGACCGCAGTTCTATCTCCCAATATTCCATATGGTCCACCAAGACAGGAGCAATTTATGAGCTCAAAGCCAAGAATAACCCCTGAGAGTCACCAGTGTGGCCCAAAAAATAAACAAAGAAAAAAAATAATAATAATAACTACAACAACAAGTAGAATGTGTGAAAACACACATCTCTGAAGAGTATATACATATGCCCAGTGAATACTTGAAAAAATTATAAGAATAACTGATCACTAAGACATGAAAATCAAAGTGATAATGAGATATCACTTTACACTAGTAAAATAAGACCTTTATCAAATAGGAGAGAAGCAAGAAGTCCTGGCAGTTGTAAGAAGAAAATAAAATCACATTTCGCTTTGTTGGGAATATAAACTGATTGAGTTTCTATGGAAAATAGTATATATATATATATATATATATATATATATATATATATATATATATATATGTTTAAAAATTAAAAATAGTGGTGCTATATAGAGTCGGAGCAGTGGTGTAGCAGTAGGACTTTTGCATAGCATGCGACTAACCTAGGATGGACTGTGGTTTGATCCCCTGGCATCCCATTTGGTCCCCCAAGTCAGGATGATTTCAATAGCGAGGAGTAACCCCTGAGCGTCACCAGGTGTGACCCCAAAACAAAAAACCATTAAAAAATGGTGCTATGAAGCTAGCACTGTGGGTAATACATTTGTTTGGCAGCAGCCAACCTGGGTTTGATCTCTGGCATATCTAAATGGTGATTTAGGTCTCTAAATCCAGCAGGAATGATTTCGAAATCCAAAGCCAAGAATAAGCTCTAAGCATAAACAGGTATTCCCTTCCCCAAGATAAATATATAAATAAATGAAAATACAACTACTATATGACCTAACAAACAAAATAAACACTAATTTTGGAAAACATACACATACCTATATTCATTAAAGCACTTAAAATAGCCAAGATCTAGAAACAACACAATTGCTTAATAGTAGATAAGTGTATAATTAAGATGTATAAATAGATACAAATAATAAAACACAACTCAGAATTAAGACAAAGATTGTATGTTATCTATAACACATATGGATAGTGTAATGTTAAGTTTAATAAGAAATATTACATATGATAATATATGTATTGTCACAGTCAGGTGTAGCTTGAGTGTAGAAGTAAGGAAAGCAGGAAGGGAGGGAGGAAGGAAGGAAGGAAGGAAGGGAAGGATGAAGGTAAAGAAAGGCAAGGAAGGAAGGATAGAAAAGAGGGAGGGAGGAAGGGAAGGAGGAAGGGAGGAAGGGAAAGAGGAAGAGAGGGAAGGAAAAAAGAGAAGAAAGGAAGGAAAGGAGGAAGGAAGAAAGAGGGAGAAAGGAAGGAAAGAAAGGAGGAAGAAAGGAAGGGACAGAGGAAGGAAGGAAGGAAGAAAGGGAAGGAGGAAGAAAGGGAGGGAGAGAGGGATGAATGAGAGAAGGAGGGAGGAAGGAAGGGAAGTAAGGAGGAAGGAAGGTAGAAAGGAAGAAAGGAAGAAAGGGGAGGAAGAAAGGTAGGAAGGAAGGAAGGGGAGGAAGGGAAGAATGGAAGGAAGAAGAAAGGAAGGAAAGGTGGGAGGGAGGAAAGAAGGAAGGAAGAAGGAAAAAGGTAAGGAAGGAGGGAGGGAGGGAGGAAAGTAGGAAAGAGGAAGGAAGAAAGGGAAGGAAGCAAGGAGGAAGGAAGGGAGAGAGAAAGGCAAGGAGGGAGGAAGGGAAGGAATGGAGGAAGCGAAGGAAAGAAGGGAAGGTGAAAAGGAAGGAAGGGAGAAAGAAAGAAAGGAAAGGAGGAAGGAAGGAAGGAAGGAAGGAAGGAAGGAAGGAAGGAAGGAAGGAAGGAAGGAAGGAAGGAAGGAAGGAAGGGAGGGAGGGAGGATAACTATTTCTAATAGAAATACACACTTGAATTTGCTACCTAAGAAAGATAGAGAGTGGACAAAAAGTATATTACAGACAATGGTGGAGAGAATGAGACACTTAATTATTGGCTGTGGCTTAGTAGTAACGTGGTTTCTCTAGAAGTTATAAAACATTCTCATCTTATTAAGTAATGTTATCTCAGTTAATCATGTTTAATGCATCATTGCTGTATGCTGCAATGGAATGGGTCTTGATCAAATTCAACATAAATGGAAATAAACAATAATTTATATTATAAATTTTATTTTCTCCAATGACGACAAAAAGAATCTAATAGATGCAATTTCCTAGATAGTTGGCTGAATAACAAGAATTAGTTACTTCTAATTGATATGGGTCAGAGTTTCTTTAGGGGACCTGTAAATGTCCTAAATTAGACTCTAGGGAATTTCTATACACTCTTAGTATCCTAAAATTTCTTCACTTGTTATACAAGCAAACAAATTCAGCTTGTATATTAAATAATAACAAATACAAGAATAAACAATTTTTAAAACTCTAATGCTGCAACATTTTGAACTGAGAAAAATATGTTCTCAACTATTTCAGAACACAAAAACTGAAATTATTTAATGCCAACATCAAAGGATCTCAAGATATCTAAATAAATGATTCGAAGTTCCTGGATTTGTTATGTTCAACCCTATGCCCAATAAATCAAGCTCAGGTGAATGAGTCATTTTAAGACGATATACAAACAGTTTCACAATCTTTCTCAGTATGGCATTTGATCCCAGTAGGATGCTGAGTAATAAAGTTCAGAATTTTTTTTCTAATTCTTTAGGATCATGACATTGCACAATTAGAGAAGGATTCCTTACAATTCCTAGTAGTATCAATAAAGAAGAAGAGACAACTAAATTTTCAGAAAAGAGAACTCAAAGACAGAAAGTGAGTTCTAAGAGGTTAAGAAAGGCAAAGTCAACACAAGCATAAAAAGTTCTGGACAACAGACAATGAGAAAATAGTGTCTGGAGAATGAAAGAAGTTACAAAAACTGATGTGACTCAAGGTTAGGGAAGGGGAAGACAATAGGGAGAGAAATTGGATGACATTATCTTCTTATTTTTTACTCATAAATATAAGTAAAAACTAAACATTTAACCCTCTTATTTTTCTTCATCAACAGGAGAACAATATATTAAAATTATCCAAATTATGGAAAAGCATCAAGAATTAAATCAGTAGCCTGATTCTTGATATAGCAGAGATGAATAGCTTATTATATTCTTATAAGTTGACTAAGAAAAGAAACATCAATTTTATATTCAATTTATAATGAGTATTAATGGTAAAAAGTCTAACAAAATAAAACAAATACTGTATACAGGAAAATGTGTTATTGACTAAAAACTGGCACAAGTAGAAATTTGAGAGGTGATGTCCTATTATAAAAGTTGATTTGGAATGGAAGGAACTTGTTGGATAGAATATCCTTAATATAAAATTTCCAGTAGATGCATTCATTGTTGATGTGAATAAAAACTTTCAAAAAACAGGATTTTCTGAAATTTTATATAGAAAGCAATAATTCTGATAAGAAGAATTTAGCAAAATAAAAACAAACTGTAAAACTTGGGGTTCCACCTGAGTACTAGATAGGAAATTGACTAAGAAATAAGATTGATTTAATGAAGAAGCAAAGTTTCATCAGCTATGATTCATATGGTCTGTGCTCATTTTTCCTTATAAGCTCTGAAGATGTTTCTAAGTGTGTATAAACTACACACAAGGAGTTCCTCTTTATCTATTTCTCAGAAAGCTTGATTTAGTTCTGATAAACAGCAATAATGGAAGAAAATAATTAGTCGATATCTCCTGGGTTTGGCATGAGGAAGGAACAGATGATCTGATAAGTTTTATTGCCTCTAATTTTTGTGACTAATATAGAGATTCAGTATGAAAAAGAACCCAGTTCTGGCTCCCTTCTTGTTTAGCTAAGAACAAATTTGGAACAAAATGTACTCTTTCCCAAGAGCCAGGCCTCAGAACTATCCTAAGAATCATTTTAAAGGGAATAAGCAAACCAAGAATAGTTCAGAGTGACCATGAAACTTTCCAACAAGTCTAAAGAAAATTGAAGTAGCCTAATTAACTTCAGACAGTAAGTTGTAAAGAAGTGCTTAAAAATTAAAATTGGATGAAGAATTCTTCTTTGCCATTTATTAAGAATTCCCATAGAGGGGAATTACTTTACAAAATAAGCTTCAACTAAAGAAAAAAACTTTTGTCTATCATTTAGGCCTTCTAAATTGCTTCTTTATGTGATTGGCAAATGAAAAGAAGGAATCAGCAGTGGTTTTTTTAGGTCCCTCTTCTAATACTTTTATTTTTGGAGAAATCAAGGGAAATACAATGTCTGTTTCTTGATCTGCATCAGGTGACACACACCTCTCCTGCCACCACTCTAGCTCCTTGAATAACACATTTCATTCTGTGCCTCTGCTTTATAAACTGATGAGACTAAAATAATACCGGAAAATAATAAACCAAAATCTGTTCTTGAAGAATTGACTCTTATTTTAAGACATTTCGCTTCGAGTTGAGATTTGAAAATGAAGCACTACAATCAATGTGTGAATACTGCAACCAAAGGTGTGACCCTAAACAGTACAACAACAGGGAAGTGGGACAATGGATTGGGTGCTATCCTAAAATAACACCTGAAATCTGTAATGCAAATCTGATCTCAGTGCTTCAAAGGAGAGATTTATTAACTCTACATCCAAAACATAGACCATAATACTACTGCAACCATGTAGCCTCAATAGTAATTAAAAGGAATTTTAAAATACTAAGACTACAGACCTCTTACATTAAATCACAAAAACCCAAAAGAGCAATGACTTTAACTAAATAACTATTTGTTTGAAGACAGAGATATAAAACAGGAGGAAGTAAAATAGTTTCCTTGTATATAGCTGAACCTGATTGTTTTTCAAATTATGTGCATGGTCTCCCAAATACCTCCAGGAGGGATACTTGAGTATAGAGTGTAATTTCTGAACACAGATGACTGTGACCACCCCACCCCAGTCTCTTCTTCAAAACACACAAAAACACACAGAACTGGATGAATAAAATTCAAGGCTAAGAAATATGTAAATCTAGATTGAATATAGTTTTTAAGCTTCAAAACAGTATGAAATTACTTAATCTAGTACACATGAGTTCTCTAAAAGACTTTATTTTTAACTCAAGCAAAGAATTGAGTAATTCCCAAACAGAGATCTGAATCACTGGTTACAAATTTTTTTCCCTAAAGCAATGTGTTAACATTGAATGCATGATAAATAAAATTAAACATTGACACAGCCCAATGTTCGCCGGTATGGTAATGGATAACTAAAAGCTTCACTCTTGTGATATGTATGTCTGTTCATTAAGGTTGCACACTGCTTTTGTTTAAGGTCAAGTCAATCTCAAGCCTGTTTAAAGGACAGCTTGTGATACTGAAAGTTAGGGGAAGTCATGGAAGCAGTCACAAAAAGGAAAGGTGTGAGTTGGTGTTTTAAGAGAAATAAATAAGCAGGAAAATTTGGAAGAATGCTCAGAATTTAGGGGAAGAAAAATATATCAGACAGTAAGAATATAATTTATAAAAGTCTTGAGGAAAAAAAGTGTTAAATTTGTGGAATATAGAAGAGTTACATATGATTAGATTGAGGCCAGATTGATTTTACAGTGGTTATGGGGCTTGCTTGCACACAACAAAAGTGGGTTCAATCCTCAATTTCTCATATGATTCCCACAGTTCACCAAAGTGATCTTTGAGCACAGACCTACAAATAAGCTCTGAGCACCAAAACAAAACAAACAAACAAATGACTATTGTAGAGCACAGTTTAAAGTACAAAATTGTCTGAGAGCAGGAAAAATAGCTCAACAGGCTTCAGTGATGCTCAGCATGCAGGTAGACTGAGTTTGATATTCAGCAATGCATAGTCTTCTATACACTCCAGGAGTATCCCTGTGAATCAATGAATCAACTCAATAAATCAATCAATACCATCTCTGTCTGAAAGACTGTTCATGTCACTTTAATCCAATAAAATATCCACAGGATCGCAATTCTATCTTTGTTAATTGAAATAAGGTGACACTCTCACCTCCCCATACATATGCTATTTAATGTCTGACATTTTTACCTCCATCAACAATGAAATATTCACCAAAAACATCATACCAAAAACAGAATAAAATACTGCCTTACTTGTAAAATTACCTATATAATTTGTGTAAGAAAACTTTAAATAAATAAATATACATACTCCCACCAAGAAACTACCTTTCATTTTTATTTTTCTTTTAAGGAAGTAGCATCAACATAAGCTCCAAGAATATATTTTTCTACAAAAATAAGGAAGTTAAAGTAAAATTTCTAGAAATAATTTTGTATACAAATGAAAGGCATACTCTTTTAAAGAATGGTTCCCAACCTGTTAATAGTTTTCAAAATACAACAGCTGCAATCCATGAAAAAGATAAATATTCATGGTACCATGCATTTATATATATCAAATGTATATTCATGAACAAATGGCTCTACTCGCCTTTGATTATTTGCTGTACAGTCAGTGAAGAATGGACAAGTCTTTCTAAGGCTGCTGTTTCTGAGTCTAGCTGCTTCATCTCCTGTATGTCTGTTTCTGCAGTGGTTACAGACAAGAAAATACTGTGAAAAAAAATTAAAATGCTTTCAGAATCTCTCCCAACACATTCTAATTTGGATAGCAACACCTTTCTGAGTCAAATATTAATGACAGTTTGCATATGATTGATAACTTATTTTTAAGGAAAAACATTATATAGTCAAGACTTTTGTGGTTGTGTTATATATATAATATATAACCTGTCATCCTTGACCCTCCTCTTTCAAATATGCTTTGTCACAGCACTGCCCTCCCAAAAGCTCTCCAAAAAATATTGGTTGGGTAATTTTCACAAAATAATAGTCTGAGGTAATTATTAGCATTCAGTTGCCATAGCTTTAATCAGTGTTCTGTGCAGCATAGGTACAAAAGAATGACAATGCAAGAGTACTGAAAGAAAGTCTTTGTCATTTATTAAGTTTTGGATGATGGAATATGCTTTAAAATTAGCATATTTTTATAGAAATGTTGTTTGTCCATTCATTTCTCTAAGAGGAAGATAAGAAAAAATTCAGATGAAGAAATCTCCCTTTTGTTGAACAAGACTCAGAAGCCATTAAAAGTTATTAGTGCACTGAACAAAGCCTCCTTAAAAATAACATAAATAATAAAATAAAATAAAATAATTGTAGCATCCAGACAAAGCAGTATTGCAGCTTTTCAGATAGTCCCTCTTTGCTTTTCTTCAGTCTGGTCTTCCCCTATCTGCCTTTTAAATTTACAATAAAATAATCTAGAATGTATCGAAAGGCAACTTTCCTGTTTCTCTGTCTCTCTGTCTCTCTCTGTCTCTGTCTCTGTCTCTCTCTCATACACACATACCTTCATTCTCTCTAGGTATATGCTATCATTTCAGTATAAGATACTAAGATATATGCTTTTAAGACCATATGACTTAATACTGTTGACTTCATCATGTTTTTATAAGGGTATGTAGCACTGTATGAATTTTAGTTTCCAAAGGTAAATTATACCTATTTTTCTTGATAGCTTATAGAAAATATTTTACCAGAATCTAAAGTGTAGCCAACTATAAAACACAAAAAATTTTAGTCCACCATGCTATGATACTGAAATTGTATGTAATCATCGTTAAAAAAATAACTTCACTGGATATGTCAAACTTCTCAAAATATCATGAAGTATAAATTGGTTAGGATAAAGGCCTATCTTATTTTAAATAGTTTTAATATTTAAAATACAGTTTCATTACTTTTTCAGTTTTAGTACCAGAAGTGAAGTTAACTTTGGCTATATTATAAAAATTAAAACTTCCTATCAATAAGTATGTTGAAATTTCCATAAATACTGCAAATCAAAAGGTGGTTTACAATGGCAATAACTCTCAGAAGATGTATATTGAACTTCCTCTCACATGTGATTATGCACTTTAGGTTATCCTTCCCTCATCTCAGTGAAATGTCACCATATGTGTGTGATAGAGGCCTCTGAGCCATTTCTATGCTGTGCTTTCTAATAATCTATTCAATGATACAGTTTCATTCCACAATTGTCATTTTACTTATTATAAATAAAAGGTACTATAAAAATACTATAAAATTCTCAAGGAATTGATTTCATCTAACTCATTTGTATACTTTCATTTCTTTTTAAAAAAAAACACTATATTTTTCTTTAATAATTTCTTG
Source organism: Suncus etruscus (assembly GCF_024139225.1). NCBI lineage: Eukaryota > Metazoa > Chordata > Mammalia > Eulipotyphla > Soricidae > Suncus > Suncus etruscus. Next base: position 46,203,509 of record NC_064858.1, read on the forward strand.
ATTTAAGCACCATGGTTACAGAAATGTTCATAGTTGGCTTTCAGTCATAGAATGTCCACCACCCATCACCAGTTTAAATTTCCCACCATCAATGTTCCCCATTTCCCTATACCCCAAACCCTTCCTGTTTTTGGTACAGGAATTCTACTTCTGTCTCACATTATTATTGTCATGTTAGTTGTCAGTACAGTTAGTGCTTCAACTGTTGATCACCCCTCTTAGTGGTAAGCTTCACATCATGAAATGGTCCTTTTGTCCTCATCTCTGTTGTCTCTGGCTATTATTACCATCTGTCTTAAATTTTTCTTATATGCCACAAATGAGTGAAACTATTCTGTATCTATCCCTTTCCACTAACTCATTCATTCAGCATAATAGTCTCCAGGTCCATCCATATATAGCCAAATTTTATAACTTCATTTTTCCTAACAGCTGCAAAGTATTCCATTGTGTGTATTCCACTCTTCCATGATCCTTATGTTTTGTTTCAGTGCTATTTGCAATACATACAATGTTTTATAGCAATACAGTCTTGATTTAGCATAGAAACCAAATAAAGTAGCAATTTAGTTAGAATACAGTGCTAAATACTTCACAAGAGAACATAAAATGTGTTAAAATAAAAGAATAAAGCATTAATTTGAACCTAATTTTGTTAACACCAAACATAATGATTATAGAAAATGTTAATATAGCTAGATCCAATCCTCAATGTATAAGAGAATCAATTTGAGAACATTTATAGAAAATCTCTCCCCTCATGGAATCATGTGGCTGATACAAGCCACACAGGAGAGTGAAATTAAGAAGCATAGAAAGAATTCTAATAAGCTATTAAATGAAAGTTTCAAAGGTAATAGGAAAAGCAAAGATACAACTAGGTTGGACCAATAGATGTAGACTATAGAAAAATTTTAGCCATTTAAAAAGCGATTTGAGATTGAAGAAATAGTTCAAAATACAGGAATACATTTGCTGTCTCTGCTTTATATTGAGTCAATAATCATTGTTTATGCTATACTGACAATCATCCATGTGCCAATTCTGTTTCTTCCCACTATTAAAAACCACCAAAAGTCATGTTATGCAGGTAGATTTATAGGAAGGCCAAATGGAGCAGTTGTAGAAGATAGATCTTCTTACCTCTATTGAAGACATTTAGCCTTATTTATTCCTTTAAGGAGTTAAATGTCTAGTCCCTAAACAGGGAAACTGCAGATTGTCAGGGCAAGTATTTTTTCATTATAATATTGATAATACAGATGCTTTTGTTATACACAGTGTGGCATTTGTGCACTCAAGGAAAAGCAAAATTTAAATTGCTGATTACTTGTCATTACTATAAACCTCTTAAACAAATAAAATACCCACCCAAGTCATACATTATATTAAATCTACAAAATCTATGAACCAAATAGGGTAATAATTTAGAAATCTATATCTTTTACCTGGCCTTACATTTTTTGGTGAATAAACTCTTCCTTACTATTTATGTTTCACCATTAACAAATTCTATTTTCATTTACCTAAATACACAATTTTCAACAGGATAGAACAGCAGCCTCATAATGTCTATTCTTTTATTAAAATAGATGATTCCCCTTCAACAATTCCTGTAAGAATAAAATAAAAAAAATTATTTTCTTCATGAGCAGGAATCCCTTTGGGGTGGATCCAGTCCAGAACTTCCCCAATATATAAATTACACTTATTTTTTTTGTTTTGTTTTTTACTCTATTAGGAGAAAGTATGTATTGAGGTCTCAAACTATAAGGTGTTCTTTAGTATACCTTAACATATTGTTTACTTATTCCATGAAATAAATTTCATTATTATTCTTAACTTACTTAATCATGACAAAACTAACATATAAAGAAAAATTACAACAATAACCATTTCAGGATTATAGTGCCTTGGATTTCCACTTCTCTGCTAATAAAATCAATGTTCCTTTCACAAAACTATACTGTTTTTTTCCATTATCACAATGATATTTATTTATTCTTATAATACTTTACCACATCAAATAGAAATTAGCAAATATTAAAGGTAACATTTTATTTTATTTTTGGTTTGAGGTCACATCAAGCTCTACTCAGTGATTACTACTGGTTCTTGCTCAGAAATTACTCCAGGCAGGCTCAAATGACCATATGGGATGGTGAGAATTGAACTGGGTTGGCCACATGCGAGGCAAAAATGCCTTACCTACTGTGCTGTTGCTCCAGCCACAAAGAAGGTAATATATTTAAAAGTTGAGTAGAGGAATGTGGAGAACAAAATAAGTTACCAAAATGTAAACACACATCTAAATGACCATTCTGAGTTTGGAAACATTTTAAAGACAAAGGGAAATTCTCATGGAAAAAAGTATTTAAAAAGGAAGAAACTATGTTGAAGTACTAGGGCACATTCCAATTTACTTTGAGATGAAGTTAAGTGGGCACTTATACTGTTTCTTTTCATATTTCTTTTTTAATATCTTTATTTAAACACGATTACAAACATGATTATGATTGGGTTTTAGTCATGCAAGGAACACCCCCCTTCAACCAGTGCAACATTTCCATCACCAATGTCCCAAATCTCCCTCTTACCACCACCCCCACCTGTACTCTAGACAGGCTTTCTACTTCCCTTATACATTCTCATTGTTAGGATAGTTCTCAATGTAGTTATTTCTCTAACTACATTCATCACTCTTTGTGGTGAACTTCATGAAGTGAGCTGGAACTTCCAGCCCTCCTCTTTTTTTGTCTCTGAAAATTATTGCAAGAATGTCTTTTAGTTTTCTTAAAACCCATAGATGAGTGAGACTATTCTGCATTTTCCTTTCTCCCTCTGACTTATTTCACTAAACATAATAGATTCCATGTACATTCATGTATAGCAAAATTTCATGACTTCATCTCTCCTGACAGCTCCATTTTCATATTTCTTATAACTTCCCATTGGTTGTAATTTTTTTATTATCCAGGTCTTGTAATTATTGAAGAGAAAAAAATCTTTCAAAGATTAAAGTATTTTACTGTGACACTGTGGAGCTCAGGAGCAATTGAAAATGAATTAGGAGTATTGTGCCTGGTCTGGTCTGGTCTGTATTGGTCTGATGTCTGAAATAGACACAGAGATGGGGAACAGAAAGTAGTCATGGAAAGAGGAAGACGTTTTTAAGAGTTTTTAAGGAGTCTTGATGAAAACAAAAGAGCTACTCCACTGTTGTCTGTTAATAATATGATAATTATTGATTTTTAGAATTATCCTCAGAAACTTTTATCTATTCATATTTTTAAATTGTCCCATGTTTAGAAAGATAATCTGAGGCCCAGAGAAATAATGTGTCCATAGTTATAAAGCTATATCTTTTTCTCTTTTCTTCTCTGCTCCACTTCTTTAAAAATATTTCTTATAGAAGAAACATAAATAAACTGTTCTACCACTTAATCTTCTAACAAAAAAAGTGTCTTCACTCATCTTCACTCATCTTGGGAAATATATACAAATGTATTCCTTGGAAATATGAATTAAACAGTGATCCTTGAAGAGGACAATGAGTCCTAAATCTTGAAATGTTCAGTCTATATTTTTCTCTATTGCTTTATGATTTATGGTCATATCTCAAGGTATTTGACCCACTTTGAGTTTACTTTCTTGTAAAGTATAAGATATGGACCCAGCTCTAATATTTTAATTAAGGTATCTACCATTCCTGGCACCATTTGTTGAAAAGGACACATTTACCCTATTTTATGTTCTCAGTTCCTTTATTGAAAATTGACTGTCCATAATATGGTGTATTGTCCTTGGGCATTCAATTCTGACCCATTGATTGGAGAATCTACCTTTATTTCAATAGAATGCAATTTTGATCACTATAGCTTTATATCCAAAATGAATACTACTCACAAAAATTATTTTACCTGCCTTTACCTAATTTTTATCAATGGAATTAATGCATTTAATATCTTTTCAATAGAAGATATCAAAAGGAATGAGAGGAAAGAACCAAATATAGAGAGATAAAGGAAGAAACAAATGAGTGGCTTAGTCAGTGTGTGCTCAAGAACAATCACATCCAAAAGCTGTGGCTATAGTGATAAAATCCAGATTTGCTCATTATGGTGTAGTTGGACTAAGGCACAGAGTCATATCTAAATTGACAAGGATTATCTATTGTGCTGTTTGTAGCAGGAGCTTGCCAATAGTCAAGAAAAGTTTGGTTATACCATATATTGAGATGAGAGAGCATGTTGAATTTTAGACCTTTGTGTATAAAATAATTTTTTCTTCTAATTTTCCCCACTTAAAACTAACAATACATCACCTACCTGCCTATTTGTGTGTCTGTAAATATAGCTCATCAAATAGTCCTTTTCTGCATGTGAATCAAGATAGTTTTCATAACACATATTTAGAAAGATATTGTAGGAAAGAAAGGGAGAAGTTTGCGTTTAAGAGAAAACAGGCGTCACTTCTCCAGAGTAGAAATGGGCAAGCAAAAAAATAGAAACAAGCAAGTGAGATACATGTCCATGGGAAACCACATATCTCAAGCGTTATTTGACTTGAAGAATTAGTATTAATGTATAGTAAAATAGTGTTAATATATAGTAAAACTACTATTTGAGATGGGGCAAAGATGGACGTTGCTAAGAAACATAGCTATATTTGCATGTAAAACATAATGTTCACAAAAATCCCATGGAAAAATATGATGATCCTATTTCTTTTGCAGATAATTCATGAATCTTGCATGGCCAGATTAGAGTTGGATTTGAATCAAGGTTATTCTGACATAAAAACCAAGGGTCCACATATTAAGTGATTACCCAATACCATTTAGTCATCAAGGAAACACAGTTAAAACCAAAATAAGACCAAAAAAAATCTCAATAAAGGATTGAAATGAGAGCTGGCAAAACAAAATGTTGGAGATGATGTGCAACAATTTTAACTCTGCGTTACACTGCCAATGAGAATAAAAACATTGTAAAATGTAAGAGAAAGTTTGGCAATTTCTAATTAGTTTAATATACAACCCTCCCCACTTTGACCTAGCTTTCTGTGTCTTATGGAGAGATGCCAAAAAAAGAATCAAACAAAAAATGTTTGAACAAAGATGCAAACTGTAAGAAGGTGGAAGTAGCTTTACTTTTAATAGTCTCAAATTAGAAACAGCCCAAGTATGTGAAAAACAGGAAAACAAATTTTGGTGTATCCCTTGAATAGAAAACTAATCAACAACACAAAAGTAAAGGCTACCAATAATTCCATCAACATAAATGAATTTCAAAGACTTTATGGCACATTCACAAATAGACACGTATATATTACATTTCAGTGAAATCGTAGTCAAATCTAACCTAAAAGTCAAAATGAGTGTAATGGTTAGATCTGAATGAAATGATAAAGCTAACTTGAAAAAGGAGATGAGTCATTTTCTAATATTAAGAAAATAATTTATATTTTGATAGTTTTATAGACTAAATGGATGTGAGTAGGTATAAATTAAAATACCTTATCAAAGACTTTAAAAATCATACTGCCATTTATGTAAATACTACCTCAAATATGAATAAACATTTTCTCAATAAATCTTTTAAAGTAATGTAATAATATCAAAGCAGTAATATATCTGGGGAGATGGGAAATAAGGACACATAAAGATAAGTCAATTATGGCTGAATGTTGTTGGTCAACTTATGAACTTACATTATTCTGATTATTTGCCTTTTTATAGGTTTAAAACTTTAAACTTCTGAATAAATGGCACTTCTTTAGAAAATTTTATTTATTTTTTATTTATCTTTATTGTATAATAATATGTTTGTTTAATCACCATGATTACAAACATGTTAGTAGTGGCTTTCAATCATACCAGTCATCAGTGTAACCTTTCCACTACCAGTGCCCCCATTACCCTTCTCCAACACACCCCACCTGTATTCTAAAACGACATTCTATTTCTCTCACAGACTATCATTTTCATGATTGTTATTAGAGTAGTTATTTCTCTAACTGCACTCACCACTCTTTGTGGTGGGCTTCATATTGTGGGCCAGTCCTTCATGTCCTCATATCTATTGACTTTGGGTATTATTAAAATAGTGTCTTTTATTTTCCTAAAAACCCAAGATGAGTGATACTATTTTATGTCTATCTCTCTCCCTTTGACTTATTTCATTCAGCATAATAGTTTCCATGTCCATCCATGTATAGAAAAATTTCATGACTTCATTTTTCCTGATGGCTGCATAGTATTTTATTGTGTATATATACCACAGATTCTTTAGCCACTCATCTGTTGTCAGGTATCTGGGTTATTTCCAGATTCTGGCTATTGTAAATAGTGCTGCAATAAATAGAGGCATGTAGAAGGTGTTTTTGTGCTGTGTTTTGTGTTCCCAGTGTATATCCCTAAAAATGATAGCCTTTATTGAAAACAATAAAGGCTAGACTAGACAGCATTACCCATCATCAGTGAATGAAAGTTCCTTCCTCCTCACATCCCCACCAGCACTGATTGTTTTAATTTTTTGAGATGTATGCCAGTCTCAGTGGCATGAGATGGTACCTCATTGTTGTTGTGATTTGCATCTCCTTGATGATTAGTGATGTAGAGCTTTTTTTTTAATGTGCTTTTTAGTCATTTGTATTTCTTTGAGTAATTGTTCATTCATTTTTCCCATTTTTTGATGGGGTTAGATTTTTTTCCTTGTTAAGTTCTGTCAGTACCTTGTATATCTTAGACATTAGCCTCTTATCTGTTGGGTATTGAGTAAAACTTTCTTCCATTCTGTGGGTGGCTTTTGTATCCTAGTAACTATTTGAAGTGTAGAAGCTGCTCAGTATAGTATAGTCCCATTTGTTTATCTCTGCTTTTACTTGTTTGGACAGTGATGTTTCCTGTTTGAAGATGCCTTTAGTCTCAATGTCATGGTGTATTTTACCTGCATGTTCTTCTATATACGTATGGTTCCAGATCTAATATTAAGTTCCCTGATCCATTTGGATTTGATCTGTATTCATGGTGATAGATGGATGTCTGAGTGTGCTCTTTTGCATGTGCCTGACCAGTTGTCCCAACACCACTTGACAAGGCTGTCCTTACTCTATTTTGCATTTATCAAATATTAATTGATTATATGTCTGGGGAACATTCTTTGAAAATTCCAATCTATTCCATTGATCTGTCTTTATTCCAATACCATAAAATTTAAATAACTATTGTTTTGTAGGACAATTTAACATTGGCGAAAGTAATGCCTCACATCTTTTTCCTAAGGGTTGCTTTAGCTATTCATGGGTGTTTACTGCTCCAAATAAATTTCAGGTAAGTGTGATCCACTTTTTTGAAGAATGTCATGGATATCCTGAGACAAATTGCACTAAATCTGTACAATGCTTTGGGGAGTATAGCTATTTTAATGAATCCTTCCAATTATGAACAGGGTGTCTCCATTTTCTTCTGTCATCTTTTATTTCTTGAAGCAGTATTTTGTAGTCTTTTTTATAGATCCTTCACCTCTTCAGTTAAATTGACTCCAAGGTATTTGAATTTTTTTTGGTTCTTTTTTGGCCCACTCCCATTTGATGCTCAGGGGTTACTCCTGGCTATGCACTCAGAAATTGCCCCTGGCGTGGGGGGACCATATGGGACTCCAGGGGATTGACTCCATGGTCCGTTTCTTGGCTAGCACTTGCAAGGCAGACACCTTACCTCTAGCGCTACCTCACCAGCCCTGGTATTTGAATTCACTAATGTGAATGGGATATTTTGTTTTGGTTATTGTTTATGGCCCACAGCAGGTGACGCACAGGGGTCAATTTGGCTATATGCTCAGAAATTGCTCCTGATGAGGGGCCAATATGGAATGCTGGGTATCATACCTAAGTCCATCCTGGGTCAGCAACATGCACGGCAAATGCACTACCGCTATAGAGGTTTCTCTGCAATGATGTCTTCAATTGTTGATTCTTCCTGGGAATTTTCTTCCTGGGTCTCTAGGACTCCAATGATTCTTTTTATTCATTTTTTTTTATTTTTTATTTTTAATTATGAGAACAATGATGCAAAGAGGACAAGGTAAAGTTACAGTGAAAGGACAATCACCCATAAATAGAGTTCTCAGAAGAAATCCCCTTGCTCACGCCTAAATATTGAACTTACAGTCAAAAAAAATTAAGAAAACTAAGTCAGAACCCATGTACAATTACTCTGTCCACAAGTCCCCAGATTGTAGTACATTATAACATTTCTTAGCAGTACACAAAGCAACCTAAAGCCATGAGATTTATGTGACTCCTTAACATTGAAGGCATAGTATTTTTATATATTCATGCACATACATATTAGTTTAAGTTAACATCAAAAGTTTAAGAGGTTATTTTTAAGGGTTAGTTAAAAGGGCACAGTAAAAATGGTGTTAGAGTGGCAAATATTGTTTGCATAGGCCCACCAAAATATGGGGGTCATAGAAAGGAATAGCCTTGGTCTAAATACAAAAAGACCACTACCCCTGAGGTTTCCTGGCATAAGACCAACTCTAGGCTCCAGGCAAACTAGTTTATTCAATCCAAGTCTTTGTCTGTAGTGCCAATACAGTTTTATTTTTTATGCAGTCCTATTGTTAGCATCAGGTTTCTGTATTAAAGATCCTGGAATGTGCACATCCTACATTGAAGTCAGGCTGGTGTGGAGTATCATTTAGTTTCACCTCACAATTAATGGGTAATACAGAAAGCCCTGTCCAGTAAGCAGGTCATTGTTGTTGTTAAGTCTTCTCAATGTTAAGGGAAGTCTCTTTTGAGTAGGTCGATGTCAAAGCAGCGGTAGGGTCTTCCCTGGTAGAGGATTGCCTCCAGGTGATGTTATAGACAACCTTGGATGTTTTGTAGATGTCTTCTCTAGATCAGGGGTGAATGGAGAATGCCCATTCTTCTGAGGCCTGTGCCAGGTCTTTATGTCATTGTTCAGGGTGTAAGGTCCCATTGCACTACAAGATTTGTGTATTCCCATCTCTATTAGATAATAATTTATTTGTATGTATAGTATTTTTCCTTTTTAGTGTGCCTAAGCAAACAAGAAATAAAGCCACGTGGTGTTATCAGAGTATATGAGGGTGTAAGAACATGTCAAACAATACCCATGACTTGGTTCAAACATAAGCATTAAACTGAGGGATTCTTTCACACCAAATTCCATATTGAGCAGTTCACAAAGAGAAGATAAAAAGGAGGGGGGGAATCGTCACTGTATAAGAAAATATTCAGCAAAAGTTATAGCCGTCAAAGAAAACACCCATAAAATGTTGAAAAGACATACATGTCCTTTTTATGCCTTTTGGAATAGTTGGGTGGGTGTTAACTCCAGGGCACCACTTTGATCTGTTGCTTAGTTAAAAAGGGTAAGTTAAAAAGGGTAAATGAGAAGTAATGATGATAGGGGTTAAGAGAGTTAAAGAGAAAAATGAACTTTTGTAGGGGTGTGCAAAAGGGCAGAGTACAAAATGGACATTCTGCATACATAAAAACATAATTCAATGATAGTGAGTACTATTAATGTATCTTGCCCCTGCGCAATTTTGAAAATATAGACTGGAAAGAGATTACCAGTGACTATGTCAAGAAGCTGGGAGGCCGGAAGTTCAGAGCTCCACCCAGACCCTTCCTAAGGAGCCGAATGGATAATGGGGGAAATCCTAGGGTACCTTCCAGCTCTGCAAAGGGACCCAACTCGCTGGCTTGCCCAGGCATGTGGCCCAGGGAAGCCCTGGAGATCTGGAGCAAGGCGGTAGAGGGGTGCTGGGGTTACCCAAGTCCCGCACCGCCCCCAGGCCTGGTTAAGAAGGCCTCTGGCATGGCGGAGGCCTGCCGAACCCCATGCTACTATACTCCTGGCTCCCAGGAATGAAAAAGAGTGATTCTTATATTGTTTCTATTGAGTTTATCAAACACTTCTATTTTCAAGATACATTCTTAGAGGATTTTTTCCATTGTCTAATCATTTACTTTAAGTTTGTTTTCCCATCTCTTTTGTTGTATGGAGCTGTTATGCATCTCATTTTCCTGCTCACTGATTCAGTCTTTAGCTGCTTTTACTCTGTTGAATAGGCTTTTCAGTGAGGTTTTCTTTTCACTTACCAAATTTTTTCAGTCCAGTTATTTCAGTTTGGAGCTTTTTCATTTCTATTTTCATATTCTTTTGATTCTTATTTGTGGTTCATTCAGCTCAATCCATGCTTTCTTCGAGTTCTATTAGAGTCCTCCATATTTCTTCTCTAAACTCCTTATCTGAGAGGCTAAATAGGTGGTTGGCACTTTTTGGGTCATTGGAGCTACCATCTTCATTCTTGATGCATGGTGTTGGCCTGCATTGCCATCCTTGTAGTGTGATGTTTTCTGCATGTTGTGTGAGGGTTCATTGAGATATCTGCAGTGAAGGAGAGGCTTGGCTCTTTGGATCCACCTTTTGTGGATGGGTCCAGCTTACCTATGTTCACATGGCTTCTGCTGTCGCTTCTGTATGGAATTGATCTCAAAACCTGCAGCTGTAGACCCCGGGCAGCTGCTATGTTGGAAAGCATGGACGGGAGTCAGGCTCCATTCTTTGTGCTGTTGAGAAGATTTAAATGCAATTGCATAATTGGCTTAATGTCAGATTAAGAATCTTTTTCTTTTTGTCCTAGTGGCAAAGTTTTTTTTTTTTAATCAAAACCCATAAAACCTAGTAGTTCAAATCCTATCTTCTCTTGTCAATTTCTTATATGCTTTGATGGGTCTGGTGAGCAAGCCTCTTCCTTGTTCTTTCTGGGATCTGACAGCTGCAAAGTCAGTGAGAGGATAAGGTAATGATCACAGAAGGGAGACAATTGCTGATCCCTGTCAGATTTTTTTCTCAGACTATGTGAACAGCAGGACAATGAAAGTCATGATCTACAAATTATTGCTTGATGCTGTCTGATGTACTCAGGGGAGCAGGTTCAGCTGATGTTGGCATGAAACTCCAGGCAAAAGTCCTAGCAGCTGCTAATGTCAACATGTGTATCATGTGGACCTTGTGCATTGTGATTAAGATACCCACATCCTGTTGCTTTTTAATCAACTGAGTGCTCCCTTTAAATATTATATTGAAGAAGATAGGGTCCCCCATTTTTTTAACAACAGACATCTTTTTTTTTTTTCAACAAAAAGGGGATATGTGTATAAGTTAAGCAGAAACCCACTAAATGTGGTTCAGGTTTACTCTTCCATTATACTCTGAAGTTTGTGCCACAGTCCAAATTGTAACTAAACATGCATTCTCTACTTTAAGAAAAAATTATCATCTACCTAACTTGCATCATTCAAATAAACTTGCAAAGAATCACAGAGAGTGCTTATAATATTAAAATCCACTTAAATTTAAACCAATTAGACATTTGATCCAGTTGTTTATCTGAGCTTGCAAATGTTGTGGATATAAAGTGATTATGTTTAATTCAGTTCCATGTTTTTGAACCTTACCCACTTAGTTAACCAGCCTAAAATAATCATCAGAACAGTAGGTCAGTGCAAGTACTCACATTTTATTTTGAATTGAACCATTTATAGCTCTGGAGACAAGGGAGAAAGGAAAAAAAAGAGGTCAAGGTTTATTGAAAATAAACTAACACTATGATGCAAGCATCCCTGGTTTTTTTCTTCAGCTAGGGAACATTTTGTTTGTCCATACTTCATTTAAATATTTATTGATAAAATCTAATAGTACCTGGGTTGCCTGTGTTAAGGATCTCCAATAAGCACTGCCCTTAGAAACCACTTCAGTATGAGACTTTTCAGCACTTAGCCCAGTATTGCATACACTGGAATCATGATGATACATACAATGATAAAACATCTTCTATGAGATTCTATATTCTCTGAATCCATTCAACAGGAAGCAATAATATAGTTACTAAATCCTAAATATCATACTTATATTATGTTGGTAAACTAGGAAGCAAGTACTTTAGTAATACAGCAGAGGAAAAATGATTCATTTGCTCATAAGCACTAGACCTATACCCTTGAAAAAACCTACAGTACATTCTTTATGTCTGCATGGATGCCATATCTTATAGAGGCACAAATGTACTCTTTTATCTCAGTCAAATCACCTGAATGATGCATCCTGACTTAGTATAGTTCTCCCAAGAAATGAAGAAAGTAGGATATTTACATATAAAAATATCCCCTTATTTTTCAACATTGATTTATGCAACTATAAGGACTGGCAAGTCCTGAACACAGAATCAAAAAGGCAGAAAAGAGACCTAAGGAAGAGCCAATCTTGCTGTTCTAGTCCAAAGATCATCTGCTGGGGATACCAGTTATTTTCTCTATTAAGAGTGTCAATTGACTAGATAGAGTTCAATACCAGTATGAAAATTAATTTGGTATATTTTATGTATGTCTAAATGTTAGTTTCATCTAAAAAAACCCTAATATAAATATATAAAATAAAAATCTTGTGTTTAGAGAGGTAGCTTAGTAGTAGAATATATTTAAATTGTTGAAAGAGGCCATAAATTTGACCTCAGCTGAGAGGAGAAAGAAAAAATGAAGAAGGAATAAGAAGAAATAGAAGAAGAAGAAGAAGAAGAAGAAGAAGAAGAAGAAGAAGAAGAAGAAGAAGAAGAAGAAGAAATAGAAGAAGAAGAAGAAATAGAAGAAGAAGAAGAAATAGAAGAAGAAGAAATAGAAGAAGAAGAAGAAGAAGAAGAAGAAGAAGAAGAAGAAGAAGAAGAAGAAGAAGAAGAGGAGGAGGAGGAGGAGAGAATATGATAATAATGATGAAAAAGAGGAGGAGGAAAGAGGAGGAGAAGTGGTGGAGGAGAAAATAACTAAAAAAGAATAAAGCTTGATAAATTATAACTATGGTGTTTGTTCGGTTGTTTGGTTTTTAGTTTGGGGGCCACATCTGGTGATGCTCAAGGGTTACTACTGGCTATCGCTCCTGGCTTGGGGGATCACATGGGGGGAATCAAACATCAGTCTGTCCTAAGTCAGCAGAATGCAAGGAAAATACCCTCCTGCTGTGCACTGATTCAGCCCCTATAACTATGTTTTATTTAAGGTAACATATAGAATTAATTATCACCATTTCCATGAATACACCCCGAATAAATGTTTATGAATGTAGTGGTTGAGATTATACATTTTAGGGGAACGAAGAGATAGCACAGCAGTAGGGCATTTGCCTTGCAAGTGGCAGACCCGGGACAGATGGTGGTTTGAATCCTGGCATCCCATATGGCAGGGGTGGCGAACACGCGGCTCTCGAGCTACATGCGGCTCCCAGCCAAAATGAATGCGGCTCTTTGCCTCTTATCATTATTTTGATTCCTGTGGCTCTTTGCCAAGTTTAAATTTTTTCTGCTGTTTCTGAGGAGGGACCTCTGAGGAGAGATGCCCAAGCAAGTCGTCGGGTCTCCCATCCCTCGGAAACAACTGCACGGGCCAGCGAGCGGGGGAACCCGTGCGGCACATGTTGGGTCAAATCTGGTCGTTAGTTCTTAGTGTGGAGGATGCAGCACACCCTCACCAACACTGCAGGATTTTTACCCTCACTCAAAATGCAATATGTGTTTAATAGATTATTGTTAAAATTAGATGCTTTTGTGTGAGAGTTTGTCTGTTTTGACCAGGTCACTGCGTGGTGTGGCTCTCTGACTCTCACAGTTTAAAATTTTGTCTCTTTGTGTTGATCTTGTTTGCCACCTCTGCCATATAGTCTCCCGTGCCTGCCAGGAGCTACTTCTCAGAGCCAGGAGTAACTCCTGAGCACCGCCGGGTGTGACCCAAAAAAAAAAAACAAAAAACAAAAACAAAAAAAAATTATACATTTTAGAAACAAGCAGAAATATATTCAAATCCTGACTCCTTTTTCATATTTAGGAGCTTATTTGTAAAGAAAGAACCAATGTCTACAGAAAAGGATACTAAAATTCATACTTGATTATTAGAAATTTGAATCACTTTGAAGTATAAGTGTTTAAAATTGTACCTTTTATTCTATATGAACTCTGTACTTAACACATCTTGGGAAAAATAAAATAAGAAATCTGGTTAGAAAAATGTTAGAATCTAGATTTCTTTTTTTTTTTTTTTTTTTTTTTTGGTTTTTCGGCCACATCCGTTTGATGCTCAGGGTTACTCCAGGCTAAGCGCTCAGAAATTGTCCCTGGCTTGGGGGGACCATAAGGGACGCTGGGGGATCGAACCGCTGTCCTTCCTTGGCTAGCGCTTGCAAGGCAGACACCTTACCTCTAGCGCCACCTCGCTGGCCCCTGAATCTAGATTTCTTAACAATGTTGACCTAATTGGCTTTTGTCTAGTCTCAAATTATATTTCCTCTATGTAATACCATTTTGAAGTTGTTAAAATCAAAATGCATTAAATAATGTTATGTCATATTTTGTTAAAAGTACTTTTCACCTAGTTTCACTTTATGCATATTTTCTTTCCTGTCTATAGTCTACTAATCTCATATGCACATTTTTTACCACAGAGAATTGTCAAGTGTAGGTCAGTGTATGTCAGAGGAATAACAACGAAAAAGAAAGCTTTCTTCATTTCTTTATTTGCAAGAAAAAAAATTTTCTCTCATTAAAGGTCATCTAAGTTAGCCCTGAACTTGAACTTGTTTTCTCTAAATAAAAGATCAAGATGGAATGTGAATGAATAACTTTGAATGAAAACATATTATTAGAGCTTTTAGGATAATTCTGTTTTCTCCATTTTTGTAAATCAGATCCACAATATACACACATATAAAAACATTCAGATGCTGCACTTTTGTTGCAAGGATATTAAAGAGGCACATATTTTTACAAAAATAAAGTGACAGCTTTTATTTGCATGTAATCTTAAAATTATCTTTCAACAATTTATTTTCCATTCTCACCTATATCATCAGAGTAAACTAAAGAAGTATGAGCTATAAAGTACAAAACATTTTTTATTTTAAACTTTTTCCACATCCATAACTTATACAAGTATGGAAATTGATCCTTGATTAGATAGCTCAGTTAGAATATGATTGCTAATAATAACTATGCAGCTTAAAATATTAATTGCTGCTTTGTCAACACACTTAATATGCTGTCTTATAAAGATTACAAAATCAAGGCTGTATACCATTAAACACTATTTGTGTGACTAAGAGATTGATGTGTTTGTGTAACTTGAAAGAAACTCTCATCTAGGAGATTGAAAAGCATTTTCCAATTCCTGAACCACCATTAACTTAGAATCTTTTTTTTTCTTTTTTTAAATATGAAACACTTCACGAATTTGTGTGTCATCCTTGCGCAGGGGCCATGCTAATCTTCTCTGTATCATTCCAATTTTAGTATATGTGCTGCTGAAGCGAGCACTAACTTAGAATCTTAAATAAATCAATACTATTTGGACCTCAATATTTAAGGGAAATATTTTAAGTTTATTCACTTAACTGACTCCTCGAACTGGCTGCTAATAATAGCTAATAGGTATATTGTTTACTTAGTATGTGCTACATGTCATTTTAGTAATGTGTGCAGTTCTCACTTTTATTTTCATTGTCAAAGAAAAATTAATAGACACATATTCAAGGTAAGTGAAGAGAGAGATGCTCAAGAAAAATGAACACCATCACAATAATAACAAGAACAAGGAGCAAACTATAGACTCAGTTATTCAGGTTGTAGAAATTAAAGACAACTTTCCTCTTTTAAAAAAATTGTTAGTTTTCAGGTCACATCCAGCAATTCTCAGGAGTTATTCCTGCTTGGGAACTATATGAGTTGTCAGAGATGTAATCTAATTTGGCCTCATGCAAAACACTTTACCCACTGAATTACACCCCCCCAACCAACTTTTCTTATCTTCAAGGTTAGGACTTGAAGGACCATTAACAATGGATATTCCACTGTATGCATTTTGCAGAGCAGACACTGAGACAAAAATCTAAGTAAATTTTACACTGTAAAATTCTAGAACTATACAAGATATTGCTCCTATTTACATCCACATTACTTCTCCAAAGGCCCAGGTTGGCCTTTCACCAGAGAAATTTAGGAGATTGTGAGCCTGAGTGAGCTATCAGACCAAAATAGCAAAATTAATCATCTCAAAATGGGAGTGTTACAAAGATTGTGACTAATGGCAAAAGAAAATGAGAGATAAAAAAGTAAAGGAGGGGCCATAGAGATAGCATGGAGGTAGGGCGTCTGCCTTACATGCTGAAGGACGGTGGTTTGAATCCCAGCATCCCATATAGACCCCAAGCCTGCCAGGAGTGATTTCTGAGCTTAGAGCCAGGAGTAACTCCTGAGTGCTGCCAGGTATGACCCAAAAGCCAAAAGCCAAAAGCAAAAAAAAAAAAAAAATGAGAGAGAGAGAGAAAGAAAGAAAGAAAAAAAAGAAAAGAATAAAGGATTTTAAAGACTTGAATACTCTATTTCTTTTTTTCTTTTTTATTATTTTAATTATTTATTTAAAGAAAATGTATCACATTGTTGACATAACTGATCACAGTACATTTTTTTAGCATGACAGACAGCAAAGTTATTAAGAAATAGAAAGAGAATAGAGAATTAAACCAATGGAAAAAGAAAGGGAGAAAGTTCATTAGCAGTTATATTTATGAAAATTATTGTATCACCAATAAAGTCATTAATGCAATAGCCCAAGGTTTAGTATGCTTCCATTAATTTTTCTCCAGAGATGGGCAATATATTAAAAAAAATAAAAAATAAAAAGATGCGTGCATGGCAATTGTTGTTCACTTAGGCACAGCAAAATATAGAAAAATTGGAAATAAATACCTTTGGACTAAAAATCAGGGAGATCTTACCCCCAAAGCACTGTGGCATAAGACCAAGTCAAGGCTCCAGGCATGCTCAGTTGTCCAACTCCTAGTCATTCTCAGTGGTCAGCTCTTCAGTCTCACAGTTGTTGCTGTCAGGTTTCTGTACTTATAGATCCTGGTTTCTGTACATGTCCTGTGCCACAGACACAAGTCTTCTAATTTTGTCTCTCCATCAGTTAACATTGCAGAGAATTTCTTGACTCACTTTTTAATGCAAGAAGGATTAGCTGACTGCTAAAAATTGAAGTGTTAGTTTTGTTCCATTTATTTTTGTTTGGGGAGATATACCCTTTGTGATTCAGAGCACATCCCTTGTGCTCAGGGCTTAGTCCTGACTCTTCTACTGTATGACTCCTGGTGGGGTTGGGGAGAACATATGTGATGCCAAGAATTAATTCCACATTATTTGGGTACAAGCCCTACCTTCTGTATTATCTCTCTAGCCCTTTAATGTGGGTTACAGAATCAGGTTTGAGAACAAAGCCCTGGTTTATATGAATTGTAGTAAGGCTTAGATAATTTCCATTCCATTTTTAGAGTCATAAATAAGCTTTTAAGTTTTCTTCTCAGATATAATGTCTTGAACCCATTTAATACTCACCTGCCACCACCAATACAATTAGATTTAATGAGAAGCTAATGAGACAATTTTTTTTTTATAGATTTTCCTCACAAGTTTCAATGGCACATCTTACTAGAAATAGTTATCTCAAATGAACTATTGAAATTGTGGATAATTTTAAATGTTGAACTTTACATATTGTGAAAAACAGCTACAGTAACCCAACATTTATTATTTACTTTGTATTAGCTTCATGCCAAATAACCTACTTCGGATTAGAGCTGATTCATTTTGGAAATATTTGAGTTTCACATTGAAATCAATGAATCATAACTTTTGAAGTTCAGAGAAATACACTTTGTTCTCATTGTTTTCTATTCTCTATGGTACATATACCAGATGATGTCCTATATATAAAAATAATATCAGCTTATAAGTCAACCATATCTCTAAAACTTCAGGAGGTTAGTTTACTTAACAATATGCTAAGTACAAAATACAGTAAAATATTTTAACACATATATAATTTAAAGTTTACTTTTCCAACTTGGTTCTAAATATTACAATTCAGGAAAAAAGAAATAACTTCTGCTTGGCTACTTATTCTCTAGTTTTTTTTAATAAAGCTTTTCTCAGTACTACTCTGAAGCACAAATATATATAAATAAAATATTAATTAAAATAAATAGTGGTTAAACTAATATCATTTTTAAGGTTAACATTATATATAGAATAGTCTATTTTTAATACTAACATCTTACAAATTCTATTTCCAGATAATTATTGCTTTTAAAAGTTGATTCACAGCTTACCAGACACTGGGTTTCAGTCAAGCTGACCCAAGTTTATAATCTTATTTCTTGTTACAAAGGAAAAAATAATATCCTAGTAATCATTGGAACTATTTCACTAAGAGCCTCAGAGCTGCAGTTATTACTATCCTAATGGAAAGTCATCCTATGAGCTGTATTGTTTACTTCTCAGAAGGCTGAGTCTGTGGGGGAAAAGAGTCCTATTGGATCATATCTCTATCTCAAAAGAAAAAAACATCCTGTTATGTAAAGTCAAAATACTAAGAGCAATAACTATCTTGCATTAAATACCTACTATGTACCTATAATTAGACATATGTCATCTCACTAATCCTCTGTGTGTTATAGAAGGCAATCTTATCCTCAATGTAGAGATTTGGGAAATAAGCTCTCAAAATCAGATTAAACTTGCTTAAGATCAGCATCAATACCTGAACGTTTATAATGAACATGCTTATAATTGTTATTTGAAAAAAATAGATGGATGCTTGAAATGCATTGTAGCTTTGAACCTATATGGTCCCTATTTTACACAACAGACTATCTTGTTCATGGAAACATGACCTCATATATTGTTTCTATAGGAGAAGTAAAAGTTGTTCTGGTAAAACTAAGGGAGATCTTAGCCTTTAAAATCCATTTGAGGGCCCGGAGAGATAGCACAGCGGTGTTTGCCTTGCAAGCAGCCGATCCAGGACCAAAGGTGGTTGGTTCGAATCCCGGTGTCCCATATGGTCCCCCGTGCCTGCCAGGAGCTATTTCTGAGCAGAGAACCAGGAGTAACCCCTGAGCACCACCGGGTGTGGCCCAAAAAACCAAAAAAAAAAAAAAAAAAAAAAAACAAAAAAACTTAAAATCCATTTGATATATTTCCTGCAAGGTTCAAAACTACTGTAAATAAAACATTATAGATATAAGTAAATAAATGGTGGTGCTCCAATAGGACCGTCTTGAGGAAGTCAATACTCTTAAAGAGAAATCCCATAACTGAAGGAAATTCCATCAGAATTGAGACTGACTTGGGGGAACAGTGACAGGGGCTTCACTGTTGTTACAAGACTGGATGGTGAGTTCTTACTGATAATGGGCTTTGTGCCCATCACATAATTGGGCTGCTTAGGGTCTGCAGCCTCAAACTTTTCTTTTATCTCCCTAGAGGTCTGTAAAGAGGTAGGATAGCTTCTCCCATTGAGAAAAGTCGAATAAAAATTAACCACATTTGAACATAATAAAGGAAGTGCAACAAATCTCAAAGACTCCCTAGCCATTTAAAAATAATGATTCCAACCAGTTTAACATCAAACACCTGTCGTGTTACATGTGCTATCTTCCTAATGACAAGTACAATAGCAACCACCATGTACCTGAATCCATTCCTTTTCTTCCTTTCCTCTCTAGCTTTGATCTCCTGAGTGTCAAACATCTCTTTCTGTAGTGTTTATCTCACTGAGGTTCTGGGTGTTTATTGTTGTTTTTAGTCATTGAAATAAACCATTATAAAGGAAAAATATGTATGCACAGCAAATGAAAGTTTCATAGGATTCATTATTCTACTGTTAAATATTAGATTGACTGACAAGAGATTTTTGTCAAATGCCAGTTATAAAACATTCTTTAAATGATTATTATCTAACTCCTAAGAATGAGAAATTAGGGCTGGAGAAATAGTGCAGGGATTAAGGCTCTTACTTTGTACACAGCCAACCTGATTTGACCCCTAGAGCCACAAATAGTCCTTCATATGATAACTGGAGTATCACTATGAATGATCCCTTAGCATAGACTCCCTGAACACTGCCTGATATGGTGCTCAAAAATCCAAGGATATGCTGGTCAAAAAAATCTTCTCTAGAAAAAAAAAGAATAAGAAGTTATGCCTTTTCGAAAAATCTCAACTTAACTGGAGGGACACTTAAATACTAATTCTAAAATATATGAAAGTTTCAGGAGCACAGTCCAGTTTGTCCAGATGCTTTGGGATTCACACAATAACAGACAGACATCCTCCTCTGTGAAACATTTCTAATGTGAACCAATTATAAATGTTTGGTCAAAGTGGCTGTGCTTATATTTAAGTATTTTATTTATCAAGTCAGTATTGGCTTTGAATGCTTATTTGACAATATTATCTTGAATAAAAGTCAAGTTTAACTAATTATGTATCCCATAGTGTTTTATTGTTTTTCAAATCACATTTCTATTATTTTAAATGTTGAATCATTACAATAAAATATAAGGTTTAACATTTGGGAGAATGTATCATCTCTGATAATGAGTTAATATCAATCAAGATCTATTATAAGGACCAATGAGATAGCTTTATGGAATAGTTTAAGTCTTGATTATCCAAGGCCTGAATTCAATCCCCTATAATACATGAATGGAAGATCACCATGACAAATAGCACTAGTTACCTCCAGTAACACAATGCTGACCAGAGCCTTCAAGATTCTCCGCACCATTGGTCACACCATCACTAGGAGTGGGCTAGGATGTTAAACACTACTAGAAGACCACTCCTCCAAATTATATAACAAAAACTTTGAAGAACCAAAAACCTCTAAAAAAGAAATACATCTAGAATGACCTTTCCTAAGAGAATTTTTGAAGGTCCTTAACCAAAGCATTATGATAAAAAGGAATATGCATCTAATCTATATGCTAAAGAAATTAAGGGAGTGGTAGTGTGGCTTAGTGATAAAGTGGTTCCTTTGCCTATGTGTTCAATATTCAACAATGTTCAGTTAAAAACATACTAAATAAAACAAAAAACCCAAAACAGGAAAAAAAAAGAGAGAGAGAGAGATTCAAAGGGTGATTTTTATATACATTCTCAACAACCATGAAATCCTGAGAGTTAAACTCTTCCTGATATCTTAGCCTGAATTGTTGATGATATTGCTGAGAATCTGTATGTTTTGAAAGATAATTATCTGATATTGCTAGTGTTTATTTAGACTGAGCCATGCAATACCTGGTGTGATGTATTTTCAGAGGCACAGTGACTCATTCAAGTACCAAAATACCAGTTAGGACATTGAAGCAGTAATCTACTAAATGCCACCTGGGTCTGTTCTTAGCCAAGTGAATATCCCCACTTCCCATCTTTTATGTTACTGAATTGGAATGGGGGTAACTACTGGTCTTCAATAATCAAAAGGTCTTAAAAGTTGAATTTTAAAACTTTTTTATGTTTTGAAATATAAAATTAATCTCATAATACAAAGTTCCTTTAGCCTACTGGATTTAACTAACTACCCCCAATCATATACAATTCTAAGCAGCAAATATAGAAGACTGTGTATTTGAAGTACAAAGAGAATACAGAAGAAATTAGAAATGCCAAAGTAAAATTGCTACTTTCAACTCTTTGGTCATAAAATAGCTTCCATGAGCCCTGCTTATACAAGACTGATATATTTAAGCTTTGTCTTTTTATTCTGTGTAGAGAATGAAATGCAGGTCTGCCTGCTAAATTTCTGTCTTTTCCAACAAATTCCTACTAAGATGTATGTAATGTTTGCTTAGTATTTGAAATACAGGAGACAAACTGAAAAAAGGACATGGCCTCTAGTTCTTAGTGAAGTGATATTAAAATTTAATTGGAAATGAATGAGTTCCCTGTGATAACTATTATCAAAGTTCCACTAGGGCTTCAAATTTGCCTCTTTTGAAATTCATAGGGAATTTCAATTAGGAAAAGATTTTAGAGGCATTTTCTCTCCTTATAATAAAATACTTATTATTATATTTGCTATATAGGATATAAACAAATGAAAATAGTATTTCACGTTAATTACATAGGTACTTATTTCAAACTTTATATGGAATTTTTAGTTATATCAGCAGATCTTAGCGGAAAATTTCCTTTCAGTAAATATATAACCTTACTATAAAAAAATCTTAAAACATTACAGTTCAAACTGAACTCTGATGTCTATATACAGATAAACATTGAACATGACAGTAAGAGATGGCAATGCTAGGTTTAATCAGTAAATTACCACTTTAGCTAAGTCTCTACATGTCCTTATTATGAATTGTCAAGGAAATTGGAAATTAATAAAATCTAAATTTTAATTTAATCTTTTCCTTTTCCAGTTGAACAGATGTAAGCAAGTTAAATGTTTACTGCAGAGATAACAGTAGCAATGCTGCTTTCTTGTTTTGAGAATGAAATTAGATATAAGGTTTTTAGCATGACTGGTATTCAAATTAATTTGTAAATTCTTCTTGAGAAAATGGAGAAAATATTTGAAAAAATGACAATATGGTTCAAACATAAAAGATAGTCATTATTATTTATTTGTTTGTTTTTTAGGCAAAAGATAATGAAGGGAGCTATTTTTTATTGGGGAAAAAAGTAGAATATTTTTCTGAAAATAAACGTAGTTTATAAAATGGGATAGAGAAAAGCTCTAGGATAAAACTATTATTATTTTTGGGTTTTTTTCCAGTGCACTGTTCCCACCACCAATGCCCTCCATCTTTCTCCTCTCCCACCCCTTGCCTATATTCAATATAAGCATTCTATTTCTCTCACTCACTACCATTGTCATGGTAAAAACCTTATATCTAATTTCATCTCCATCATTAAAGTACTCATTGGGTTGAACAAATAAAACTGAAAATACATTTGTACATCTTCAGAATATATCAAGAGGAAGAGATGCATATCTCCCTACTCAGTGGAATGACTTTCTGTCATTTGGATCTGACATATATGGACTACACGAAATAAAAGCAACACTTATGTCATTAAAATTGTTATTGTCCAAAAAGTTAGAATAGGAATTATTTTTGCTATGGAGAGGCATCTTAAGTAAAAAGGGCTATTTACCCCACTTTCCTCAATTATTTCCTTAGTTTAGAGTTATTGCTTGTCCAGTGATTTAACCAAAGCATAGGAAATTATAAAGCAAAATACTGATAATTTAAAAAAACTAATAAAGATGTATGTTCTGAGACCAAAGAGTGCATAGATGCTGTATTACACCATTAAATAAATTTGGAATATCAGAAACACTAGTCTAAAAATTCAATACAGGTCTGATACTACACAGTCAAAGATTGCATCCGATTTTATAGGTTGTATGTTCAGGCTACCAAGATCACCATTTGCTTTAGATTTGGGTTGTAAGTCCCTAAGCCAAGGCATTTCTTGTGCTCCTGATAAATCAGTTAAAGATTGAAGTTTGCTAGAAACACAGCCTCAAAATTCAAATCATTCAACATCCCAGTTCTCTATATTGTTCTGACTGAATGACTGTAGATCAAAGGTTCTTAGAAAATTCGCGCTCTTCTTCTTTAGCTGTGCTAAAGTAACATACAGAATTTAGGGATCTGGTTTTTCTAATCAAATAACTAATTGATTATAAAAGATTTAACTCAGGAACAACTAAGTGGAAGAGATAAATGCTACAGAGTGTAGGGAAAGAGTAAGGAGCTTCTATTCCATCTCCAGGCATAGTTTTCCCAAATTTCCCCATGTTTAACAGTCAGGGAGATCTCTGAAGTCATCCTTTTGAGTCTTTTAGGGGATTTAATTGAAGCATTGGCCATTGAATTCCACTTTTAGGTTTTGTTCCTCCCTGGAGTGGTAGGGTGCCTAGAAGTTTCAACCCTCTAATTATGCTACTGGTTCTCCTGGCAACCAACTCCCTTTATTAAGTGCTTCTAAATGTTATCTTCATCAGTGGAGTATGAGATATTTCTTTAAGGCATGCCACACTGAAAAGCCTGAGATTTTTGCACACGATAGATTCCTTATATGAACACCAAATATTAATGATTAAAACATGAATTTATGAATCACAATATCATTTAGATATTTATGATAAATTCTTGTATTATAAAAAATAGAAAGGAATATTAAAATTGAGGACTCATGTCAATGTTTATGATAAAAGGGGCACTGGAGAAATAGAACACCTAATCCAAAACATAGGACCTTTGAACCCAGGTTAGATACCTTACACTCTTTATGGTATTCTCATCACTTATGCAGAGTCTGAAATTAGTCTTGAGCACAGTTAGATGTGGCACCCAAACAAAGGAACAGCCAAAAAAAAAGATTTATGTTAAAACTGAGGAGGTATATATTTAAATTTGGTTTTCAAAATCAGATTGTTTTTTAGAAATATTTAGTTCATTCCTGCATATACAAACACATATGCAAGTTCATATGAAACCAAGTCCATTTTCCTGTCAGGTTTACAAGTATAATCATTCATTTGTCATAGTTACTTTGCAATATAAGGTAAAGACATTATGGTTTCTCATATGCTACTTACAATGCAATACTCTTGGAGAATTAGAAAGAGATAATATTTATTAAAATTTTAACAAAAACTGTTATTTGTATATTATTAACAAAGTCATTGTTACTTTATTTGAGCAAGTCCCAGAAAATATTATGGAATACATGGGACAGGTGTTGTTAGCATTATTCATATATGGAGGAGAATGGATTCAGAAATATGGTTTGTTTATTTATTTGAGATCACATACAACAGTTAGATCCAGAAATCAGAGTTTTGTTTCAAGATTTATCTTCTTCTATACTTGTAATGAATCTCCAATGCTGTATAAATTTCTTACTTCAAGCATACAATATGACAAATAGAGGTTTGTAAAACATTATATATGGATTTGGGGGAAATTTCCTTTATTTTTCCACAATAATTTTAATTCTTTCAAGACCCAATGATTTGTATTGGTGTTATTCAACACTTTGCCTAATGTGAAATGAGACTAATTCAGTAATAAACAATTTTAACATGTTGATATGAAGAAAGAAGGATAAGTATTGTTGGATTTGTTTGTTTCCAGGGCATTGCAACTAGGAAACTTAATTAAGAGGATCATGGATGGTTGAGGCAGATACTAAGAGAAGATATAGTTCAAAAAGAGAATTCACAAAACAATATAGTAGAAGTTTAAGAAGTATCCATAGAGTAATCCTATGAGAAGGACTAGGGGACTTTTCCTAAGGAACAAGATAGTTCTCTTGGTTGAAAGAGCTGACAGGGGGAAAGATTAAAAAATGAGGAGAAAGATTAAACACTGCTGTTGATGAACTGTCTCTACACAGATGGTCAAGGCATTTCTGAACTTTCCAAGCAGGTTAATCTAAAGAGTCTGGTTCAGGAAACAGAAAAACATTCTGATCAGCATTCTCCATCTGTTACTTCCTACCTCTCTAGCTTTAAATCAGATTAAACCTCTATGTGCTTTAGTTTCAAATTTGATACATTGCACTGAAAACGAACCACGTAGAAGACATGCTATTGGCAGTGGGAGGGGAGAATGCTGACAAAGATGATTAAATACAAATAACTCACACAATTACATAATTATCATGTAATTTCAGAAATCCAATGACAGGCACATGCACAG
The DNA here is from genome assembly GCF_024139225.1 of Suncus etruscus. Lineage (NCBI taxonomy): Eukaryota > Metazoa > Chordata > Mammalia > Eulipotyphla > Soricidae > Suncus > Suncus etruscus. The sequence continues at coordinate 46,229,154 of NC_064858.1, forward strand.
AGAAATGTGACTTGGAAAGGTTTCCAGTGTTTTGTCCTGGAGGAAGTAATATCTGACCCAATCATTAAAGATGGAGAGTGTGGTTGTGAAAGGGAGAAGCAGGTTATTAAGGGAAAATAAATGGAAATTTGAACCAGAGAGCAATAAAAATAGGAATGTCATTGCATTGTAAGGAACTCACCTGGATCCTATTCCTGACACTGAGTAGGGTCCCCCCAAGTGCCATCAGTGTGATTTCTGAATGCATACTCAGGAGTAACCAAGCAAAGCCAGGAGTAGCCCTTCAGAAAGAGTGAGGGAAAAAGAAGAAAGAGAGGAGAGGGAATATGAAAAATTGAACTTAGACCCCCAGCTAACATAATGTACGAAGGTAAAATCCAAATGGATCAAAGACCTCGATATCAGACCCAAAACCATAAGATATATAGAACAACACATAGGCAAAGCACTCCAGGACATTGAGACTACAGGCATCTTCAAGGAGGAAACTGCACTCTCCAAACAAGTGAAAGCAGAGATTAACAGATGGGAATATATTAAGCTGAGAAGCTTCTGCACTAGCCCAGGATACAAGAGCCACCCACTGAGTGGGAGAAGCTACTCACCCAATACCCATCAGATAAGGGGCTAATCTCCAAAATATACAAGGCACTAACAGAACTTTACAAGAAAAAAACATCTAATCCCATCATACAATGGGGAGAAGAAATGAACAGACACTTTGACAAAGAAGAAATACAAATGGCCAAAAGACACATGAAAATATGCTCCACATCACTAATCATCAGGGAGATGCAAATCAAAACAACGATGAGATACCACCTCACACCACAGAGAATGGCACACATCACAAAGAATGAGAATAAACAGTGTTGGCGGGGATGTGGAGAGAAAGGAACTCTTATCCACTGCTGGTGGGAATGCCGTCTACTTCAACCTTTGTGGAAAGCGATATGGAGATTCCTCCAAAAACTGGAAATCGAGCTCCCATACGATCCAGCTATACCACTCCTAGGAATATACTCTAAGAACACAAAAATACAATACAAAAACCCCTTCCTTACACCTATATTCATTGCAGCACTATTTACCATAGCAAGACTCTGGAAACAACCAAGATGCCCTTCAACAGACGAATGGCTAAAGAAACTGTGGTACATATACACAATGGAATATTATGCAGCTGTCAGGAGAGATGAAGTCATGAAATTTTCCTATACATGGATGTACACGGAATCTATTATGCTTAGTGAAATAAGTCAGAGAGAGAGAGAAAAAAAGATGCAGAATGGTCTCACTCATCTATGGGTTTTAAGAAAAATGAAAGACATTCTTGCAATAATAATTTTCAGACACAAAAGAGAAAAGAGCTGGAAGTTCCAGCTCACCTCAGGAAGCTCACCACAAACAGTGATGAGTTTAGTTAGAGAAATAACTACATTTTGAACTGTCCTAATAATGAGAACATATGAGGGAAATGGAAAGCCTGTTTAGAGTACAGGCGGGGGTCGAGTGGGGAGGAGGGAGATTTGGAACATTGGTGATGGGAATGTTGCACTGATGATGGGTGGTGTTCTTTACATGACTGAAACCCAAACACAATCATGTATGTAATCAAGGTGTTTAAATAAAATATATAAAAAAAAGAAAAATTGAGTGGAATAAAACACATCGGGGAACATTTTTATATTTAAATAACATTATTTTTTTATTGTGGAAGGACAGAAACATCTACTTTATGTCTGAAGAGATAGTTAATGAGAATAGAATAAAGATGTAGTGCTTATAAAGAAAATAAAATATAGCAGTGGCTAGAGATAGACAATAAACCTATTTATCCAAGAGAAAAATTAAACATTACATCTGCTTGGTGATTGATTTCTATCTGCACAAGATTGTTTAGTAGATGTATTCATTGACACTCCCTTCCCTTTCAGGTCAGGCAGGTTGTACCAGATCTCTGAATCAGGCACAGTAACCAGGCAGCTTGTTCAGCTGTCTGTAAAAACCAATTACTTGTGGAGCTTCTCACGGCCTCATCTGCTAAATTATCCTCCACTCGCACTCAGTATGAACTCTTCTCCCATTACATGCAAAAGAAGCCTGGACATTTGGACCCTATCTTCAATGCCCAATTCAAGTGACTGAATTATTATTTTTCAGATTTAAATACTATGGCTTAAATACTGACTCATTATTTACTTCCTGGTCTGAGCTATCTCATGAGATTTCAAACTTATTTTAAATCTAGGCATCTCTCCTTTGGAACCTTAAGTCCTGTATGGTATTTAGATAACAACAGCTCATAAGCAGACCCACATGACTCATGGGCCCATTTCCCTGAATGATAATTCTTTCTGGAAGCAAGAGCCCATACATGGAGATAAAGGGAATTGCTCTAACCTGTAATCTCCATTTAATTTTTCCTCTTAAAAGCCAACAACTCATATCTAAAAGTATTTTCTTTTTATGTGTTTAAAATAAGTATTTTTTATGCTTGACCAATATTTTGACTTTAGGTTTCCTCAAAGTGTTAGCACATTTGTGTCAATATAAACATATTCCCTCTGGAATGGTTGGTACATACAGAGTTGTGTTAAAAGAAGTTTTTGTATTCATTAAAGAAGCACTAATTCTCTCCCTCCTCCACCACCTCTGCTACTCAGAATCATCTGGGACAACTCAGCACCTAGTCACATTTGGGTGTGGAGATGGCTTGAGATTATGACAAGTGTCAGCAGATTCTGACAGAAAGGTCAACTGCAGGCCATCAATTTTTTTTTTTTTGTTTTTGTTTTTGGGTCACACCCAGCGGTGCTCAGGGGTCACTCCTGGCTGTCTGCTCAGAAATAGCTCCTGGCAGGCACGGGGGACCATATGGGACACCGAGATTCGAACCAACCACCTTTGGTCCTGGATTGGCTGCTTGCAAGGCAAACGCAGCTGTGCTATCTCTCCGGGCCCTCCATCAATTATTTTTAAGGTGCAGTTTTATTGGGAAAAAATTCATACTCAGGTCTATAAATGCTAGTAATATTGCTGTACCGCAGTTAACACCATCTGGTCCAAATGCCTACTTACTATCTAGCTTCATACCTGAAAATGGTATTTGACTGAATCCAAGGTAAAGTGGAAACAGATATGAAACAGCTTGACCAATATTTATACTTCAATTCATTTGATAAATTCATTTACTATAATAATTCCAGAGTGCTGGGCTCTATAACACAGAAAATGCCATCAATATATCCCACTGCTTTTAAGAACTTGCAGTATTCTCAATGTTTATTTTGATGATATCTCTCACTTTATTTTCTGATTTATTTGTTGGAGACCACAGAGAAGTAGAATAATATAGTAATAAGGCATAGAAGAAGATACTGGCTAAAATTATCAGTACAGAATACAGAATTCCAATACAGAATACCTAGCAAAATTTTGCAAATATATATTAAGTAATGATTATAAACACCACAAAGTAATTCTCCTCCTGAAAGGTATTTCAAGAGAGGGATAAAGAAAAATGTTTGATAGGTTTGTATTTTTAATAAAAAAAATTATGAAAGTATTGAATACATCTAGCAATGCATATTCAATATGTAATATGCATAATGACTCAACTATATTAATAATAATTGTCTATAACATAAATATAATATGTAATATGTAATGACACATAATACAAATCTCATATATTATAAATATAATAATAAATATTATAATATATATAATAAATATATAATAAATAATAAATATATAAATATATATTATATATAATACATATAATAAATAACAAATATATAAATATATTATATATAATACATATATAATGAATAATAAATATATAAATATATTATATATAATAATATAATATAATAAAAATATAATTATATAATAAATATAAATACATAATAAATATGAATATAAAATATAAAATATATGTATAAATAAAGATAATCTATATATTTTTGTTTTGGGGCCACATACAGTGGCACTCAGGGGTTACTCCTAGCTCTATGCTCAGAAATTACTACTGGTAGGCTCAGGGGACCATTAATAGAATGCTACTAATTGAACCGAGTCAGCCACATGCATGATAAATGTCCCTCCCACTGTGCCATTTCTCTGGTCCCTCTACATTTTTTAAAATAAGAGTTTACTCTTTTTCTGAAGAAAAAAATAAATAAAAGGAGAAACCGTATCCACTGCATAAATGTCCAAATTGAATGATTTATGGATGTTGAGAAATATTAAGTGTTCATATGAACCAGTTTATTTTTCATGCCAAAAATACCTAATTTAATAGAGTTGAATTAAAAATTCATTTAAAAAGAGTTTTTAGGAGGCCGAAGTAATATAGCACAGCAGGTATGGTCTTCACTTGCGCATAGTTGGGTTCTTCCCCAGTGTCACATATTCTTTTCCTGATCCTGCCAGAAGTGATTCCTGAGATTAGAACCAAGAAGATATCCTGAGCAGAAGTAGGTGTAGCCTTAAAATAAACAAAAAATGTGGATTTTAGTCTTCTGATTAAAAAAAGGAGAAGTGAAGGGATAGAGGGAATCTGCTGGTAGCTGAACTTTTCTGTATGTAAGTACAACGCACTAACCAATAGCTCCACTGGAGCACCTGAACTTTTCACTTATATGTAAGAACCAGGCCCAGAGTCCTCATGGAATGGAAGCCCTTCTGGCAGCATAACTGAGCACTGAAGAGACAGTCTCAAGAGACAGACAGGCACGCCAGAGAGGCAGGGTATTTGCCATCTCAAGTAGATGAAAACATAAATCCTTCTCTTCAAACTAGTCCTGTGTTTATAGCTGCGGCATATATTTAACTCAGACACAGGAGGAATTTAATGTCGGCATTTTAGGCTCTCTTAACGAAATTTTAAGCAATCCATAAATTGAAAGCATAAACAAGAAAAATGGTTTGTATCAGATTATCCCTCTGATCTTCAGTTTGTCACACTCGCAAACTGGAATTTTCTTCTCCTAAGCTTTTCCTAGGAAGGATTTTCTGATTTGTCACACAAGCTCCCATTCATTGGTCCTGTGCCCTGGCAAACAAGAGATTCTAAACTTGTCCGGAAAGGGCTTCATAATCCATCATGCCTACCACTCTGCTTGGCACCGAGATCAGTGGCCTGATCCAAGTGCTTACTCTGGAACATTCATGCTTGACTAAAGGGACCAGATTTTTGATAAATTAATGTTGGCCAAAGGGGTCATGAGTGAGCTGAAGGGATAAGAGAGTGAGAAAGGAGTGGGCTCTCAAAGTTGGGGTAAAGGCTGTGAAGACCTTCTCTTATCAGAAATCCCCCTACCTACAACTTTTCTTGCCAAGAAAGGCTGTTCTCCCAGTAGAGAGAATTAATGATAGGGTGAGGAGAGAGATGAGAGCACAGGAAAATGGGGGAAAGGAACCTGGTGAGAGAACAAATGTTCCAGGATAGATCATTCTGGGAAAACATAGTCTCTGCCAGTTCACATAGGAAGTTCATGTTGAGGACCAACATCAAATTAGATCATCCATTAACCTCATCTTTGACAGACTGGTGTGTGTATGGGGGCGAGGCAGAGGCCAAAGATAAGGTAGAAATAATGCACGGAAGCTACATGATGCTAATATTCTTTGTAAGTGCCAATGTGTGTCTATGGAAGTAAAATATTCTGAAAAGTTCCCCCTCTCTTCTCTGTTCATAATGATTTCAGCAGCGAGCCATCTGAATTCAAAATTAAGATTTTCTTTGTTTGAAATGTTTCACCTTAGACGAATGGTGCAGAATTATAAGAAAGGAATATGTTTAACTATTGTTGTTAAGTCTGAGTATTCAGTCAGCCTTCTTTCTTCTTCTGAAATATTCAAATTGGAGAGCCAGGAAGGACAAAGAGAAAAATAAATGCAGTTCTGATTAGAAAATGCAAATTAATGCCTGGAGTCTGACAAAATTTTTTCAATAGATCATTTTAGTTCTTTTTTTATTACCATATTATTGGAAACTTAGGTAATTTTTGTAAGTGGTGGTAGATGAATAGGAATCCCTGAGCAAATTTTCTTATTAAAAATTGTTCTGATAATTAAAGAAATGCAAATTAAAGCTACAAAATAAACCCCCACATTATAATGGCGAATACTCAAGAACTTGATAATTTCCCAAGCTTGCAGAGTTGTGACAAAATACAAATCTCTCATAGTTATGAAGGTCTTTTTATATGATATCATAGCTCTTTACAATCGTGAAAAATAAACTGAAAGATTTTCAATAATCTAAATTCTGTCCCAAAATTTTATAACATTGTATATGTTCTATAGAAATAGTTGCCCAGTTGTTCAAGCATATGAATAGAAAATTCCCTACTGATTTTCACAACATAGAACTGAAAAAAATTGAAATATCTACCATGAGAGATATAGCTTGTTAACTTATGCCTCACTCTTTCAAAAAATATTCCTAAATAATCTCTACAGAAATTAGTTAGATAGCAGAGATCATATAAGCTTCTTACTATATCAGATGAGAGAAAAATTCAGAACTAGAACTCTAATTCATGATTGTAATGCTTTTCATATATCAGTGGATTGATTTTATGAATATACTAATGAATTTTTATGCCTTGCAAATATCTGGAAAGATTTACAATAAAGTGTAAGCAGTGGTTACGATTGGAAATCAGGTGAAGTTTGGCAGATAAAGAGCTAAGTTATTTTTCCTAATACACTATCCTTCTCTTTGTTTTTGCAGACCTCTTTCATTGGTCAGAAAAGTGTCATTGTATTCATTTGACACCTTGTTACATAGCTTTCAGAAAATCCTAGGTTTTTTTTTTCTTCATTTTCCCAGGTATCCATTCTATTGGCTTTGAATTTGATATTTAAGTCTGATCATTTTTTATTTCTACTCAATGTTTATAAGACTGTTTGGTCTTGGTACCCTCCATTATTTTTCCCTCAATTTGTGAGACAGAATAAGAGGGTTCAAGTTATATGGTTCTGTTTGAAGGAAGGACAAAGATAAAAGGGGCAAAAATTAAACAAGCAAAATATAAAGAGTCCTTCTAGAGGCTATAAATATCAATTTAAGAGAAGAAAGGGAAATAAAAAGAAAAATCTTAGCAACAATACAAAAAGTATCAAACAAAAAACTGAAAAGCACCACAGCAATAAAAACAACAACCACACAATAACCACAGTCCTGAAATAAAAACAAAATAAAGCACAATACAAAAACAAACAACAATAACAAAACCAAAAAAATTATTTTATGCTTCCTCTGGATGTGTGTCTTTGGCTGATGAATTTTGATCTCAGGCATATAAGACAATTAAACTCTTTTAGACACAATGTTCTAAGAAAATATTTACTTATAATTAAGAAAATAAATAACATCTATTTTTTTGAATATTGAGCTAACATATATGCAATCATCAATAATAGTACTTTTCAAGCAGTATGTGTTTTAGAATATAACAATGATACCTTAGAATTTTCTTTTTAGATTGCTTGCTTGAGTTGGGGGGCCATATAGTGCGAAGAACTTGCTCCTGATTCTGTGCTCAGAGATTACTTCTGGTGAGCTGGGAGACCATACTGGGAAATGGAGGTAAATCTAGATTGGTCATGTGCATGGCAATACCCTACTTGCCCTACTATAACTCCAACTTAATAATAACTTATGTTTAATTACACTTTCTGTGTTACAAATTTTCTTTTATTTTTTGTTACTGATTTTCATGCATTCTTGATGAGCAAATAAAATCTTGTCAATAACACATTTTTCAACCTGCTCATGGATAAATTTATTAAGTCATCCATCTTTCTGACTATATATCTTTGTCTTTCTGATAAGAGATTTCGATAATATTTTCATTTGTTTTTGTGCATTCCAACTAAACTTGGTTTAATTAGATCCAGGCTTCTCTCTTCTTCCAACCCTCTCTTATAAAATTCTGTACTCATTCGAGCCTCTTCAGGCAAGAATATTATGCAATGAAGGTTTAAAATCACCCAACTAAATGTTAACATTATTCTTCTACATTTTAAGATTCAAAAATTTTGCTAGGGTTGGAGAGAATACAATGGATAGGGTTCTTGTCTTGCACTTTGTAAAGCCACGTTCTATGCACAGCATCATGTATGGTATTCCAAGCCTTCAGGTAGTGATTTTTGAGTGCTGAGCCAAGAGGAAGCCCTGAGCACAGATATTATGACCCAAAACTAAAACAAAACATTTTTTAAAAAACCTTTCTTACAAAGTGGTATATTTTTATTGTATATCATTTGAGATGAAAATTTCAAATTTAGTCATGGTCAAAGTTTGAAAAAGAGGAATTCTATCAGTCTTCTGTATGAAAGGTTCCAATTTGTGTGTGTGTGTGTGTGTGTGTGTGTGTGTGTGTGTGTGTGTGTGTGTGTGTGTGTGTGAAAAATGAGTAGTACCAGTTTTCATATGCTGAAGGAAAGGATTTAAGATGGGAGTGGAATTGGAAGAACTTGATGAATTTTTAGAGATTTTGGGTAGACGGAAGATTTAAAAGACTTAATAAAAGAATAGTTTAACAGTTGCATTATTTACTTTTATACCTCAGCCTATACTATATCAGGAAAATAATTTTTTAAATAATTTTCAATAGTTGGAGCCAGAAAGATAGTACAGAGCTTAAGGTATTTGCCTAGAATATGGATGACCCCAGTTTGATCCCTGACACTTCATTCCCAGTTTGATCTGTCAGCATCTCTATAAGCAATTCTTCATTAAAATGTCATACATAAATAGCCCTGAATAACATCAGGCATGGCCTACAACTTAAAGGAAATAATATATTAATTAAAATAAAGTTACCCTTGATGTTTAAAACATTGACTCTAATGGTATAAATGTAGTCAATTAACCTGCATTCAAGTGTGAGCCTCTGCTTGTATTCATGCACTGACATGCAAATGCTAATTTTCTGCAAAATCACTTAAAATTATTTGGGAAGGAAAGTGTTAAATTTGGTGTCAGGAAATGAACACAAGGCCTCATTTTTATGAGAGATGCATGGTTCAGATTCCAATTCTACATGAACTGGAAATAATGGTTGTTTTTGCTCTTGAAAGGAATTTAGGAAGAGAGATTAAATTCTAGAATTTTCCCAGTAGTAGTAGTAGTTGTAGCTTTAAAATCTCAAATACCTGCTATGTAAAACTTGTGCCATAAGCCTATATGACACTTAGTTAATGAGAAAGTTGTGGAAGAAAGTAGAACTAGAACTCTGTAGCACTTCTGGATTCCTTCTATCAAGTTTGTACTAATCTTAACATGGCTTGATATATGGCAAAGAATGCTAACTCATGGAAGGATAAGAACACTGCTTTTGGAGCGTACACACCCAACTGTGCTCAGAGACTTGAAAATCATTCTCCAGTCCTGTCTTATGTCTGAATCAGCTATTCCAAATCTACAGCAATAGTCTTTGATTTGCTACTTTTGCTTCTGTTTTTCTTATTCAGAGAAAACATCAATTCTAGTAAATTTTTCAAAACCCTCAATAAATATTGATAAACAAAGTTTGATTCCATATTTGAATAATAAGCATTTGTAGTTTTCTTCTTTATTCTTTACTTAAAAATAATTTTTAATTGTAGTTCAGATAACATGGTTGTAATAATGTCTTTTATAGTATCTTTTATAGTATCCTCAAGTCTTCCCACCTTTCAATAGAAAGATTCAGATATCTCCTTTGGAGAAGCCATTACCCTACTATACTATTTTTTTTTATAAATTTTCTGGTTTTTTTCTTATCTTTGTTTTTGGTTATTATTTTCCTACATGATGAAATATGTTGTTTTTTTTTTGTAATTTGGGGACGGGGGGCGTTTGGAGCCACTTCTGGCAGTTCTCAGGGTTACTCCTGGCTCTGTACTCAGAAATTACTCTTGGAAAGCTCAGGGAACTATATGGGATGCCAGAAATCTAATCTGGGTTAGTTACATGTAAGACAGACACCCTACCAACTGTACTATTGCTTTAGCCACCAAAATAGTTTATTTTAAAAGGGCATTTTTGGTATGCTTGATAAAGCTCCTTGAAATCTTTTGGACTTCTCCTTATTTTATTTTAATTTATTTTTAGGAAATAATAAATTCTATGGTCTCTTCCTGAATAAGACAACATGGCATTCACGTATTCAAAATTTTTTCCCAAGAACCACCTACAAAAGATTTGAAATTCCTTAATGATATTATCTTAAAGCATTGTGTTATTTGCTATTTACATAGTATTTTCTATCATTTCATTGGAGAGTATGAAAAATGGGAGAAAGAATTTTCTTACACTGCCATTTATCACAAAGCACACAGTCTTACAAAAAAAAGTATTAAATAGGAGTTTCCTATTATGTGGTCCCAAGTTTCTGAAGAGCAGTGGGACTACCCTGGAAGTCTGCTGGTTTCTGTCCTCTGTGCAATATCACTTTCCTGTTGATGCCTTAAAAATTTTCTAAAAAATGAATCATCATGACATTTCCCATTCCAGTTTATTTAGCACAAATTTCTCACATTCAAGATTCATTCCATTTCACCCAAAGATTCTTTTTTTTTTTCTTTTGGGTCACACCTGACTTTGCTTTCATGGTTCATTTCTGTTAGGTCTCAGGGACCATATGAGTTGCTGTTTGGCCACAGTAGTCCAAAGGAAGCACCATACTTCTTTACTATTTCTCCCATCCAAAGCTTTTGTGGGTGAACTTTTACTTCTTTTGTCACCTATTTTCTGGAAATTTCTGCCATTCACAAGTCTTTTCACATTTTCCAGAGCATAGTCATCAATAATTAAGGAACATTATTTTGACAGGCAGCTATTATAAAAAATAACTGAACATTGACATAATGACCTGGCACAGGCCTCAGAAGAATGGGCATTCTCCATTCACCCCTGAACCAGGGAAGCTATCTACGAAACATCCAAGGTCATTTATAACATCATCTGGAAGCAATCCTTTACCAGGGAAGACCCTACCACTGCTCTGACATTGACCTGCTCAAAAGAGACTTCCCTCAACACTAAGAAGACTTGACAACAATGACCTGCTTACCGGACAGAGCTCTCTGCATTGCCCTTTTATTGTGAGGTGAAACTAGAGGACGCTCTCCTGACTTGAATTTAGGATATGCAGATTCCAGGATCTTTAATACAGAAACATGAGACCAACAACAGAGACTGTGTGAAAAATAAAAGTGTGATGGCACTACAGCCAATAACTTGGATTGGACAAACTAGTTTGCCTGGAGCCTAGAGTTGGTCTTATGCCAGGAAACTTCAGGAGAGGGTCTCCTTGTATTTAGGCTAAGGCTTTTCCTTTCCATGTCCCTCATATTTTGGTGGGCCTATGCAAACAATAATTGCCACTCTAACACCGTTTTTACTGTGCCCCTTTGACTCTAATCCTTAAGAAAAACAACCCACTTAAACTTTTGAGGTTAACTTAAACTAATATGCATGTGCATGGAAATGTAAAAAAGTACTTTGCCTTCAATGTTTAAAGAGTTATATAAGTTTTATTGCTTTATATTACTTTGTGTGCTGCTAAGAATTATTATTTATTACAATCTGGGGACTTGTGGGAAAAAGTTATTGTACAAGGGTTCTATTTTATTTTTCTTAATGTTCTTTGGCTGAAAGTTCAAAGTTTGGATATCAGCAAGGGGATTTCTGAGAATTCTGTTTAAGGGTGATTGTCCTTTCTCCGTAACTTTACCTTGTCCTCTTTCTTTGCATCTTTGTTCTCATAATTAAAAATAAATTTATTATTTAAAAATAATAATTAGGTTGAAGTCCTATAACTCAGTCACTGAATGTAACAGAACTGTATTTAAAGATAAGGACCTCAAAAGTAATTTGGCCATAATTAGTTTATATGGTTGCATACAAATTTCATATTATTTGTGACTTTTTTTCTTTTCCCTTATATTGGACATGCAATCTTTGAGTCATGCACCATTGGTTTCCCATGTTTAGTTGTGTGTTCCTATTCTTCATTGTGAGGGGCAAAACTTTTTAATTATGATTATGCACACTTAATTGTTGTCTATCTTTGTCATCAGGATCCCAAACAGTGAGGATTCTTCTCCATTCTCATAGGGTGGTGCTGGAAATAAGGGCCTGGTCTTAGGTTTGCAAGGAAGATGCTCAACACTGAGGTATGCCCAAACTCCGTGATAGAGAGAAGAGAACAGCAATCAAAGAGACCTCAAAGGAAATCCTGTCAACATTTTTCTCTCTGACTTCCAAAGTCCAGAACTGGAAAAAAATTAATTTGTTAAGTTCCTCTGTTTGTAGATATATAGGACAGTTCTATGAAATAAATACACAGACCAAGGGTTTGGCTCAGTTGTTGAGCACTGGCCTTGTGTGAGTGAGGTTTTGGCTTGGTCCCTGACAAAATAGCAAAAACGATCCAATTATTAAAAAACTCTTTTTTTTTTCTCTAGTTCGAATTTGAATACCCATTAGAGTTCAAGAGAGAGAGTAGCAGAAAATCAAACTGCCAAGTCAAGAATATGGATAGCATTAAAGGTATGGAAGAAATTAGAGTTTTACTCCAGATAAAATGAAAATCCATGGAATTCATTACAGTACTGAGGACACCCTCCTTCATAAAGTCAGATTAAGGCAGTTTTGATAGAGATCAAGTTAAATAAAATGGATTATAAATGTGGCCAATGAAAAACACAATTGGTAAAATGAATATGGGATTAGCCATCCGAGGTGTGAGAAGTTGCTGCTGTTTTTCCCTAAACAATAACTCACTTAGTGCCAGCTGGTATTCTATAAGAGAAAAAAAATGAAATTCAAGTTAAGTGGCTTGATTTGTGCAAATATTTCTGTTGCCTTAGTGGAAAAGAAACAGAAGTATCCTGAACAAGTGATTCATACCTATTACCTAAATATATATATATATATATATATATATTCTTTTCTCTTATAAAATTAATATGATTTATATTTATCTCCATCTTACATTTAAAATCAGCAAAAAATTCATTTTCCAAAAGGCTAACATTTATGGACTCCCATAAATGTAGAAATTGATAAAACGGTAGGTCAGAAGATTTAAATTTTTTTATTTGGTTTCCAGATATTACATATTATGAGTGGCACATCCCCAGTGTCACTGATATTTCAGAAGTGTATGTTAAAAAATTATATTTATGCTATCTTGTGATTCTTGTTTCTCACATTAAAACTCTCCGGTGACTATATGAAACCTTAAGTAGGTCATAGTAATGGCACAGATTAGCATCTGCTTGCCAGCACAATCTTGGAAAATAGCTCTACAGTTTATAAATAGAACTTTTGTTTCATTTTTCTCTGACTGAGAGCAGTCATAATACAATTGGGATTTTATTTGAAAATTTGCAGCGAGAAGCCGACTCATTTCTGAGTTTTTCTGAGTTATTGTCAAGATATATTAAATGTCCTTCGTCTTTTGTTAAGTGGTGATTGTTGTGGTTGTGGTTTAGACTTCGAATTAAAATTCAGTGATAAAAGGTATGCATAAATGCTTAGTACATTATCTGATAGACAATCAAAATAATCTACAGTGGATGACTTATTGAAGAGAAAATGAACTCATGATTGCAAATCATAATAGATTATTATCAAGGAGACAAAAGCCATGGGCTAGAAATCTATCAAGGGCTCAATTCATACCTTTCTGCTTTTAGTTCTGCTTTATTGTGCTCTTTTCATACTAGCAAGCTTTCTCTGCTGTTCTTTTCCTGTGTTCTTCTCACTATTACTAAATTGTGAGTTTCTATTGTTGTTTGTTATTTAGTTTTGTTTTAGGAGTACACCCAGAAGAGCTTACAAAGCTTACTCTTGTATCTGCACTCAGGGATCACTTCTGGTGGATATGAGGAACCTTATAAGGTGCCTGGGATCTAACCTGTAACAGCTGTATACAAGGCAAGCACCCTACTCACTGTACTATCTTCTCAGTTAGAAATTGTGTTTTTTAAACATGGCAGTATTGTCTTATTCATCTACTCATAAACTATATGTTGTTTCTAATTTGAATCTCTGGTATAATTTCATTGATTTAACTGAAATCAAGTGTCTAGTAAGATTCAGTTGACTATTATTGGGACAGGTTAAGACATGAAAAGTGTGATTTCTGAGTAAATTTAGAGGTAAATGAAAGCATCAAGGAAAAAAAGGGATCTTTTTAAATTTGACAGATAATCAGTGTCTTCTGATTGCTGACTGGAAATATGGTGAGAAAGCAATCTACTTCAGAAAAATGAATCAATGAAGCTTAACAGGACAAGATAAAAATGAAAGATGAGAAAATGGTTACATTGAATCAAAATAAACAAAGTTTTTCAGTGTTGGTATTATAGGATAGCACTTCATAATTTAGAGGATGACCTCCTTTCATCTAAGAAGTTTATGCAACCCCCAATCTATCAAGCATCTACTAATAATAAATCACATATACATTATAATAATACATTATTTTCAAAATTTTTAAATTATTTTTAAATTTTGCAATTTCTACTTTCAGTTATCCAACCCATTTGGGGTCTTGACCTATGGTTTAAGAAGATAAAATGTAGTCAGTGTTTCCCCAGGGTGTACTGGAATGCTTCACAGCAGCTCAGGTAAAACTGGAATGCTTTACATTTGCTTACTTAAGAAATGTAGACTTCTAAGAAGTATTAAGTAAACTTTCTTGCATGTGAAAAGTAGAAGTAGCCAAATAAGTTTAGGAACATTGCATTTGACAGACTATCTCTCTGTTTATGATTCTAAATGGACTTTATGCTTTGCCAAATGTCCATTTTTAAAATTAATACATAAAATATATGTATTTTGGAAATTGTATCATATTAATTTTATTACAATATATAGGCTTGTTTTATAGATTATGCAAATAGCATCACACATATTATATGACTACTAGAGGATTAAGATTATATAAATTTAATTTATGAATAGATTTACATATTTTATCACTTTTAATTATTCTTGAGTATACATCAATTAAGAGTAGCACAAATTCCATCTTATAATACACTTTTTAATGGAGAAAAGTTTGTATGATTTTAAAAACCAACACATTTTTATTTTAATGCCATGCTGTTTTAATGACTATTGATTTGTAATACAATTTAAAGTTGGGAAAAGCGATGCCTCCCATATTCCTTTTCCGAAGGGTTGGCTCTAGCTATTCTTGGGTGTTTATTGTTCCAGATGAATTTCAGGAGTGTTTGATCCACGTCTTTGAAGAATGTTATGGGTAGGAATTGCATTACATCTGTACAATGCCTTGGAGAGTATTGCCATTTTAATGATGTTAATATTCCCACTCCATGAGCAGGATATATGCATATATATATGTATGTATATATATATATAATGTATATCCATTTCCACATGACCTCTTTTATTTCTTGAAGCAGGGGTTTGTAGTTTTCTTTGTATAAGACCTTCACATCTTTAGTTAAGTTGATTCTAAGATATTTGAGTTTGTCTGGCACTAATGTAAATGGGATTGTTTTTTTTGGCACCCAATTCTTCTCTATCATTATTGGTTTATAAGAAGGCCATTGATTTTTGTGTGTTAATTTTATATCCAGCCACTTTGCTATATGAGTCTATTGTTTCTAGAAGTTTTTTGGTAGAGTCTTTAGGGTTTTCTAAGTAGAGTATCATGTTATCTGCAAACAATGAGAGCTTGACTTATTCCTTTCCTATCTAGATGCCTTTGATATCTTTGTCTTGCCTAATTGCGATGGCAAGAACTTCAAGCACTATGTTGAATATTAGTGGTGAGAGAGGGCAGCCTTGTCTTGTACTGGATTTTAAAGGAAAGGCTTTAGTTGATCTCCATTGAGAATAATATTTGTCATTGGCTTGTGGTAGATTGCCTCTACTATATTGAGTAAAGTTCTTTTCATTTTTATCTTGATGAGAGTTTTTATCAAGAATGGGTGTTAGGGGCCCGGAGAGATAGCACAGCAGCATTTGCCTTGCAAACGGCCAATCCAGGACCAAAGGTGATTGGTTCAAATCCCTGTGTCCCATATGGTCCCCCGTGCCTGCCAGGAGCTATTTCTGAGCAGACAGCCAGGAGTAACCCCTGAGCAATGCCGGGTGTGACCCAAAAACCAAAAAAACAAACAAAAACAAACAAACAAAAAAAGAATGGGTGTTAGACCTTTCTTATCAAATGCTTTCTCTGCATTTATTGATATCATCATATGGTTTTTATTTTTCTTGTTTTTTGATGTGGTGTATTATGTTGATTGATTTATGGATGTTAAACCATCCTTGCATTCCTGGGATGAAACCTACTTGGTCGTGGTGAATGACCTTCTTGATGAGGCATTGAATCCTGTTTGCCAGGATTTACATGGAATCTATTATGCTGAGTGAAATTAGTCAGAGAGAGAGACAAAATAGTCTCACTCTTCTATGGGTTCTAAGAAAAATTAAAGATATTGAAATAATTCCCAGAGTTGAGGACAGAAGGACCAGCTCAAGATATGACGTTCACCACAAAGAGTGGTGAGTGGAGTTAGAGAAATAACTATGCTGAGAATTATCATAACAATGCCAATGAGTGAGAAATGTAGAAAGCCTGTCTCAAATACCGGTGGTGGGTGGGGGAGGAAAAAGATGGGGGTATTGATAATGGGAAGGTTGCACAGGTGAAGGGGAGTGTTCTTGTTATGACTTGTTATGACCCAACTACAATTATGTTTGTAATCATGGTGTTTAAATAAAAAAAAATTATTAGAAAAAATACAGTAGCTTTTGCTTTATAAATGACTGTGATGTTTGAGGCTACCAACTAAAGTTTAGAAGAAATTCAACCTGACAATATTTACCCATCTTTGAGACAAGCTGGTTATGAGAATTTGGAGTAGCTTGCTAAAAATCACAAAACTATCTATCTGCATTATTAATGAATACTTGGTAAGACAAATTGAAGATGACTTACTTTTTATGAAAATACCAAAAAGAAAGTTATTGAAATGAAAAGAGTAAAATGTACAGGAACATAATGATAATAACAACTAGCATTTATAGATAGCCTATGTTGGTCTGGGCATTGCTTTTGAGTGTCATAAGTGAATTGTTTGAATAAAACCTATATTGAGCCTAAGGCATTGATTCTATCATATATTTTTACATCACTGTTTTTTAACTTATTTAAATATCAAAGTTGCAAATTTGCTAATAATACAGGGTTTTTATTTTTTTACAGTACAAATTTGTTAATTATTGAGTTTCAGTCATACAATCCCTTCATAGAATCCCTTCATAGATTCTATCATATCTTATTTTAAGCATCAGAAAATTGTTATAGGTAACAATTGCTAAAGACCACAACACCAAGGAATATGATGGAATTGAAGGGTTTATTTTTAATGTTATAATTTCATTTCACAGTCATCATTCTGCTCAGGATCTTAATTTAGATTTATTATTTTACTTTTATTTTTAATTTTTTCAGCCACACCCAGTGATGCTCATGGGTTACTCCTGGCTATGTCCTCTCTGGGGGGACCATATGGGATGCCCGAGGATCAAACCTTGGTCCATCCTAGGCTAGTGTGCACAAGGCAGGCGTCTTACCACTTGCGCCACTTCTCCGGCCCCAATTTAGACTTTCTTTAGCACTTCTAATCTCTCTCCCTCTCTTAATTCATAAGAGAACAATATTTTAGTTACATTGTAAACTCAGGAGATAATTTACATTTCCAACTATTCATGATATAAAGCCAAGCATGCCATCTATCCAAGATGAAAACAAATCGCGACTTTTTTTTGCTTTACTTTGAGTAGAAATGGATGTGAAATATATTTGAAAATATATACCAGATAAATTTATATGCAAATATAAATATGAATATATAAAATAGAAATATTAAAAATATAAGCAAAAAATAAATATGGATATGTTATTTTTTATTCATATATCTTACAGGTGAGATCATAATATTTTTACTAAGATATGACAAGAAGTTAAAATAATGGTCATAATTATTTCTTTCTATTTGTATTAAAAGCAAAAGATAGCGCAATACATCATAGTTTAAATTTGTTTATTTTCCAACTGATACCCATAAATTTCCCCACCATAAGCTTTTAGATCTTCTCTTTGTGTGTGAATGAAAATAAAAATGAGAAATAAATTATTACACAGGGGTACACTAAATATGGGACAGGAAAATAAGGTCAAAAGATTTTCATGGGAAAAAAACAGATGGTTTCAGTTAAAACCCCAATCCTGAACCACAAGTTATTTTAGCTCCACCACACAAGTTTTTATTGAGAATACTCTTTTTGGCATTAAAGTGAGTAGCACTCATCTTAAGTCTTTCAGATGCACTTCTTTTTCTCTTTTTTTTTCTCTTTTTATTTTTTAATATGAAACACTTCACAAATTTGCGTGTCATCCTTGCACAGGGACCATGCTAATCTCTGTATTGTTCCAATTTTAGTATATGTGCTGCCAAAGCCAGCACTCAGATGCACTTTTTAAGGTTCATGAGAATATTCAATAGAAAACTATAATGAAATAGTATTATATCAAATGTTTATAGGACAAATTTAAGAAAGCCATTTATGTATTTCTTGATTCTTTAGTCATTCTCAATTAATTTTTAACAGTTTATTTTGAATTATAATGTACACCTTCAGCTTTTCCCACTTTCCTTGAAAGTTAATATTGTGTCACTTCATATAAGATGCAGAATTGATTTTAATCCTTCCTTCAATATTGAATCATTCATTATATCTTTATACTTTATAAAATCTCAATAAGCTACAAGTTTACATATATTTACATAAATTAAGAATTTAAAAAACATATTTTTCAAGATCTTTTCTATGTGCTTTAATTCCTTCCCAAGAATCTTTTTCTATCTGCCAATATTTTTTCTGTTTCTAGTTTTCTTTACTCACTTTTAGCATATGTATGTGAGCAATCAATTTTTCTATTCTCTCTTTATGAGAATATCTATTTTACTATTTTCTAAATTATGCTTGATATGTCATCTTGACAAGAATTCTTAGGATTTAAGTTTTATTCTTTCCAGTATATAAGTATACAATACCTTATAACCATCAGACAGAAATTAATGAAAATTAGTGTATAATGTGCTATTATTTTTCCTGATTCCTCAACTGCCTTCTCAAGTTTTAATTTTCAGCCGATTTTTTAGATATAATTCTCCATGTTTTTATTCTTTTTAAATTCATGAGCATTTTCAAATAAAATTATCTTTTATCAAATTGGTGAACATTTTCTTAAAAATATTCTGCCCATCGTTTTTATTCTCTTTTTCTGGAACTCTAATTAACACATACTATATGCTTTTATTTAATTCCACAACTCCTTGAACTTTTGTTCTTTTGAATATCCTCAATTGCATAATTGATACAGTACTAGCATATATTATTGGCTCATTTAGTCATTCATTTTTATCAGATCTATTTTTCCTATTATAATTTAATTTGATGTTTCATTATGTAGTTTATATAATATTCTTACACTTAGTTTTAATTTCTCTATTGAATTTTATGTGTTTATTTTTTTGGTGTATTTTCTTTCTTTTATTGTGCAGAGCTTTTATTACACATAGCTTTTGCTGTGGCCAAAAACAGAAATAATGAATAAATTAATGAATAAATAAATGATCTTTAATTGAACTAGGTGGATCTTGGGATTTATTCCTGAAATTACTCCTGGAAGATTCATGAAACCATATGGTATGCCAGGACTTGAATCTGGGTTGACTACTTGCAAGGCAAGCACTCTACCCACTGTCCTATCATTCTGACTGCTTTATACTTTGCCAATTATTCAGTGGCTTGGCCTTGGTTGATTATCTTTTCTCTTGAGATAGGCTCACACTTTTTCAAATATGTAAACATAAAACAACCTTTCATCATTTGTAGGCACAGTGAATAATTTGAAGATGTTTACTGTTGTTCTTCCATCAAGAAATGAATTGTGAAAAATTAATTTCCACAAGAAATCAATTGTGTTCCTCCCCAGTGGATGTTCTTTGAGTGGAAATTAAATTATCAGTTTTTATCCTTTTATTCTCAGTTGGACTGTTTTGTGTGTATCCTACAAATATATGGTTCAGGATTTCATCCAAAATTAGGGAAGCATTTATATGCAGAAATATATAAAAATGCCCATTCGTGCCCTGCCATTTCATTAAAGATTTCATAAAATGTAAAAAAAAAAAAAGAAAAGAAATATATAAAAATGGAACTTCTCTTTTCCAGTTCTAGCCTTTGCAGTTTTTCTGCTTCACTTTTCTGACAACTATGATTTCCCTCATTTATGTTTTCTTACTTTTCAAATCAGGAAGATTTCAGCCACCTGTTAAGTGGAATATGCTCTCATTTATCCAACTGTCAATGTTTTTTCACAATTATTAGATTATTCATCATTCTTCAATACTCTAAAGAAACATAAATGTTTTAGGGTCAGGAAAATAGGTCCAAGGAAAAAAACGTATGCATTGCATTCATGAAGCCCCAAACACATAGTTCTATAGGGTGTGGCCCTAGTGGATGCCAGGTAGCATTGTTACAACCCTAGACATATGCACGGTGAGACTCACAACAGGCAATATATCTCCCACAGTAGTCGCTGGATACTGAAGATGTCTTTTATTGTTTTTATAGCTATAACTATAAAATGTAATTAGGCTAGTCCAGTATGAAGTTACCTGTCTATACCAAAAGTCAAACTCAGATTTATAAAATATAAATAAAGATTTCTATTTATTTCATCTTTTCCCCTTCCTCTTTATTAGAAAAGCTTTCTTGACAGAACTAAACTTTAAAGAATCTAGTTTGAGAATTTGTGAGGATATTGATCTTTGCCATTGCATTTTAAAATGCAGTTTTCTCAGTTATGAGGTAAATGACTAAAAATACTGAGGTGTCTGGACAGATTTCAAAGGTCAGGAAATATTGTCATGCAATTCTAAATACATTAATGAGACCTCAAATGATAGACACAAATGATGGATGTGTGGTAAAAAAAAAAATGAACCAGACAGAATTTGGCCAGAATTTAAACCCAGTTTAATCACTCCAATGGCCATCTACTTGACCACCCAAGCTAAAACAAGGAAGAAAATGTGAATGAAAGTTCCACACTTCATGCAGAACATGAAGGGAAGAAGAGAAACCAGCACAATTTTTTTTAAGAAACATGAGGAATAATTAAAAAAAAAATAGTTACACTAGACAATGTTGCTACTAGGTGTGACACTAGGAAGTGGTGTTGTCCAGTCATAAAAGCTACTTTTTAAAAAGATTTCAGTAGCGCTTATGTCAGTAAACTCTGCAGATGAGTGAGATCATCCAGTGCTTCTCCTGTTCTGGCTGAATAGATTTGCTTACAAGACCTTTACCTTGAATTTCAATTCTGATTATCAAACCCTTAGGAACAGTGGGTGGCTTGGTGGGAGGATGGGGAGATGTTGACTAAATCAGCAGTGCTTTGGCCACTGGTGAAGGGTTGTACAGAATACAGGGTGGGAGGAGGGCTCAGCAATTGTACATCAATGCCCTCTGCTTTGACACTATAATAAAATAGAAAAAAAGAAGTCCTATGACTCAATGAATAAATAAGATTTGTAACTTGTAAGAGAAAAATGGAAATCTCATTAGAGAGACATGGGCAAGAACATTAACGATGGTAGACTAAGAATAGGAAGGTTCATTACTAAATCTATTTAAATAAGGATTCTTTCTCTTCTATGTCATTTTATAATGAAGGGTAGCCCCTGCTTACAATTTGGAAAGCCAGATCCAATGGTTAACCGTCTACCAGTGTCTTAATAATAGTAATGCCAAAAACAGTCCTAGCAACATCTTTAGATAAATAGAATTTGTTTCTCAGTAGAAAAATACTTTCTGGCTCCCTCTTTACATATCTACTCTGTTGTGGAGCCATTGGCATATTAAAGATCCCATTGACGTGGGTTGAGAAAAACAACCAACTGATCAACCCAAACAAGTGTTTGCATGAAGTAATAATTTACATTCTGCATAAGCAAGGTAAGTGCATTCTCTCTGGGATGGCAGATAGGGAAACTGCAGAATTGTTTAGATAGAAAGGCCTGACAAGGAAGAACTCATTAAAGCCTCTGGAGAAAGGCTGACAGCTGAAGAGCTGTGGACTCTGTCAAAGGCCTTGAAAAGGATTCTTGTTTTTGAATTCGAATTTCCTGAACCACCAGCAGGATACCAGGAGCACATTGTTTGCTTGCTTGCTTGCTTGCTTGCTTGCTTGCTTGCTTGCTTGCTTGCTTGCTTGCTTCCTTGCTTCCTTGCTTCCTTGCTTGCTTATTTCCTCACCCTTCCTCCAGTGCTAACAGAATCTTCCTGAAACCTCAACTATCTTGAAAACTTCTTGGCTTCAGCATGTATGCTCACGCATAAACTGGAATCTGGGTTCTCAACTACCTTGAAAACTTCTTGGCTTCAGCATGTATGCTCACCCATAAACTGGAATCTGGGTTCTCAACTACCTTGAAAACTTCTTGGCTTCAGCATGTATACTCACCCATAAACTGGAATCTGGGTTCTCAGAAATCTCTTTATTTGTTCTCACTCTTATTCTGCCTAATTAATTCTTGGCCCTGCTTTGAAAATGCAGTTACTAAGCATGCATGTGTGTGTAGGTTTGTGTGTGTGTGTGTGTGTGTGAGAGAGAGAGAGAGAGAGAGAGAACTGAGAGAGAGAGAACTGAGAGAGAGAGAACTGAGAGAGGAGAGAGAGAAATTGTGTGTGTAAAACACAGAGAGATCGATGAGCTTTGTCTTTCAGAGGAACAAAACTGGGAAGGAAAAGAGTACAAGGCTTGAAAAAGAAAAACTAAGTCCAAAGATTGCTGCACATCTATTCAATTTGGGTTACATACTTTAATGGTTTGCTTGTCAGATTTCTTCTCCTTAGTCAGGGCATAGTCTAATTTTCTAGTTTGGAATCAGAACCTAATTCAAGATGTGCACATGATAGTCCTCAACAGGGATACTCCTAGACTTCATATCTCTTTAGTTTTGGTATCTGACCTTTTCTTCTGTCTTCCTCCTTGACTCCCACATGCTTACTTAAAATATTTCCCTCACAGTCAAGTTATTTGCCACAATAAACTACACTTGCAGTTCTATATTTCCTGAGAGTTTATACCAGCATATGACTGAGGTAGGAAGAACCGTGTTAATAAATAATTTATCTTTTATGTAATAAATGCTAACATCTTCCATAAACATAAACTGAAAGTTGACATTAACTATAATAATAACTATCCTCATTGTACAGAGGACATAACTAATTTCCATTTCTGGCTCAATGTAAATAGTAAGAGCAAAATTTAGATTGCTACTTTCAGTTTTGTTTCTCAAGTCTTTTCATTGTTTTAGTCATTCTACTAGATTGTTCATCTTGATTTCAAATCAAATATACCCACCTTTGGTTAGTTGTTGTAGTTTCCCTTAAAATATAGGATATTTAGGATTCTGTCTCCAAGATTCAGAGTAGATCAATAATCCTTCCTAGGTAACTCTATCACCACTGAATTAATTCCTTCAATAAAATCAATAAAACTTTGTCTCGGTTTTGTTGTGGTTACATTGCATTATTTTCTGCCATTTCCTTGGCATATGATTTGGTTGAAAGACAGATGAATTGGAAATAAGAATACTCATTTTCACTTTATAGGTGAAAAATTGGGTCATAGATAAATCATGTGTAGACATAACTATAAGAAAGGTCTACTTGTCAACAAAGCTACTTAAGGATAGATCTAGAGTTTTGGACCACACCTAATAAATCTATTGACTCGAATTGCCCAAAATAGCTATTTTCTGTGCAATCTTTCCCACACAAAGAAAGAACCACCAGTGTACTTCAAAATATTCTAACCTCATAAAAACTCCTTTCTTTTTTATATCAGTAATAGTTTTTACTAAAATAGATGATATATTCAAAGGTTTTAGATTTAGATAGAATGCCTATTTTCTCAGAACTGTAAATAAGAGCACCATGCTAGATTAAAGAAAATTGTAGGATTACAGGATTACAAAAAATAGGTAGCAATCTGCATTCACAATCACTGGCTATACCTAAAGAAACAAGAAACAAAAGAAACAGAGAAAAACTAGACCTTTAAAAAAGGAGTTTTTCAGACACTAACTATGGAGATAAAATCTCTATAATAGCAAGGCAGACTATCAACAGATAGAATAATCAATAGGCATTGGGACTTCCAAAAGTTGAATCCAGCAGCCAAAGAACAAGAATAAAAGAAATGAGGCATTAGGATAATTAAGGCATGAGTAGGACAATGAAAAACAGAAAGGACAGCTGAAGTGACTATGCAGGCTTTAAGGTGTTTGCTTTGCACTGCATAGATCCCTCAGACATCTCCAAGAGCAATTAAACACAGACAGAGCCATGAGAAGTTCTTAAGCACTACTATAACCTATCTCCATCTCTTCCCCTCACCATCCCACCAAAAAATTATTCTAGAGGGACAAGCAGAAAATCACTAATAATCCCACTATCAAAATTACCCTTTTAGGGTAGGAGATGCTTAAAAAGGATGCTTTGCATGTCCATAGCCCCCAGTTCAATCTCTGACACCACATGGTTCCCAAGCATGTAAGATCTTGGGGGAAAAAAGCAAAATATAGCAACAACAATAATAAAACAGTAGATAGCTTGTGTTTTTCTACAAAATGAAATGCACATCTAGTTTATATCTTCTAGATATAAACAAAATAAAATGCATTCATATAATCACCAAGTCATAAGTATAAGAGTGTTCATGCAGCTTTATGTAAGAGCCAATAACTACAAATCCATCAAATGTTTCTCCATAGACTAGAAGACAACACAGAAACAATAAAAACCAAGCCACGAATAAATATAACTTAAATGGATCTCACAGATATAATGCAAAGTGGAAACAAAAAATGACACAGTATTCACAATGTAGTACATGGTAAATGAGTCAATTTGTAAGAAGCTTTAAAATAGATAAAACCAAGCAATTGTGAGGCAAGTCAGAATCAAGTTTCCAATTCACTGTGCAGGGGAAGAGCTGCCAAGCTAGGTGATGGCTGGAAAGGACCAGGGAGGAGTCTGTGGGTACAGGTTCCATTTAAAATATTATTGAGCTGAAAAGTGAACTTTGCTCCACTCCAAGCTAGTTTTCTATATCTCCAGAAGCAACAATAATTCCCACCATGATGAAAAATTAGAATCACTTCTGTAATTAGATTGCAGGATAATAAAACCAAGTGATAGATAGTCAGAAAACATCTCTTCCAGTCTACAAACTGGATATTGCTCACTAAAAACAAATAAACTACAACAACAAAAAACACAGACTATCAAAAAAGCAAATGACAAGCAAAACAAAAATCTTTAATTGCAGAAGATATTTGGGCAGACTCCAACTTCCAGAGTCATCAGAAAGACAGAGATAATATTTTCAGGAGGACCTGGCTGACTCAAATCATGCCTGGTGGGCTAATGACTGTATCAGGCTGGCTTAGAGCACTCTTCTAAAAGGTTACCATTTCACAGAGAGTTCAAGCTTTGAGAACCGTGACAGGTAATCCATATTTAGGGAAAGCAGCCAGAGAAATATTGCAAGACTGACTTTTCAAACATACCGTATTTTCCAGCGTATAAGATGACTTTTGAAACAAAAAAAAGTCAACCGAAAACCCGAGATCGTCTTATACGCCGAGTATATCCCGAAAAATGTTTCGATATGCCGCTAAACAAAATTTGTCTGAATATTGCCACAAAATGAATTTTCCAACTCGATCCTGTATCAATCACTGCAAGGCTGCTAGAACCGCCTCTCTAACTCAGCCAATCCAAGCAGGCTTTTTATGCATGCAAATTAGACAATATTCTGGACCCAAATCTACACTGTCAAAAGCCTGCTCAGATTGGCCAGAGTCAGAGAGGAAGTCTATTACAGTATATATAACCTTTGAACCTTTGCTTGTTGTGATTGGCTCACTGTGGTACATACAGTTGCAGCACAGGAACGTTCTGTCTGATACAGCGAATATAGGCCTAAACCTATGCTTTAACTGCAAAATTAGGGGGTCGTCTTATACGCCCAGCTGTCTTATACGCCGGAAAATATGGTAATTTTTTTCCAGGTAAATTGGGTAGATCAGAGAATTAAGTGAAATTATACAAATACTTCTGGCTTGCTACTTAACTCATTTTCTAGTAGGTGCATATTCAATGCAAACATTATTCATGTTTTTAAGGAGTATCTCCAAATGCATGTATTTTAGTATCCTGACCCAAAGATAAAAATTTAACAGGTATCTTTGTTAACTGCCATCTCCGTGAAACTGAATTTAACAGTTAAAAAGAAAGTCACATCTTGAGAATAAGTTACCCTTTCCCCAAGAATGGTATCAATCTTTTGAAACACTAGTGCTCCTTATTTTAAATTGCTTTCCTGTGGTATTTTACTGAAAAACAAAAGAACATTATAAAAAATTGAAGCATGTGAGAAAAAAAGCAAGTGATAGTAAAATATTGAAGTAAAGATTTTTATTATTTTGAAATAGCAATGCACAATGGTATAATATAATATTCAGGTATGTTTTACTAAGAATCAACAAGTGACTAGACTGCATTATGTTCAGCAATGAAAGTATAATTTTATCCAAAAAGCAAAAAAATGTATTTATGTAGTTAGTTTACAGGGAATATTGCCAGAGGTTCTTGGAGTTCAGTGATGCTCATTCAGAGAGCCCAGGGTGCTGTGCATATTGGGAACTTAACTCAAGGCCTTATGCATATTATGTGTTTCTGCATGAGCTATTGACCTAATTTGGGTGAAGCCAAATTTTATGCAGGCTCTCAATTGAAGAGGAATGAATAATAATTTATGCATGATTTTCATAATACATGAATATAGGACTTTACAGACTCACAATAAACAGCATTTTCTTGACCTATTTTCACTTTATTTCTAACTTTATTCCCCCACACACACCCATCTCTTCAAATGCATATGGTAATCCCCAGGAGTCAACTCATCCTATGGTGATATTCATGCATTCCACAAATAATTCTGCAAGACCATATGTCATTCACCATTTTCCTCCTTTCCTACCTCGCTCAATCTGGGCATGTCTCCTGTTGGGCACTTGCTGTTCTGTAGATCATTGAAGTTTTCACTGCAAACAGTGTTTTTTGGTGCTGAATGATGAACTGAATGCTTTACTACTGATGGATTTGTGTTCTTTAAATAGCAGAGATTTTAGTAAACTGTAGTTTATTTTACCTTTTAATTAAACAGAAAATAAATAGGAAAGAGTATCATATAGATTCTTAAATAATAATTGAACATGTCTCCAGTGTATTAACCACTTAGCTTATAAGATAAGACATTCTGATGATTTTCAGTCCATTTTTAATTTAGTATCATAGTTTACAATAGTCCTGATATTATTTTATACCTGAAATGCTAATGAAAGATTCGGACGTCCTAATCTAGCTGCCCGACGCAGAGAAATGAAGAGGCTGATGAGTTCCAGCAAATGCTTTGAAAAGTGCTTTAATACTGACCATTCGGAATGGCCAGGGTCAGTGGATTCCCAGAATAGGACCGGAACCAAAGACCGCGTGGTTCCCTAGTCACCCCCTTATATAGGATGGGAAGTGGGAGGGGAAGGAGAGTCCTTGAGGGCTGGACTTCCGCTATGGTAACACGAATTATTGGTGAGGTAGGGGTAGAGGTGGGGCCGAGGCAGTGACGACTTCCTTAAGGGTGGGGCCAAGATAGTGACTTCCCTTAAGGGTGGGGCCAAAGTAGTGATGACTTCCCTAAGGGCGGGACACCCGCCAAGGTTGGTGGGGGGGGGCTGATTTCCCTTTTCACTGCTATATCATACCCCCACCAAAGTGCCAAGAAGAAATGTAATTCCCATCAAAATTTATATGTAATTCTTCAAGGATGTACAAAAAATGCATCTAATATATATATATATATATGGAAGTATAAATCTTCCATAATAACTAAAACAATTCTGAGTAAAATAGTATGCTAGGCATTGTGTCAGACTTTAATTTTTACTTACTACAAAGTACTAATAATTAATAGGACAAAAACAAACATTCAGATCAATGTAATAGAATTCAAAGTTTAAAAAGTAAAACCCTCAGATACATGAACAGTAAATGTATGATAAAGGGATAAGTTGCACAAAATGGAACACAGAGAGTTTCTCAACAAACAATGCTGAGAAAACTAGATAGCAGCTATCTGCACAATATATAGATCTCTGGCTCACAACAAATACACAGGCTAATTCTAATTAATTTATTATGATTTAAAAGCTCTCGATATCAAAACTATTTAAAACTATACGGGGGACAAACATAATTTTACTCTCTGCAAAACTGACCTCATACGTGTCTTCAGTGACATAATTTTACTGGCAAATAATACAAAAGCAGAAATTAACAAGTGGGACCACATATAACTAAAAAGCTATTGACACGACAAAAGAAATGAGGCCTAAAATGAAAAGGAATACATTTATTGGGTGAAAAATCTTTGAAAAACTAAACTTAAAACCAAGACACACTCTGAGGTATATTGATTTTCAAAGTAAAACAGAAGGTCTAATTTTTTTTTGTGGGGGTGGGAAAAAACTGATCAATAAAAAGGTACTTTTGACTCCAGTCATATGACTCAACTGTAGATTACATACTTAGAATATCAAAGGCTATATTTTAATATGATAGCACTGGGTCCTGTGCAAACCCAGGAGTAGCTCTCATCTTCAAGTGCCACCAGATTTGACACCTATTTAAACTAATAACAAATAAACAATATTAATTACATTAGATCTAGAGAGATATTCCAACTAGAACAGCTGAGCAGGTGGTGGAAAAGCTTACCCTCAGCATAGACCCCAATAGAGCCATGACTTACGAACCAGCATTCAGTGCAATATGGTACTTTAGTGCTAAGTCTAAAAAGCTGGGAGAAAGGAGTAATGTTTGTGGGAGACACTCTGGACAGTGTCCAGGGGTCAGTGTCATATCTGACTTTGCTGAGAGATATAGAATGCCAGGAATCAGACAAGTAGTATCACATTTGCAAGGCCTACTTTTATTACTTGGATCACATCTCGAGACCCTAAGCCAAATATATTAGGAGAAGCTAGAATGAACCCATGTTTTCTACAAGTCTCCAAACAGAAACCAAAATAGAAGCAAATGCTTTCCAGTGAAAAGTTACTTTAATAAATGCACATAAGTATCAGACATTTAAATAGTGATCTTTAAAATCAAAATTAAAGAATTCACGTTCAGGAAAGGCAGATATAAAATGAATGAGCATCAACTGGAACAAAAACCAATATTTAACAACACATTCCCTTTCAAGGACTGTAGATACTGGAGTGTTTGGCACAGAATATTAAATAAATACATGTTGAATATTCTAAGAAATCAAAGTAATAGAAAACAATAAGAATCATCTATTTAAGGATCTATACTTAGAGTATGTATTCTTGTTTCATTGTATTAATTCTTTAGGAACATTTAAATATTTTTATTTCCATTCAGCAGACTTGATTATTATATTCTTTATTATATGCCTGCAGGCATTTCTAAACAGTTCCATTAAGTTCTCTTTTTTCAATCTTGTTTTCTAAGTAGAATCTTTGGTCACATGTTTTCATTTTAAATTATGTTGCTTTTTCTTGCTTTTCCTTGTCCTGACTCAAATTACTCCCAGTCTTAGAGTTTTCCCAAAGAAAACTTAAGATATTTTGTTGGGCCCGGAGAGATAGCACAGTGGCGTTTGCCTTGCAAGCAGCCGATCCAGGACCAAAGGTGGTTGGTTCGAATCCCGGTGTCCCATATGGTCCCCCGTGACTGCCAGGAGCTATTTCTGAGCAGACAGCCAGGAGTAACCCCTGAGCACCGCCGGGTGTGGCCCAAAAACAAAACAAAACAAAAAAAAAAAAAAAACAAAAAAAAAGATATTTTGTTGTTTTCTCCATCAAATGTTCACAACATAGTATTATAAATATTCTTTTGGGGGGGCATGGGGTCACACCTGGCAGTGCTCAGTGGCTACTCCTTACTCTATGCTCAGAAATCACCCCCAGCAGGCTCGGGGAACCATATGAGATGCTGGGATTTGAACCATCGTCCTTTTGCTTGCAAGGCAAAAGCTCTATCTCTATATTATCTCTCCGGCCCCTATAAATATTCTTTTATGATTTCTCTCATTTACTTTATTTTAATTTCTCCTATTATTATTTTTCAAACTTAATCCTTTGAAATATGTTCCAGGTATTAGGTTACCAATTCATACCGTGCTTGGTGATGACAGGTCTGCAAACAGTTCTCCTATGTCAGAAATCCTACTGTACACTCTCTGCAAAGAGCCTCCGAAAGGAGAGAATGATTGACAAAAGGAGGGCCTTTCTCCCTAATGTCTTCCTGCCTTTCACTTTTTTTCTGATATTATCCCGCAAATACTGGGATAAAAGCCCTCGGCACACAGCTCACTGAGAGACGATGAAGTCCACTAGCTTCACCATTACCTTTCCAGGCATAGGTACCAATTCAATAATACCTCCTTCTCACGAACCAGATAGGACCATTCTGGACTTTATAAAGTGCCACCATTAGCTGCACAGCTTTCCCCTCCCCTTGCAGAGATTAGTGCCTCATACTGTCAGTACTTCCTCCAAGTCACTGACTCACCAGCATCAGCCAGACAGATGGTACCTTCTCCAGAACTCTGAATCATAACTCTAAAGTCCTTTCCATAAACCATTTCAGTGCTCATAACTTTCAGCTCTTCTCTTTGTTCTCTGTCGTTCAGAGATTTTCTTTCTGTAATGCTTTATCCTAATGTTCTCTTTCTTCTTTTTCTAGAACTTCATCTTTTTAAAGTTTCTCTATAGTAATTTTTCTCTGAAATGCCTATCTGATTTTTTTAACCTGAGCTAACTCAAATTAATATAAATAATTGGTTTAATTTCTTATTCTTTCCATTATAAATATTTCAGAATGATGTTCAAGTCTTTACCATTCCATCCTTGTCATAACTGTGTAGAAAGGAAAAAAAAATCAGGAAATTATGTATCCCAGGGTGATCTTTGTATATGAGTATGGAATAGTCTCTTTCTCTAAATTCCATATTTCTGGGTGAAAGGCAACAGGCCTGGTATAACATTCAAGTTAATTGTAGGTGGGTCCTGCTATTTCTGATAGCTTTATCAGCTGAAATAATCAATAGGAGCTTCTAGAGGTTTTGGAGATTGTTGGTGGCTTCACTGAAAGCCCCTGAGTACTTAAACCTTACATTTGCCTTTTTTCCCCTTTATTACATTTATGTAGGTACTACTTAGAACACACTAAGAAATTCTTAAGTTTTACCAATTATTTCCTCTAAAATTGAGTCACACTGGGGCAAATGAATGACATCAATTTTGCTGTTTCTTTACTTATGAGTGGACTTATATCAGTGAAAGGAATTCCAAATAGTTGTTGATAATAAATTCTACTGCATATCTAAATTGATGTTGAGCATCTAAAATTGTCTTAAAATAAAATAATGAGTTTAATCTTTGATATCACATAGGCTTACTAAAATAAATAGCTACTTGAAGCCCTTTATTAATTTTTGTGACATTCTATGATTATATTTATATTTTTATTAAGGCACTGTTATTTACAAAGTTATTTATAGTTGTGTATTAGACATACAATGTTCCAGCACCAAACCCACCACCAGTGTCTACCACCTTCCAACAATGTTCCCAGGTTCCTTTCCATAATTCCCCCTCCCAACAGACCAACTTGACAAGAATCTTTATAGGTTTGGCTGTTAAAATCTGGGTTTCATGATTTCAGCAGTGTTGTTTATTTCATGTTTATTTCATGTATGTCCTTCCTGAATTTATGTATTTGAGCAATGTATTTGAATCTCCTCAACTCCTTCTCTACCCTCCATTATTTTTCATTTGTCTTTCTCCACCACCTCCCTGTATTAAGCAGTGGTTCTAAAGTGAAACCAGTGATCAGAAAAATGAAACTGGTGATTTTTAATATGTTGATGCTTGAGTCATTTACTTTAGTACTCTGCCTAGAGTGACTTTCTGATATCTAAATATGTTTTAAAATGTTCCAAGCAAGTATGTTTTTAATATATAGTCACTGTGAAATGACAGAGTTATTCCTGATTGGATAGTGAAAGCAACAAGATCAAAGAAGGAAAATCACATGCCCTGTGATCTATAGCAGATTTACCAAAGGAAACTTCCTCAGATCAGAAAAGAGAGAAGTGGGATATAGTGGGAAAAGCTCGGCTTTGTTTTAAAACCACATATGTATCACCTTGGAAATGATCTCATGATCTTGTTTTTTATTAATATTAATTTTTATACCTCACATTTTCTTTGTTGATCTCAGTACTAAAATGCATTAGTCACAAGAGTGTTTTAGGAGGTAGGAGTTAAAAACATAACAACACAAAACAAAATAAATATTCTTCCTGCCTGACATCATCTTCCCAAACAAGGATTTCTTATTTTGTACATGATGTCCCTGACTCTGCTTAGTTCAGAACGATGATAATGATAGGCTTGTGCAATCAACATGTTGGACTACCTCTATTTTGCAAATGCAAAGTAAATCAGGAGAACCAAATGGCAAAGTCACAAGCTTTCTGCTCTCTGCCAATGTATTAGCTCAACAATGTTGCTTTCACAGCAGGTGGCTCTCCCTACTCTTTTGCATATTACATAAGAAATGAGTTATACAGTGCTTTGAGTGAGCTAGATTTCCAAGACTAACTTAAATCACGTGACAAGGCACAGATATAAGGAAAGAAAAGAACTTCAGGGACAGACATGCCTGGACTTAAGTTCTGGCTCTACCTCTTTCTAATTGTGAAAATGTTGTCAACACAACTTGTTTGTCCTCATTTTCCTTTTTCTGTAAAAATGGGAATACTAAAAATATTTTTGTTTGTGCATATAAGAAAATTGTGTGTCAATTTTAAAATCAATTGGTAAATAAAAATGCACATTAAAATATTTTCACTTCCAAAAAAATATTTCCACTTAAAATTTTCCATTTGAGAAAATAGGATTTTGCCTGATTATGCCTCTGAAAGGCATTGTTCTGAATGAAGGTCAGCTAAACAATTTAATGAAAGTAGAAGTCAGAAGTCCTTTTGTAGGATTCATCACACTGGTGATTATAGTTGAAAGCACACAGATGGCAAATCCAGAAGTACTCATGGAATTCACTAACCTCTAACATCAAATGTCTGT
The DNA here is from genome assembly GCF_024139225.1 of Suncus etruscus. NCBI lineage: Eukaryota > Metazoa > Chordata > Mammalia > Eulipotyphla > Soricidae > Suncus > Suncus etruscus. The sequence continues at coordinate 46,262,538 of NC_064858.1, forward strand.
GGAAACCCAGCTGGTATCAATGCGTACGTAAGTCTTAAGTATCCGTAATCTATGGGGTAACCTTGAAGTCAACCCCATGTCATAGACAATCTATCAGTGTCATTCTATTCTCCTCCTCACACTGACAATTCAGAGGGTTGTTCGATGTGACCCTTCAGAGAATCATAGTGGAACCAAGCATCAATTGCTCACTTGAGCTATTACCAAATCAAAGATTCAGCATTAGTTAGATAATACTTCTTTCTTTAAGTCACTCTTCTAGTCTATTCTCATGAAAGGCAGAATTGGCACCTCCAAATAAATTCTGTTCATAAAGGATGCATTTAGGACTCTAGTTTTTTGGTTGGTTTTGGGGTTTTACTCAGTGGATCAGGGTCTATTACTGACTCTGTGCTCAGGAGTAAAATCTGGCAGTGCTTTCGGATTGACTGTATATAATACAGCACTCTAACCAAGGCTGACTTCATTCACAGCAAACATTTAACCCTGATACTATCTATCTATACCTATAGTCTCTGTTGATGAAAACCCAAGGTTTAGTATCTGTCACTAAGACATAAAAATTAGTTAAGCAAATTTCCTCTTACTTGTCTTTATGTTCTATATATTTTAGTACTACTTCCATGTTTTTATGTATTTTAACAAGATTCTGCTAGATCATGTGCTAATTAATTCCCAGGTGATTAACTATATTCCTACTTCATGTTTTGTCTCTTTGAAAAGATAGAAAAATTGATATGTCACACACTTTAGTTGCCAGGGCTCATGCTCAATATCTACTGGCTTTTAAAATCAGTATTATAAACAAGATTCAGGGGTCAGTGCAATAGTACAGTGGGAAAAGCACCTGTCTTACACACAACTGACCTGGGACTGTACTCTGGTATTCCATATGGTCCCCAGAGCCTGCCATAGAGCCTAGAGTTAGCCCTGAGCACTGCTGGGTATGACTCAAAAATACAAGAAGATTCACCTCTGAGACAGAATATGGAGAATTAGCTGAAAGACTTTGTAGTAGGATCAAATTTTACCCACAATATCATAGAGTATAAACATCTCCCAAGAAGCTTTATATAAAAGACAATCTCCTACATCTTCTTTTGCCACCTTCCTAGAAAACAATATTATTTTCTCCCATGAATTGTGCACAGTGTGGCTTTTGTGTCAGTTGGATAATATGAACAAATGGTGATTAATAGCAATTTAAGTAACCAGTAGAACATTTATAGCAAAAATCCTTTGTTTACTACTACAGGATGTCTGAAAAATATGCTCTCCTTTCTATCTGCTCTGAGCCAAGGATTGTGGTCTCTGTAGAATTTATTCTTATTCCTTATTGTATGTTTAATGTTTTCTCCTGGTGTTTCTCCTCAGGATACATAAGGAAGTGTGTAGAGCTAACTAGGAATTCTCACGCCTTAGTGTGGCCTTGAAGAGATGCCTACAGATGGGATTTCTTTCACTCTACTATCTATTATCACCCAAAGTATCTTCTGTTCTCTAGTGATAAGTGCTTCTTCCTTTCAATTAGCCATATGCTTTCACTGTTTGTAGGTTTTCTTTACATGTAGCACAACAATCCTCTTCTCTCCTTTCAAAAGACAAGAATTCTCCCTTTCACAGTTTTTTTTTTTTTGGCGGGGGGAGAGAGGTATGTGTTTGGGCCACATCGGTGATGCTCAGGCTTTACTCCTGGTTATGCAGTTAGAAATCGTTCCTGGCTTGGGGGAGCATATGGGATGCCTGGGAATAGAACCTCAGTCCATCCTAAGTCAGCCAAGTGCAAAGCAAATGCCCTACAGTTGAGCCACTGCTCCAACCCCCTTTCACAGTATTATTTTATCTTACTTCATCTCCCCACATAATCTCCCTTGTTAAATATATTTTACTCTAGTACACAGACACACAAGAAAAGAAATTCATCTTTAGAATTAGATTTGTATGTTACTATTCCAGTATTAGTATTTCTCAGTGTGACTTTTGAATATTGGTTTCTACTGCTCATCTTGCTGACCTTCCCCTTATAAAATACAGATAACAAAAAATATTGTTAAGACATTAATATGCTACAGAATTTTGCAAAGAAGAAACTTCTGTACATGGACAATGCTAAAAAGATAATTTTATACTCTCTGTTAATATTTATACTTTACTTGGACATATATAAGCAGGCATGCTTCTTTCCAGTATTCATGAGAGAAAAATCTACTTTTATTCCCAAATGATTCTGCTTCCTTCATTTAAGTTTCAAAGTCAGTTCACTTGAGCAGAATCCTCAGCCAGTTTTCATAGAATCTCCTTTGCCTTTAACACATTGTTTCTGTGTTAGTGTGTAAGTTATTCATTGATTAGTAATAGCAAACTCCTATGTTTTCTGAGACCAGAAAAACAGGAGCATTTTAGCAAGGTGGCTCATACTCAAGTGCTCTCCCCAGGTCAGTTTCAAACATTTGGGGAGGGCTTTGGGGTTGCAGCTTATTCCTTGCCTCTACATAGTCTGAGGAATGCAAAACATATACTGGTCATAAAACTCACCTTGGCAATCAAACTGTGTGAGACTAAATTGTGGTCATTTTAGCACTTGCTAAAATCAAATATACTTTGATTCATTGTGGGTTTATAGTCTGACGTTTTTTTATTCTAGTTTGGATCAAATTGTTATCTACTCTTGGGAAATAAATGACTTAGTGTTCACAAAGCCTGTGGGTATTTTTGAGTAGCAAGTCTACCTTATTTCTACATAAAGGTAAAAGTCAAGATTTTCCTCAGAAAGTTGCTTTCTGTATTCACATGCTAAAATTATGTCTAGTGGGACCAGAATGCTGTATCATCTAGTTGAGTGAAGAAGATCTCAGCTTATGACATAACCAAGAGTGATTTTAGTGACTTTGATGCTGGCCTGCCTTGTGGCTCTTCCAAATCCATGTTGTTCTCTATCCAGGAGACTGAACTACATGGGATTTCATCATCCAGCAGCCTTTATCACAGGCTTGTCAGTCAGAGTCTGATTCATCTGCAACACCAGGAGAACAGAGGAAAAAAACAGAGAGAAAATGTAATTGAGGTATTTATTCCCTGTTTTGTTCAGATCAGATGAACTCTGTCTAAAACTAAAGGTCACAACCCTTGTCTAAGTTCTTCTCTGACCAGTGATTTACTACATGTTCTGTAATAATAGCTTCCCTTTACCATTCAGAATTAGAATGATGACTATTACAGCATATGTTTTAACCCCAGGCTGCTTTAGTATTACTTTTACCCTGATCCACATGCTCCATTTTTTATGTTATGTTTGTGAGGGGTAATCCAAATCTAGTGGTAAGCAATAGCTATTCCTGGATTGTGCAAAGGTGATGCTCAGGGATCCTGGTGATAATTGGGAAACTATATGTGTAAAAATTCATAAATTGTGAGAACAGCCCTGGCACCATATTTCTAAACACCAGGAAGCCATGTCTGAAGAAGCAGGGCAGTGGTGAAGAAATCAATCAAGCCAGTCAGGAAAGAATAATCTTGGCATCCACAGCCTTTTGCCTCATGCTCTCTGCTTGAGCCAACCAGCCAGACCCCCTCTTAAAACCAATACCCAATACCATGAGAGGGCAAGTAGAGTAATCCAGGTGGGCTTTTACATATCAAAAGAGGGATTAATGGGAAAGGGAAAGATAGGAAACACTTCTTCTTGGCGTTGATTGCCATGTCATCTAGACATGTGATGTCTGGAATTGAACAAGGATGACTGCATGCAAGTGAAAGGCATGAACCATAAATCCTATATTCTCTCTCTAGTCCTTCATCCCTAACACTTTTAATCATCCTTTATCTGACTTCTCCGTATCTAGTTAACTGAAAGTGACTGGCTTTAGACACAATGGCTTCCTGCAGAGATGCATTAACTTGAAGGTATAGTCCTGAATAATAAAACATAGTTGACAGTTGACACCTGAATTGCCTGTTTATTCTTTGAATAAAGAATGGTGACTGTAGTGGTTTTCATTCCTAGGAAATCAATGTGAGTAGCACTCACTCATTTTACTGCGAAAGTGCTAAGATCTGAATAATCAATAACCAAGAATCATTCATAACAAACCCAATAAATTGATTAAAAATAATACGTAGCTTATTATAATAAGCACTGAATGTCAAGCATTGTATCAAATCATTTACTTACTCTTTTTTTCACAGGCCCTCAACCAAGATCACCACATATGGCACCAATGGACTTCGGCACCACTGGCTGGAGCAGTCCTGTAGAAGTATCTCAGGACAGACTATTCAGCCAAGAATGAATTGAAGTGACTCTCCTGAGCACCCAAGAAGTACCATGATGGACCCTATTTAAAACATTAAATTTACAGTTCTTGCAAGCGTACTCTGAGTCTCGGGGAGAAGAACCCTGTCAAGTGGCATACATACAACTATCAGTAAAACATATTTAAACGCAGGATACATGACCTACTTGTTTCTCAATTTTCACTTAGTTTATATGGAAATCAAAAATCACTAAGAAATAAATTACAAAGCTATGACTTTGTCTCAATGAAACCAAGTTGTTCATTTCTGTATGGCATCAAAAGACCATTCAAAATTAAGTTATATAGAACTGTAGCAGTAGCACGGTACAGTGGATAGGGTGTTTGCTTTGCATGCAGCCAGCCAGAGTTTTATCCCTCATATTCCATATGGTCCCTTGCACACTGTCAGGAATGACCCCTTAGCACAGAGTTAGGAGTAATCTCTGAGCACCTCCAGGTTTGGCACAAAACCTAAATAAATAAAAAATAAATAAATAAATAAATAAAATCATATTACTGCATATAAAATTTCTATTTATTAAAACTTGATTTAAAACTTTGTCAACATAGAACAAATAATTCTGAGTTACACACACACACACACACACACACACACACACGTCAAAGTCTTCTAATGTTTGGTAATTCCTCAGCTAGGAAGCAGTTCAGATGTGGTCTTCTTATAAATCTCCTTATAAATAATGTTTACAGTAACAGTGCCTGGAAATGAAGGAGTTTCCTCTGTAAGAGTTGTTATTTTAGAAAAGTGTAAACAGAGCCAGAGTTAAGGAAGAGGATTGCATTGTCTGGGAAAGCTCTGAGCATTCAAACATCTGTTTGGTTTCACTCCAGAGGTGTTTGTGTTTCATTGACAGATGGAGCAATTTTCAAATAATTTTTAATCAATATATACAAGGCAAATGGTGGGAATTATCTCTTCAGGGAAAAAAAATGGCAATTTAACCATGGTGTCTTATTTTTTTTTTAGCATATGTTATTAAATAACTACCGCAAATAACACATGTCAAGATGTAAAATTCTATGCAATGGTCCGTATTTAAACTATTTTAACATCATTTCATAGTTTTTGTGTGCTCTTGTTATTTTTTTCTTAAAGAGGAAGCACTCTATGCTCCTATGGCACAGATTTTACCTCCTTATGTTCAGTTGCTCTTTCCATTGACTTCTCTCAGAAACATCAAATTCTATATACATATGATTCATAATTTAGTGATAGCTTAGATTTCTAAGAATTCAAAAAATATGTTACAATTTTATGCAATTGTTAGGTTGGTTTACTGATAAACAAAAAATAGAAAATCTGCCATAGAGAGAGAAAGAAATAGAATATAGAAGAAAAAAGAGAGACAAAGAGAGAAGAAAGAAGAAAGAAAGAAAGAAAGAAAGAAAGAAAGAAAGAAAGAAAGAAAGAAAGAAAGAAAGAAAGAAAGAAAGAAAGAAAGAAAGAAAGAAAGAAAGAAAGAAAGAAAGAAAGAAAGAAAGAAAGAAAGAAAGAAAGAAAGGAAAGAAAGAAAGAAAGAAAGAAAGAAAGAAAGAAAGAAGAAGAGAAAGAAAGAAAGAAGAGAAAGAAGAAGGAAGGAAGGAAGGAAGGAAGGAAGGAAGGAAGGAAGGAAGGAAGGAAGGAAGGAAGGAAGGAAGGAAGGAAGGAAGGAAGGAAGGAAGGAAGGAAGGAAGGAAAAGAAGGAAGGAAGAGAGAGGAAGGAAGGAAGGGAGAGGAAGGAAGGAAGGAAGAAAGGAAGGAAGGAAGGAAGGAAGGAAGGAAGGAAGGAAGGAAGGAAAGGAAGAAAGAAAGAGAGAGGAAGGAAGGAAGGAAGGAAGGAAGGAAGGAAGGAAGGAAGGAAGGAAGGAAGGAAGGAAGGAAGGAAGGAAGGAAGGAAGGAAGGAAGGAAGGAAGGAAGGAAGGAAAAGACAAAGAAATATTGTATACTCTAGGCATCTTCTGGACTCTTCTTTTTTTCTCATTCTTCTACTTTTGCCTGAAATGTATCTTTGTAAATAAACATAGCTTAATGTATTTCATTGTGAGATTATAGGAACAGCACAGAAGACAGTACTTACTTGACAAGAGTGGTAATTCATTTCTTGCAAGATGCTTACCAGTGTCTGATTCTTAGAATGCCATATGGTCCACAGAGACCTCCCAGGAATTATTCCTGAGTGAAAAGTCTGAAGTAACTATAAACAGTCAGGTATTAACCACCCCCCAAGTGTATTTCCATATAGAACAACTCATTTAGAAAATTACAGTGAATAAATAGAATCTACTATGGGGGCCAGCATAATGGCACAGTGTTAGGGTGTTTACCTTGCACGTGGCTGAACCAGGAGATTCCAGGCATCCCATATGGTCCCCAAACCAGGAGCAATTTCTGAATGCTTAGCCAGAAGTAACCCTTGAGCATCATCACAGGGTGTGGCCCAAAACCAAAAAAAAAAAAAAAAAAAAGAATCTACTATGAGATACAATTGCTATAAAGACCATTAGTCTTTATATAGACCATAAGAAAATTAATATAAGAAATTTAATATTTTATCTAAAAGCTGGCATTGTCCACAACATTGAACATGCTTATTTATGATTGTTGGAAAGTTGCACTGCTGGGCTGGAGAGATAGCACAGACATAGGGCATTTGCCTTGCACGAAGCAGATCCAGGATGGATGGTGGTTTGAATCCAGGCATTCTATATGGTCCCCTGTGCCTACCAAAAGCGATTTCTGAGTGCAGAGCCAGGAGTAACCCCTGAGTGCTGCTGGGTGTAACCCAAAAAAACAAAAACAAAAACAAAAAAAAAGTTGCACTGCTGATAATTTTTCACTGCAAATGAAAATAGAAAATCTTGTTCAACCCCAAAATTCAAAACATTAATTTTAAAAGGATCTATATTCATCTCTGAAATTTATACAATGACCAAGATATGTAAATAGCCCAATTTCCCAACTATAGATGATTGGAACAAGAAGTCTGATAGAATACTATGAAACTTTACAAAAGAATAAAACCATGCAATTTGAAGCAATATGGATGGGATTTGAGAACAATGTGCTGAATGAAATCAGGCAGGAATGAATAAAGAATGTCTGCTATGTGGGATTTAAAGATACACATCTAGATAGCAAGAAAGTTCCAAAGGCAACAAAATGAGAACTTATCCACACAAATGAGTTGGAAGATTGGCTTGGTAGGGAGGAGTCTTATGAAAGAAAGGGAATGGAGGGATGCACTGGTGAGTGTATGCATGAGTAATCATCATTAACAGTATCATAAACCGCAGAAGCTCTATAAAAATTTAAAAACAAGAACAAACAAACAAAAAAAAACTGTTGATTGATTATTTCTTTGCCCAAAAGTTTTTACTGTCAGTCATATACTTAGGAACCTTTGATTTCATGGGGTTTGGGGAAGGTCTAATCTTCAGTACTATAAACAACAGAATGCAAAGAGGAAAATATTTTTTAGAATGAAATGTTTTCCATCATGGTGGAATCTACAGCACTTTTTCCATGTTAGCTATGTTTTTGGCATGACTGTTAGATATTTGGCATGAGAGTTAAGTTGGTATCTACAAAAAGAATAGAGAGAGACCTCATTTTGTCTAGCAAAACACCAATACTGCTGATATGTTTTTGAAACCATAAAGAATTTCTCATACAGGACACTCGAAGAAATGTTTGTGAATGAAGCATATTACTTCTGGGTTTTCTTATAGCTCTGCTTTCATGAGATGGACCATTTGAGATACCTAGAATCAAACCTGGATCAGCAATAGGTAACATAAGCTCCTTTCCCACTCAAATGTCTCTCTTGCCTCACATTTGACTCTGGATGCATCACAAAAGTGGAATGAAATAGTTCACCAAGATGGTGCCCTCTTATGTGTGACTTTCCTAGCCAGTTACTTTTGGTGCTTTACCTCCTGTCCATTTCCTGCAGGCTTCTCTGCTATGCAGAACAATTATAAAACACTGATAGAGAGACCTCCTTTTGCCTCTTCTTTTTCAGCTGGAACTAAACTAGCTAGAAACAGCACTAATGCTGTTACAAACAGCACCAGAGTGGCAGAGTACCTAATTCCAAGAACATCTATTTGTTTTGTTTTGTGTCACAATCAGTGGTACTTGGGCCTTACTTTAGTTCTGCACTCAAGAATCACTCCTGCTATACTCTGGGAACTATATGTGGTACCAGGAGATTAAACTAAGGTAGACCAACATGCAAGACAAGCACCTGAAACACTGACTTCTCTGCTAGTGGGGACCTGACAAGACACATGATTGTTCTTACTTCCAACCACTCCCCAAGCCATGATGGATTTATCTTAGTACCCAGGGAAATAATGGCAAGAACCACATGCAGAATAATAGTAGCTTGCAATTTGACTTTTGAATTAATGCATGTAAATATTAAGTAGAAAGAATGAGTTTTAATTTTGAAGAACACAAAGAGAATATATTCCTTCTCATAGCAAGATTTGATTTTTAATTCAGCAAAAATGGACATACCAAGGGCCGGAGAGATAGCATACAGGTAAGGCATTTGCCTTGCATGCAGGGCAGTGGTTCGAATCCTGGTATCGAATATGGTCCCCCGAGCCTGCTAGGAGAGATTTCTGAGCATAGAGCCAGAAGTAACCCCTGAGCGGTGCCGAGTGTGACCCAAAAACCAAAAGAAAAAGAAATGGACATACCTAAGCTAAGTCAAGCAGTGATATAAAAGATGAAATTATGTTTCGGTATAACTAAAGTGGGACTAATTCAAAGCACTATGCACATAGTCTCACATTCATGTGACAGGTTTAAGAACTCTCTGGGATAAGACTCAAAATGATCCATTATACTCTATTCTTATGCTTAAGGGACATTAAAAAGGGAGGAAAAAATAACAGCAACAACATGATGTAAGGGCAGGTTGTCCTACCTCACCACTTAATGGTGAGATGCAATCAGAAGACACTCCATCCTAGGATCTGTGTAAAACCAAAGATCTCTAATTATAGAAGACTGACTTTGACAACCATAACTGAGCAAAACATTTTCTGGGAGCATAAAGAAAGACCTTGGGATTTGACAACTAACATGCCCTGAGTCTGTAGTCAACCCTGTGACAGCATGCTTCAAGGGTAGAAACACCCTTTATCTCTTAGGCCAAGGGAATTTCCTTTCAAAATTCCCCAATGTTTACTGTGCTTACACAAAAAAAAAAAAATAAATAAAAGCCACATCTGCCCCTCCTTTTTTCTTTTTTCTTTTTTTTCTTTTGTTCTTTCTTCTTTTTATTTTATTTATAGCTTCTAGATAGGGGCTCCCCCCTTTTTTACAGAACCATAGAACAGGACTCATTTTATTCTACCTTTTATTTCTATGTCCTCTTACAAATTGAGAAAAGAATTAAAAAAAAAAAAAAACCTGGATGGGACCCAGAGGCCAAGCAGTCTCAGGAGCATTGAGTGGAAATAAAAAATGGTGAGCTCTAAACACCCAACCCAAAGTCACCGACAATAGAATCAAGAGACCCAGTATGACAAGCTATATACAAAATGGACCTGTTACACTAGCAGTCTCAGGGAGCTAAAGGTGGCGGTATAGGATGCATGTTGGGAACTATGGTGGAGGGAGGTCAACACTGGTGGTGGGAATGACCCTAACTCACTGTCACTATGTACCTGAAATACAACTACGAAAGGCTTGTGATTTACATTGTTTCAATAAAAAAAGATAAATATGGGTCAGTCTTTTATGGGGGGCTACCATTATTCTTTACCATGTTCTTGAGTGATTTATCTGTAACCACAGATACCATTATCATAGCACTCAATATTCTCAAAAAACTCACCCTCACACATTCTAATAAAATGCCATTATTTTTTTGGCTTTTGTGGAAGGTAGTTTAGCAGTTCTTCAACCATGTAAGCATGGAAAGATCAATTCCTCACATAGTATGTAAAAAACTGAGAAGTTGAAACAGAAACACAAAAACCACTACACAAATATCATAGCAGTCTTATTCACAACAAAGCAAGAAATAACTCAAAATCCTTCCACAAAAAATAGTCTAAGTCAAATGTGGCATATCTATACAGAAGTATATTATGCAGTCATAAAAAATGAATAAATTATAAAGGCTTTCAACACAAGTAAAAGGAAGAAGTTAGATGCAAAAGCATTGATATATTGAAAATAATAAACATAATAGTTAAATAATAAACTCAAGTTTAAAATTAAATAAAACCAAAATAAGTGAAATCACAGGGGAAGAGGGGAAATTCATCATTTCCAAACACAACTGGGAGAAAATAGAAAGATGCTTATCCTAGGTTTAGCTCTGAGATTAATTGGAAGTGATGATCCTACAAATTATAGACGAATTTAATGGCATAAATTCTATCACTACGATGACTAAAATGAAGCATGACAAACAAAGTAATTTTCTAAACTTCAGTCACTCAGTACTTCTCTGATCCCTTACCCTTGTAAGTCTCAAGGCAAGTTTCCTACTTTCAGAACTTAAGTGGGTCACCGCTTTTCCTCATGGGAGGCACACAAGACAGTGAGTGAAGCTGGTCAGCTGTTTTACAAGGAAAACACCTGGCACAGAATCCAGGGCTCTTTAAGAAACTGCTAACTAAGCTTCTTCCCCAGGGTAAATTCAGCGAAGCGTTAGAAGTCTGAGCTTGCCAGGTCCTGTGGGCCACACCCTGCAGTTAATAAGTTGTTCTAAACTCCACGGACCCATCATAATAACTGGTTTTCCTCTTTGTGTGTAGGTTCCCATAATCATGTGGTCACTCAAATGAGAACAGTGAAAACCGCTAATAATTTGGAGACGAGACGGAGTCCAGAAAAGGAAGAGAAGTCATGAAAATATAAATATAGTTTGAGGTATTCCATGAACAGAAGGCAGAAAGACCTAGAATTAGGGCTTGTTCTCAATTTCAAAATTGACAAAATTGTGGCTTCTCTGAAAAGAGTCATTGGTGGAAGGACATTTCTCCAGCTGATATCTGCAGGAGTACAAAGGATTGGATTGAACAATGAATACAGAACTGCTAGGAATCAAAACAAAATTTTCATCTAGCTGGTAACAACTGGTTGGATCCATTTGCCAGAATATAAACCTAAAACTGGCCTACAGTACAAAGGAAACTATAGCTTCCTCTACCCCAAAATGATAGAGTACTAACTTTGAAGTTAGAATCAAATCAACAGTTAGAGAGAAAAAAAAAAAAAAATACGAGTATATTACACAAGGGTAGGGAGTTCACCTTGTATGTAGCCAACCCAAGTTTGATTTACTGCATCCTATATGGTCCCCTGAGCACTTCTAGAAGTAATTTCTGAGTGGAAATTCATATTTTGAACACTACCAGGTATGGCCCCAAAACAAAACAAACAAAAATACTTCAGAGTTGTAAACAAGAAAATTAATGTCATTTAATGCACATTAATTAATAAAATATCTTTCTTTCTGGTTTGGGTATGGATGATGAATAAATTACAAGGTAAGAGCAAAGCAAGAATAATTTTCAGGACAATATCTGGAGGATGGTGGTTTGGACCAAGGGAGAAAACTTGGAGATCTAGATTTAGAGTCCACTTAAAGGACTTTAGAAGATTTGCTGATGAGTAGAATGTGTGAAAGAAGAACCTAAAGAAAGGAATGGGGATAGACTGTGAATATATAATAGAGGTTAGGAAACTCAACACAAGTTTCATCCCTAGAGCAGCATTAATCCTTAATGCACCACTAAGGTCGTCCAGGTGAACCTGGTCCGGTTGAAATAAGACAAGAATCACCAGGAGTGGTATGTGGGTCCCTCACTATCACTTGTCACCCCCTCTTCAAAATATGACTTGTAGATAGTGTAAATCTTGAATCTCTGTAGAAAGTAATTAAATTCAAATGAATATTGAATATTTGAATTGATATTCACTATACAAAAATTAATATACATCAAATTATTTTGTATTAATGTACAAAATATAAAAAATTGATGTAAATCCTATGCAATTTTTCTTTTATTTCAAAATAAGAATATTTGTAAGTAGTCTAGAAAAATCAATTCCCAGTAAATTATTTTCTGAATTCTAGTTACAACAGCTTGAGACCAGTACTGTGCATTATTTTATTATGCTGATATTGTTTTGCATAAATATGCACTATTAACATTTTGTGCATACATAGACACATGTAAATGCATATATACATATATACAACACAAGATCACTTTAAAATACATGTTGCTTTGTTAATCATCCAAAATTTAGTTAAGAATATATTTAAGGGGCCGGAGAGATAGCATGGGGGTAAAGCGTTTGCCTTTCATGCAGGAGGTCATCGGTTCGAATCCCGGCATCCCATATGGTCCCCCGTGCCTGCCAGGAGCAATTTCTGAGCCTGGAGCCAGGAATAACCCCTGAGCACTGCCGGGTGTGACCCAAAAACCACAAAAAAAAAAAAAAAAAAGAATATATTTAAAAAAAAGAATGTATTTGTCTTCTTAAAAGAATTCTAAGAGTGTATGGCAAATGATAAAATAGCCTTAATGAGCAACAAGAAACAAGAAGAAAATAATAAGAAATTTAAAGAACTAACCGTATTTTTAATTTCAGTCCAACAATATAACAACTCCTATAAGATCTCAACTTATTGTTCAGACAACTTATATCTGTCTTATTAGGGCCCTATTTAGTCACTAAAATCAGACTGCTTTTCTAAGACTATGATTCATTCTAATTATATTAGTGTCTTAGAATTGTCTCTTTTCACACAAAAACATATTGGTGTTTGTATGCAAGAAGTTTTGAAAAGGCTAAATGAAATGAATTTGAGACAGCTGCTGCATTTTTAACATGGTATATTTATTTTTAAAATACAGTGAGCCTATAAAGTATCTAGAAGAATAAAAATATTACTGCCCTATCATCACCATTATTGCTGTTATTAAGATTCAGTAGGAATCCCGGAATAGGGCAAGGCTTTTGTTAGTACTCCTGATAGGATTCCACAATCCTCAGCCATCTTCCCAATAGCTGACCTCCTCCACCCTCAACTTGGTTTCTTCTTAATATATAACACATCCAGGGTTGGGCTGAGTAACTGCAGTGTACTAGAATCAATCTGTGCCATTCAAAATAGCCCTCTATAGCCTTTTCATCCAGGAGTTTAAATGTTTGAATTTATCTACATTTGTGACTCATTAGTCTTCTTTTCTCAGAATACCATTTTGAGTTCCTTTAACTATCTCTTGTCTGAAACAAAGTCTAGAAATAACACAACCTCAGGGCCGGAGAGATAGCATGGAGGTAAGGTGTTTACCTTTCATGCAGAAGGTCATTGGTTCAAATCCCGGTGTCCCATATGGTCCCCTGTGCCTGCCAGGAGCAATTTCTGAGCGTGGAGCCAGGAAAAAACCCTGAGCACTGCCGGGTGTGACCCAAAACCCACAAAAAATAATAATAATAATAATAATAATAATAATAACACAACCTAGATTCTCATTTGTACATAATTGAACTTAACTTTAAGATAAATTTGACCTTTCTTGCCTGTTTTTCCATTCAATGTACTGCATAATTTATATTTTTATCAGCAACCAGAAACATTAAGCATCACGCCTTAATGCACATCCATCATCTAATCTTGATATTCCTGGCCTGGATATTTCTGTTATGTGTCTATCTGAGTTTTGTTCTATCCCAAGAAAATATTTTTTAAAGTTTATTTTATTTATATAAAGAAAGAAAAAATTGGATAGAAAATCTTTTCAAATTTAATTTTATTTTATATAGGCATTCATATACTTGATTACAAGGTGTTACTTCTTTGACTTATGAGCTACATCCAAAATTTACACTTTTATTGTAAAAAGCAAACACTGCCACTTGCTACTGTTAATGAAGAAAATCACATTGTGTTTCTTCTAAAATTAATCAATTTTAACTTTTGAATACAGTATCTTTGTAGCTGCCTTTAGGTAATTGCTTGTTAAAGGTGCTTTCTGTAATGGAAAATGTGTACTCTGAAAACATATATTCATTGTTCATTTCATCACAAACCCCAATGTTGTAAGTTTGTCATTGAAAGTAAAAATATATATTAATAAATAGCTAATAGTATAACTTAGTCTTGCTTTCCATATATAAAGTCTTCAGTTAATATTTACTTTTATTTATGAAAAGGGAAACCTCCTAGGAGCAGACATGAAAAGGTCAAAACTGGAGACATGGTGATATTCACCTATTTCTAGTTTGTTAGTTAATTTAAACTACAATGAGAACTTTCATCTAAACTAAATAAGTCACAGAATCCCATGGAAGATTATACCATATTTTTAGTTTACTTAATAAATCTACAATTTAATGTCACAGTTCCCAAAGTCTCAATGTATTCTACTTTTGAATGCTGAAAATATATCTAGCTAAATTGTTTTACCTTAGTCAGATAATTTTTTCTTAAGTTTGACAAGTTCTCCTAAAGAAAATATTTTAAAATAGGTGTGACCAAAAAAAAAATGTCTTCAAGTATGTCATAGCATTGGGAATTTTTCCTTATGATATGCATTCTTCTTCTTGTTAGGGCATGCAGCAATCTGCTTTTATAACTCATCAGATAATTAGCCATATTTATTGACATTCAGAAGGTGTCTAATACAGTAATTTGAACAAGAGTTTAAAATATATTAGAGTTTTCATCTTAAAAGCTGTGTATTTTATAGGTAAAAAAATCAGTCTATATGTAATATTGTAAAGTAAACAAGAAACATGAAGACCTCTTTATTAAGCCCTGAGAGAAATATTGCTAGGCACAGAGTTTTCAAAAACAGCCTATGCCACACCCCAAGAATTACAGTCTGAATGAAAAAATAGGAATGATTATCAATTATTTTGATACAAGCATGGTCTATGTAGCAAAAACAAAGTCACAAGAGAAATTAATTTTCACAGGGTGGGGTTGAGAAAAGCTTCCCAAAAGGCATAATATTGAATGTGGCTTTAGAGAATCAATTAAGAAGACAGAAAGAAACTAACCCAAAAGAATGGGAATTGGTAATCTCAACTAACCTCAAGTAGTTGAGTAGTACAGTTAGGGATCACTATGCCAATGATAATTAGAACTGATCTTGCTGGACATGAACTGGGTGCTGAACAGAGATAAACTGATAGGCAAGTACCCCTTCATTAACAATTGTGCTAAGAGGGAAAAAACATGAGGAAAAAAAAAGAGGAAGAGAGAAAGTATGAGTATACATGAGAGAGAGGAGTAAAATGCTTACCCCAGAAACAGGCAGTGTGAAGTGGGAGTGAAACTGGGGACATTGGTGGCAGAAAATATGCAAATGGTGGTATACATTGTGAGACTAAAACTCAATTTGAACAACTTTATAACCATGATGTTTAAATAAAATAAGATACACACAGAGAGGGTAAAATAAGCAAGACATATTTAGGGGGGAAATTGTATATTGTAGGTAAATCTAAGATGATTTAGAATATAGGCAAGAGACTAGAGTAGAAATGGGAGATGAGATGGTGAAGGGCTTTAAAAACCAAGCAAGAAATTTGAAATTTATTTTATAATAAATGCTTTAAGTAGAGAAATAGCATAACTTGGGGCTGGGCAAAAACACTTCTAGTGGCAGTATCATTTAAAGAATGAGCATAAATAAGAAGCAGGAAAACCTGAAAGAAATTATAATTATGTGTGAAGGTAGAAGTTAGATAAAGGGTGATTGAATTAAGGAGGTTAAAGGGACTAGAAGAATGTGGTTGTGGATATGATGTATTACATTGATTGACATGAATATATTAAACCATCCTTCTGGAACATGCCTCTGCTCTGCTCTGTGAAGCTGCCATTAACCACCCCACCCAGAACAGCTCTAGAGGGCATTATAGCAGAAAATATTTCAAGAGGGCACAACAGCAGAGGTAGGTTGTCTCCACCCATGAAGGGTGGGGCCTGATTTTTAAAGGGCACTTTGGCACACAGAAGAAAGACATTTTGAAATTTTGCCTCTGCTCTGCTATGTTTAGCAGCTATAAAACACCCTATCCAGAAAAGATCTGAGGGCACAAGAGCAGAAAAGATCTACTAGGGCATGGAAAACACATAGGCGATCTAGACTCATGAAGGGCAGAACCAAAGGAGCATGGCCACTAAACTTAATTTTGCAGCCACAAACCTCTTTTAACCAATAAACACCAGTACAACATGTTAAAACACCACACTAAAAATTTGACAATGGGGAAACAACACAGGCCAACATCATGCATAGAGAAAAAAGATGGCATCACTGATGACTCAAAAACTGTCAACCAATATGTAACCTCTCAGATAAGGAGTGTTCAGAGAATGTTTCTCACATATACAATAATGAATCAAGGAAAGCCTCTTCAAAAAGTGCTATTGGAACATAAAAAAGGGGAACTCAGACCTCCATCAAACACCATGCTAAAAGTCAACTTCAAATGGATTAAAGACCTTGGCATCAGACATGAATTATAAAGTATATAGAAGAACACATAGGTAAACTTCATGACAGTGAGAAAGGCATCTTCAAGGAAAAAACATCACTGACCAAACAAGTGGAAGCAAAGGTAAACAGATGGAATTATATTAAGCTGAGAAGCTTCTTTATACCTCAAAAGAAATAATGATTGAAGAATAATAATAATTAAAAAATTTAAAAATTTTATAAAAAATGATTAAAAAGCTTCTGTATAACTCAAAAGCCACCCACAAAATAAGAGAAACTATTTAGTCAATACCCATCAGATATGGGGCTACTATCTAAGATATACAAGGTACTGAGAGAACTTAACAAGAAAAAACTTCTAACCTCATCAAAAGTCAGGGAGAAGAAATTAACAGACACTTCCTCAAAGAAGAAATACAAATGGCCAAAAGGCACATGAAAAAATGTTCCACATCACTAATCATCAGAGAGATACAAATCAAAACACCAATGAGGTACCATCTCATGCCACAGAGATTGGCACACATCACAAAGAACAAGAACAATCAGTGTTGGCCAGGATGTGGGAGAAAGGAACTCTCATTTGCAGTTGGTGGGAATGCATCAAGTATAGCCTTTATGGATAACAATATGGGCATTTATCAAAACACTGGAAATTGAGGGGCCAGAGAGATGGTACAGCAGTATAGTGTTTGCCTTGCATGCAGCTGACCCAGGACGGACCTCAGTTTTGATCCTCAGCATCCCATATGGTCCCTCAAGCAAGGAGTGATTTTTGAATGCATAGCTATGAGTAACCCCTGAGAGTCACTGGGGTGGCCCCAAAACAAAACAAAACAACAACAACAAAAACTGGAGACTGAGCTCTCATAAGAACCAGCTATACCATTCCTAGGAATATACTCTAGGAAAACAAAAACACAACAGATAAATGACTTCTGCATATATTTATTTATTGAAGAGCTATTTACAATAGCCAGAATCTGGAAACAACCCATATGCCTAACAAGAGATGAGTGGCTAAAAAAGAGTGGATATATATACACAATGAATATCATACAGCCATCAGGAGAGATGAAGTCCTGAAATTTTCTTATACATGAATGGACATGGAAATTCTGAGTGAAATAAGTCAGAGGGAGAGAGATAGAAACAGAATAATCACTCATCTATCAGTTTTAAGAAAAATAAACTACATTATTGTAATACTGCCCAGAGCCAAGAGAGATGAGGGCTGGAAGGACCAGTTCATGATATAAAGCCCACCACAAAGACTTGAATGCAGTTAGAGAAATAACTACACTAACAACTATCATGACATTGTAAATAAGTGCGAGAAGTATAATGCCTTTCTTGAATACAGGCAGGCAGTGGGAGAGGAAGATATGGGTGGAATTGATGGTGGTAATGTTGAAATGGTGAAGGGAGGTGTTCTTTTTATGACTGAAACCCAATTACAAACATGTTTATAATCATGATGCTTAAATAAATATATTATTTTTAAAAATTGTAATCACATTAGTGTTAAAAGTTATAAAGGACCTATACAAAGAAAACTACAAAATACTGCTTCAAGGAATAAAAGAGGACACAAGGAAATGTAGCCATATAATCTGTTCATGTATTGGGAGGATTTACATCAATAAAATTGCAATATTTCCTAAAACATTGTACAGATTGAATGTAATTATTCTAAAATTCCTCTGAAGATACCATGTTATTCATCAAATAAGTGGATCAAACTCTACTGAAACTCATTTAGAAAAATAAACACCCACAAATATTCTAAAGCAACCCTTAAGAAAAAGAAGATGGGAGACATAACTTTCCCCCAAACTAAATTGTACTACAAAGAAATAATCATAAAAACAGCATGGTATTGGACTAAAGATAGACCCTTAGATCAATGGAATAGACTGGGTATTCAGAGAATGTTCTCCAGACATACAATCTTTGATAAAAGAGAAAGACATGCAAAATGAAGCAAGGAAATATTCTTCAGCGAGTGGTGTTGGGATAACTAGTCAGCCATTTGCAAAAAAAGACAAACTTGGGATTTCATCTATTCCATGTATAAAGGTCAAATCCAAATGGATAAAGACCTTGATATCAGACTCAAAACCAGAAGGTATATAGAATCACACGTTGATATAAACTCCATGACATTGAGACTAAAGGCTTCTTCAAAGAGGAAATATCACTGTCCAATCAAGTAGAAGCAAAGATAGACAGATGGGACTATATTAAGATGAGAAGCTTCTGAACCTCAAAGGAAATAGGGACTAGGATACAAAGGCCACCCACAGAATGGGAAAAACTATTCACCCAATACCCATAAGATAAGGGACTAATATCTAAGATATGCAAGGTACTGACAGAACTGAACAAGAAAAATGCATCTAACCCCAGTAAATAATGGAGAGAAGAAATGTAGACACTTCCACAAAGAAGAAATACAAATGACCAAAGGACATGAAAAAATGCCTATATCACTAATTCGGGAGATGCAAATTAAAACCCATCTCATGCCACAGAGACTGGCACACATTACAAAAAGCAAGGACCCCAACAGTGCTGGTGGGGATGTGGAGAGAAAGTAAATCTCATTCACTTCTGTGGTAAGGCCCACTAGTCCAGCTTTTGTGGAAATACAAAATGGAGCTTCCTCAAAAAAACTGGAAATTGAGTTCCCAATGGAATAGCTAGAATATGATCCATCTATACCACTCCTGGGAATATACACTAGGAACACAAAAACAAAACTGAGAAATATCTTCTGTACACCTATATTCATTGCAGTGCTATTTACAATAGCTAGAATCTGGAAACAACCCAGTTGCCTGACAATAGATTAGTATACATATACAAAATACATATACAAAATGAAATACTATGCAGCTCTCAGAAAAATGAAGTCATGAAATTTCCTATACATGGATAAACATGAAAACCATTATGCTGAGTGAACTAAGTCAGAGGCAGAGAGATAGACACAGAATATTCTCATTCATATATATGAGTTTTAAGAGAAATAAGACATTATTGTAATAATACCAGACATCAGAGAGATGAGGGCTGGAAGGATCTGCCCACAATATGAAGCTTATCACAAAGAGTGGTGAGTGCAGTTAGAGAAATAAGTACACTAACAACTATCAATACAATGGTAGTGCATCAAAAAATAGAATGTCTAGAATACAGGCCAGGGGTTGGGGAGGAGGGACTGTTCGTGGGAATGGTGCTGTTCGTGGGAATGTTTTTCTAGTGAAGTGAGGTGTCCTTTTTTTATAACTGAAACCTAACTACTAACATGTTTGTAATCATTATGCTTAAATACAGATGTTTTTTAAAAGAAAGTAAAAAAAAAACCCAAATTAAAAAAATAGAAGTGGAAATTTTGTTATATATTATATGACTGTAACTGTCATAAACAATAAAATAATTTTTCCACCTCTGGAATATAAATATATAATGTTTTGGAATATATTTTAATTATTCATGGTGTATGGCCTTCTTGATGAGATGTTGTATCCTATTTGATAGAAGTTTTTGAGGATATTTGCATCTATATTCCTCAAGGATCTTATTCGGTAAAGCTCTTTTCATTAAAAATAAGAAAAATGAAATAAAATAATTGAAGCCTTTTACAATATAAAATTTCTATTAAATTTATGAACAGCAATAGTTCATATCTATTCAGAGATAATAATGACTCCTGTAGAAGTAGTTTTTGACAAGGATATTTATGATAACTTTGTAGGATGACAAAATATTTCATATCTACTATGTATGAATTTTATTATATACATTTTAAAAACCATTATATTTTACTTTAGTGTAGTTTACTCTAAGTAAAATTCACATTAAAGAAAAATCATTTAGAAAAATTAGAAAAAAAATTTCCCCCCTAGGATTGAAGGTCAACGATCTTGGTTATATCAAGAAACTAATAAAAGTTTTGTGTAAAAAATTCATAATATTTAGAAATATGTATTATAATACATATGAACAGCATAGTATGAAATCTAGATTTTGTTTAATGTTGTTTTAGGTTTAGATGTTCTCAAGGGCTCCTCGAGGCTTCTTACCAAGAAAAGTGTGTTAGCATCTTACAGTGCACTGGTACTATATTTTACTAGTAATCTAATCTGGACTTCCAGCATGCAAAGCACGCATACTGGCTATGTCTTTAGGACACTATATTATTTTAAAGTAATTTAAGAAAGCAAAACTGTGTTTTTAAATGGCTAATTAAAGTAAAAAAATTAAAATACTATATGAAGTGAAATGCGTATAGGGACTATTTTACTTTGCTCTGATTATATGCATATATAAAATTTCAAAATAAGAATTAACAATAGTAAATTACTCAGGCCCAGGGCCAGAATCCAAGTGATAGAGAACATGCCCTGACTTCTGTTACTGACAAAGTCCCAGAGTGCTATCAGGTGTGAGCTAGTCTCTTGAACACTGAAAGACTCCCATAGGTCACAATTTTTAGCCACTCCCTCATCCTCCTGAATAAAATTACCATCTTGTATTTTATGTAACATCTATATAACAACCATTTCTACTACCATCCAGATGCCCAGTTTTTGATAATATCTATATCCCATAAGTGAAGTAAGAAAATCTTAATCCACCTGAAATACCTGTTATACTCCTCCTAAAATCTTAATTTTCTGCCTCTTGCAACATAAAATTTAAAAGCTTTACCTCTCTCTGTGAAGATTTCAGTGACTATGTTTTCTTTCTCTGAACGTTTCTCCTACATCTCTCCTTTTCAGTCTCTCAGATCCAACTGAAGTGTTCAGACTTTCTTAATAAAGAAAAGCACACATTAGCTTTGGACTTGTTTTTGCCTCATCACAGAAAATTATACCCCATGTAGGCAGATATTGTACTTCCTCACTCTCTGCTTCAATGGTGTATAAGGTTTATACGATGCTTTCTGAAATTATCCAGATGAAATACTACCATCTGATTCATAATGTGACTCTCTATTCTTCACATGCTCTATTCTCCCCATCATTTAGTAGTTCTTAAATGGTATATACTTTGTCGATATTCTCTAACTATAATGAAAATTCCTTGGATGCAAGATCACTGCAGTATTATTCATTGTGGAGTCACCAAATGGGTCATAGTACCACCTTAAATTTTAAATTAAGGATCTTGAATTAAAGCTTTATATTTCTCTTACCCAGAGCCAGAGTGGAGTAGCTATGATAATTAATTCACTTACTGTAAAGTAGTGAGATTAAGACAGGATGAACCAGAACTCTAAGCAGAGAGCTAGGAACTCTCTATTGGATCCAGTCATCTTCAGGGCATTAATTCACACCTCCCTAGGCAAGAAGGAATGAAGCTGGAGGTGGATGATAATGAAAAAAATGCAGAAGAGTTATATTCTTAATGAATGCAAGGAGAGCAAGTTCCTCATTATGGGCCAAAAGAGAACTACTGGAGAAGTGATATATGTCCTGTCACAATGAAGATAATGATGATGACTATAATAAAGCAGATAATGATGAACCCTTTTCTATTCCCAACTCTCTGAATTTATCAGAATTAGATTGCAGAAAGATAAGATAAAAGAACATTTTTTTTCTTTTCCACCAACAAGAATTTCTATCACTTGTACTTTGAACCCAAGAATTCTGCCCACCCAGTTAGTTAAGCAAGCACACTAGGAGAATCCTGTTAAAGGAAGATAATTAACCACAAAACTAAGGACATAGATAATGTGTTAGAGAAGACTAAGATGTGTATGAATTTTTTTTTTTTTGTGAAATGGGAACCTTTTTTTTTTAATATAATTTTTATTTTGATCATAGTGGCTTACATATTGTTGACAATAATATTTTAGGTACATATTTACATAAAATCAGGGGGGCTTCCCATCCCCAAATTGTCCTCCCTAACCCTCCGTTTTTGTCCTACCTCCCATTTCCTCTTCCCTCACCCTCAGGGCAGTTAGAATATATGGTCCCCTCTGTATCTAACCTACTACTTAGTAGTCTTGCATCAGTTTGGTCTTGCTGCCTCCCTTATTTCCCCCTGTAAGTGGGGGCAGGGCTAGCTAGTTCAAGTTACGTGGTTTTGCCTGAAAAAAGAGAAAGTAAATAATCTGGGGTAAGGGTCTAATACCCCGAAAATGGGTAAAATCCTTCTAGAGGTTCTCATCATCAATTTGGGAAGTGAATGAGAACAAGAAGGTGAAACACTCCACCAGTACCAAAGGAAGTGTCAAATATCCAGTGAGGACTCCGGTTATATCGATAGGCACCACAAAAAACAGATAAAAAAATATTAAAAAAAATAAGAAACAAACAAACAAAAAAGAAAAACAACAACAACAACAACAAAAAAAAACACGCCGTGGTCTTGAAAATAAGAAACATGGCGTAGCACAAAACGAAAGAAGAGAAAGGAAGAGAGAAAAAAAATAAAATAAGACTAATTGGGACAATAATTTCAATAATCACATCCAACAGAGAAATCGACCAAAATAGCTAGGTAAATAAAAATAATAATAACGATAATAAATGAAGGTAAGATATATATATATATGTATATATATATATATACATATATATATAAATGTCCAAAGTTTTGTGTTTTTTGTATTTTTGGTTTTTTTTTCCCTCCTGCCCTGGCACAGTAAATATTGGGGTTATTCAAAAAGGAATTCACTTGCCCTATGCAATATGGGGTTTCTCCGTCCTTGAAGTATAGTGTCATGGGATCAGCTCTTTGCTCAGGATCATTACTCTCCCGGTGGTGTTGTTTTTTTTTTTTGGTGTGTGGAAGACTTCTGCTCTGTCCAGGGTGATACAGTCAGAGCTCTGTGTTTAGAGGTCTCAGTATCTGTACAGATCCTGAGGTAGGACTTATGGTGAAGTCAGTCTTTGTGAATCTAGAGGTTCCGTTACCTCAGTGCCATTTTAATCCATCTTCTGTGGTTGGTGGTCTTGGTCTTTGCACTGAACCTAGGATGGCATCTAGAATAGCGTCTTTCTTTGTGCTTCCAGAATCCCCTTTCCGTTACAATTGTCTCTGCCTGACCTTTGGAACTGGGGATCATGCTTATTGTGCAGGTCTTAGCTCAAGCCCTAGACTAGGGCTTTTTTATTGGTCCCAAGATGTATACAGTCTGGTCGTGGTTCTAGCAGCCAGTCATCTGTAAATCACGATCTTGGCTTTTTGGACCTACCAAAGGGTGCCACGTCTTCTGGTTTTGTCTTGTCGTTAGCTGGTAAGGTAGGCTAAACTGCTCTAAGGTCAAGTTGTTCACATTTTCCTCATTGTCGGGATATCATGTTAGAGCTGGCCCTTGTTGTTGACCCTGCAGTATTAAGGCTGTCCCAGATGGAGTTTGTTTCTTGCAGCTGTTGTGAAGAGCTGTGCCATTTCTATGTCTGGGATCCAGGGTTCAAGGCTGGATGAATGGTATCTAATCACCTGAGGTCTAAGTTGATTCCACATGACATATTTTCAAGGTAGGAGATATCCCTGTATTATAAACAACTATGAGTTCCTATCTCTAGTAGATAAGAGCTCTTTTTTTTTTTGTATGTAAGATTTCCCCTTTATTTAGTGTGCCTTTGCATGGGGAAGTGGTGCTCCATTATATTGTCGGTGTATTTGGGGTGGACAGAGTGGGTAACAGCAATAGATTGCATACCCAAAAACGATAAAAAAAAAAGAAATAAAAGTATATGTGCCCACAAACGTATATGTAGGACAAACATTTAAAAAAATTAATTAGTTAAATAAATTACAAAAAAAAAATAATAAGATAAAATGAGTTAGCGAAGTTTTTAAAGGACCAAAGTGGTGCAACAGACTACTTTACAACTGGGGGAGAACAGGTAAAGAGGTAGTGTATTACAGGTCTTATTCCTATGTTGGAAGTACAGTTTTTCCCGTTGTCTTTTGGATTTTTCTTGTGGTGTGTGGGTTTGTAGGCATCTTCCAATCACACCCCCTGACCTTCTTCAGATTGGTAAAAATTTTGCGGCAGGGAGGTCTTGGAAGAGTTCTTGCATTGGGGATACTATTGGACCTAAGTCCGGTTTCAAGAAACAGTCCACCTTAGGGGGAGATGGTAGGGAGGGTCTCGCAGCATGAGTCCACAGGGGAGTTGGCTGTCTTTTCTTGCAGGAGACGAGGTGCGGGTTTGGCTGGGTGTCCCCTCGCCTGGGAGCTGGGTACTGGTTCGTTGGGTGGGAGGTCGATCTTGATGCCTAAAAGATTAAGGGCTGAGGGTGGAGAGTTTTAATATGGTGGGAGACCTGGATGGGATTGAGGGGTGAAGGGATAGTTGGATTTCCGGGGGGGAGAAAGGGGAAGGTATATGGGAGGGGTATGAAGGAAGAGAAAAGAGAAAATATCGAAGAAAGAAAGGGAGAAGAGAAAGGGAAAAAAGTAAAGAGAAGAATAGAAGAGCAAAAAAGAAGAAAAAAAAAGTAGTGAGAAGAACGAAGAGAATTGCAAGGGAATGCTGGTTTGGTTGAATGTGTTCGATGACTAGAACCTGTAGTTTAGGTCTGTACATCGCAGGTACTGCTTTGGTGGACTGACTGGTCACGTGCTTCAATTCCTAAATGAAGGTTTAACCTAGAGATAAAGTGTATGTTAAAGAGTTTTCGCGTGGCCATCTCGTAGTGCAGGCAAGGTATGGTATCTCGTGTGTTATCCCAAGTTGCCACCTTAGTTTGTCCGCCCTTTGTATCTAAGGGCGCCTGTGAACAGAAAAGCTGAGAGGTTATTTAAAATATATTAAGGTAAAGGGATTAAAACGTAGTGTTATGGTATGTTGCCCTTGCAGTCCGTGAATTCCCGTGGTGTTCTATACTTGTGTTCCTGTTAACGATCCCTAAGGGATTATTGTGGGCCTTTGTTGTAGGAGTCTGATTACATACCTGTTCTCTCTATGTTGCTGTTTCTGTTTTCTTTGTGGTATAATGTGCTGTCAAGAGTTTGCGTTGTTCGTTTTTCATGTATTTTGGACACTGCTTCCACGTATATGTTGACTATTACAGTGTTCGGAGTTTCTACCCTGTTGAACCCTGTTATATGATTGTTAGGTATTAGTTGTGTGTAAAATGTATGTTCTAGGTATTTCAGAATAGTGCTACCATTCTGTGTTTATCTTTTGTCTTCTGACTTACTTCGTTTAACATAACATGATCTAGGTCCATCCACGTTGCTGCAAAGTCTGTGATTGTATCATTTCTAACTGCCATGTAGTATTCCATTGTGTATATGTACCACATCTTAATGATCCATTCATCCGTTGTTGGACATCTAGGTTGGTTCCAAGATTTGGCTATTATACTGAGTGCTGCGATAAATAGTGGGGTGCATACGTATTTTGGAATGAATGTCCTTCCATCTTGTGGGTATATGCCTAGGAGAGCAATTGCTGGGTCAAATGGCAGCTCAATTCTGAGTTCTTTGAGCACTCTCCAGACTTTCCTCCATAGGTGTTGGACTAGGGGGCATTCCCACCAGCAGTGGATGAGAGTTCCTTTCATACCGCATCCCCGCCAGCAAAGGTTGTTTCCATTATTTTTGATGTGAGCCATCCTCACTGGTGTAAGGTGGTATCTCATTGTTGTCTTGATTTGGATCTCCCTGATGATGAGTGAAGGTGAGCATGTTTTCATGTGTTTGTTGGCCATCCTTCTGTCTTCCTCAGAGAAATGTCTATTCATTTCTTCTCCCCATTTTTTATAGCTTTGTTTGGTTTTGGGGGGCTCAGCTTTCTGAGTGCTTTGTATGTTCTAGATATCAGCCCTTTATCTGATATGTCGAGTGAAAAGATTTTTTCCCATTCTGTTAGCTGTCTTCTTGCATTAAGTAGGGTTTCTTTTGCCATGCAGAAGCTTTTTAGTTTGATGTAGTCCCATTTGTTTATGTTTGATGCTAACGTTCTTGCCATTGGTGCTCCATTCTCAAAGACCTTTTTGATATATAGGTCTTCTAGTGTTCTGCCTATTTTATTCTCGATAAACGTTATGGAT
Source organism: Suncus etruscus (assembly GCF_024139225.1). Classification (NCBI taxonomy): domain Eukaryota; kingdom Metazoa; phylum Chordata; class Mammalia; order Eulipotyphla; family Soricidae; genus Suncus; species Suncus etruscus. The sequence goes on from NC_064858.1 coordinate 46,289,360, forward strand.
TCGGGTCTGATTTCAAGGTCTTTGATCCATTTTGAGTTGATTTTTGTATATGGAGTAAGGTATGGGTTGATTTTCACTTTCGTACATGTGGTTTTCCAGTTGTACCAACACCATTTGTTGAATAGGCTTTCTTTGTTCCATTTCAGATTCTTGCCTCTTTTATCAAATATTAGTTGGCTATATACCTGGGGGTTTATGTCTGGGAATTCTGTTCTGACCCACTGGTCTGAGGTCCTGTCTCTGTTCCAGTACCATGCTGTTTTGATTACTATGGCTTTATATTATAGTTTCAAGTTAGGTAAGGAGATGCCTCCCAGCTTCTTGTTTTTCAGTATTTGTTTGGCTATCCTGGGTCTTTTGTGGCTCCAGATGAATTTTGTGAATGATTGTTCTAATTCTTTAAAGAATTGTGTCTGGATTTGGATAGGGATTGCATTAAATCTATATAGGAGTTTGGGTAGGATAGTCATTTTGATTATGTTAATTCTACCTATCCATGAGCATGGGATGTTCTTCCATTTCTTTAGATCGTCTTCAATTTCTTTCTGAAGTGTTTTGAAGTTTCCCTGGTATAGGTCTCTCACTTCTCTTGTAAGGTTGATTCCTAGATACTTGATATTTTTTGAAACTATCTTAAATGGAATTGTATTTTTAATCTCTCTCTCCTCAACTTCATTGTTTGTATATAGAAACGCTACTGTTTTTTGTGTATTGACTTTGTAACCAGCCACTTTGCTGTACTGGTTAATTGTTTCTAGGAGTTTTACTGTGGACTCTTTAGGGTTCTCGATGTATATCATCATATCGTCGGCAAATAGAGATAGCTTGTGTTCCTCTTTCCCTATTTGAATTCCTTTGATTCCCTTCTCTTGTCGAATTGCTATTGCTAGAACTTCTAAGGTTATATTGAATAAGAGTGGGGAGAGTGGACAGCCTTGCCTAGTTCCTGATCTTAGTGGGAATGATTCTAGTTTCTCACCATTGAGTATAATGTTGGCTGTGGGCTTATCATATATAGCTGTAACTATCTTGAGGAAGGTTCCTTCTAACCCTATTTTGCTGAGTGTCTTTAACATGAAAGGATGTTGGATTTTGTCGAACGCCTTCTCTGCATCAATTAATATGATCATGTGGTTTTTGTCTTTCATGTTGTTTATGTGGTGTATAATGTTGATTGATTTGCGTATGTTGAACCAACCTTGCATTCCTGGAATGAATCCCACTTGATCGTGATGTATGATCTTTTTGATGAAGTGCTGGATTCGGTTTGCTAAGATTTTGTTAAGTATCTTTGCATCTATGTTCATTAGTGAGATTGGTCTGTAGTTTTCTTTTTTGGTAGTGTCTTTGCCTTCTTTGGGAATGAGTGTGATATTAGCCTCATAAAAGGAGTTGGGGAGGATTCCTGTTTTTTCTATGGTTTGGAAGAGCCTATGAAAAAGTGGTAGTAAGTCTTCTTGAAATGTTTGATAGAATTCACCTGTAAATCCATCTGGGCCTGGGCTTTTGTTCTTAGGGAGTTTTTTAATTACATCTTCAATTTCCTCTGAGGTGATTGGTCTGTTTAGGATTTCTAGATCTTCCTTTTCCAGTCTTGGAAGAGGGTGTTTTTCCAAGAATCTATCGATTTCTACTGGGTTCTCTAGCCTAGTTGAGTATAGTTGTTCATAATATGATCTCATGATATGTTGTATTTCTTGGGGTTCCATTGTAATCTCGCCCCTTTCATTTGTGATCCTACTGATTAGGGTGTTTTCCCTCTTTTTTTTGGTGAGTTTTGCCAATGGTTTGTCTATCTTGTTTATTTTTTCGAAAAACCAACTCCTGGTCTCATTGATTTTTTGTATTGTTTTCTTAGTTTCGATGTTGTTTATTTCTGCTCTGGTTTTTATTATTTCTTGCCTTCTGGTTGTGGTTGGATTTCTCTGTTGCTGTTGTTCCAATTCTTTGAGGTGATCTTTTAAATTGTTGGTTTTGTTATTTTCCTGTTTCTTGACATAGGCCTGTATTGCAATGAGTTTCCCCCTAATTATTGCTTTTGCTGTGTCCCATAAGTTTTGACATGTTGTCTCTTCATTGTCATTTGTCTCAAGGAATCTTTTTATTTCTTCCTTGAGTTGTTCTTTGATCCAGCTGTTGTTGAGCAGCATGTTGTTTAATCTCCAGGTATTAGTTTTTCTCCATTGCTTCTTCTTGATTTCAATTTTGACCTCTGTTGCATAGTGATCTGAGAGGGTACTTCTAATGATCCTTACCTTTGTGGTCTTATATAGGTTGGCTTTGTATCCTAAGACATGGTCTATTCTGGAGAAGGTTCCATGTGGGCTTGAGAAGAATGTGTATTCTGCTTTCTGGGGATGGAGGGCTCTATATAAGTCTATTAGCCCTAATTCTTCTAATTTTTCATTCAGAGCTCTTATTTCTTTGCTATTTTTCTGTTTGGTGGATCTGTCCAGTGGTGATAGTGGAGTATTGAGGTCCCCTACTATTATCACATTTCCCTTCATGTGTTTCTCCAGTTTTGCCAGTAGTTGCCTCACATATTTTGCTGACTCTACATTAGGTGCATAGATATTGACCAGGGTTAGTGTTTCTTGATCTAATGTTCCCCTGATCAGTAAGTAGTGACCCTCTTTGTCTCTGATCACTTTCTTGAGGTTGAATGCAATTTGGTCTGATATAAGAATGGCTGTCCCTCCTCTTTTTTGTTCTCCATTGGCCTGAATAATTACTTTCCATCCTTTTATTCTAAGCCTGTGCTTATCCTGTAACTGTAGGTGAGTTTCTTGCATACAGCAGAAGTCCGGTTTATTTTTCCTAACCCAGTTCTCTACTATGTGTCTTTTAATTGGAGAGTTTAGTCCGTTCACATTTAGGGAAATTATTGATAGAGAGGACTGTTGTGCAGTTGTATTGTGTGGCATGGTTGTTGTTACAATCGGGGGTTTGGATTGTGTAATTCGTCTCTGAGTAGGTCGCTTAGGATCGGCTTAGTTTGCACAAATAGTTCAAGTTCGTTCATATTTGAGAATGTTTTTAGTCTGCCCTCCCATATGAATGATAGTTTTGCTGGGTATTGGACCCTAGGTTGGAAATTTCTTTCATTCAATCGTTTAAATATGTCATTCCACTGTCTTCTTGCTTGAATTATTTCAAATGGGAGATCTGGTTTGATTCTTATGTCCTTTCCTTTGTACTTGAGGTTTTTTTTCTCCCTTATTGCTTTCAGGAGTTCCTCTTTCTCTTTGTTTTTTGCCATTTGGATTATTATGTGTCTTGGTGTTGGCTTATTAGGGTCTATTTTATCAGGGACTCTCTTGACTTCCTGGATTTGTCCTGACGTGCCTTTCCAGAGGGTGGGGAAGTTCTCAGTTATTATCTCCCTAACTACCTGTTCTTCCCCCTTCCCTATTTCCTCCCCTTCTGGTATACCCACAATTCTTAGATTGTTTCTTTTGTCCTTGTTCATTAGATATTGGATTTTTTCTTCCAGTGCTTTGCCTTTTATTTCTTTGTTGGTTTCTTGATCATTTTTTGATTGTAGTTTTCCTTCGAGTTCTTCGATGTGCTTCTCCAACTCTGTGTTTCTGCTCATAAGGCTTGTTACTTTGTCTTTTAGGTCCTTCACTTCTTTTTGAATGGAATCTCTCATGTTCTTTGACATTTCTTCTTTAATTTGGCTGATTCGTTCATCCATGGCTTTCTTATACTCGGTTGTTAGGGTTTCTTTCAATTCTTGCATTTCCTTCCTCATGACCGTTTTTAGGTCTTCTTCCCATGGATCTGTGCGTTTTGGTGGACTTGGAAACTTGATAGGATTTGTCATGTTGTCTCCAGTTATTAGGGATTTCCTTGATTTATGCATAATTCTTTGTATTTAATGGTGTGTTTTGGAGTGCTGTGGTTTCTAATTTCGGCCTGCTTTGGTTTCCTTCCTGAAGGTGTTTCTAGAGGGTGCTGTTGGGTGAGCTTGTTGAACCTAGCTCTTTCTCCTCCCCTTTGCTACCTAGAGTTCAGTCTTCCTGTAATAGTTATTGTTGCTTTTTCTATTCCTTATTTCTGTCAGCGGTGCAGTTCCTCTCCTGGCCACAATGGTTGCTGGTGCTGTTGAGCCTAGTTCTCAATCCCCCCTCCTTTCCCTGGGAGTCAGTGGAGCTCCGCCCCCTCCAAGCCTCTTGAAGGGGTTCCCTCAAACCGGCCCTTATGGCTCTGCCCTCACCCTTGGGGAGTCCCTGGTCCGCTCCACGGCCCAAGGGGGTGGACTGCTCTAGGTCACCTGAGGGTCCAGATGGCTGGCCCTATCTCCCTGGTCTATTCGGGTCACTCAACTTACCTTTCCAGGCGTCCACCTGGGGGGAGGGTCTCACCCGAGTCTCTCTTGGTGGTGCGCAGGGATCCTGTTGCCGGGCAAAGAGAGAGACTCCCTCGAGTCTCTCTTAATGGTGCTGGGGTGCTGTTGCCGGGCAAAGAGAGAGACTCATCCGAGTCTCTCTTAACGGCGCTGGGGTCCTGTCGCCGTGCAAAGAGAGAGACTCACTTGAGTCTCTCGCTGGGGTCCTGCTGCCGGGCAAAGAGGGAGACTCACCCGAGTCTCTCGCTGGGGTCCTGTAGCCGGGCAAAGAGGGAGACTCACCCGAGTCTCTCGCTGGGGTCCTGCTGCCGGGCAAAGAGGGAGACTGACCCGAGTCTCTCGCTGGGGTCCTGCTGCCGGGCAAAGAGGGAGACTGACCCGAGTCTCTCGCTGGGGTCCTGCTGCCGGGCAAAGAGGAAGACTGACCCGAGTCTCTTGCTGGGGTCCTGCTGCCGGGCAAAGAGGGAGACTGACCCGAGTCTCTTGCTGGGGTCCTGCTGCCGGGCAAAGAGGGAGACTGACCCGAGTCTCTCCTGGGGTCCTGCTGCCGGGCAAAGAGGGAGACTCACTCGAGTCTCTCGCTGGGGCCCTGCTGCCGGGCAAAGAGGGAGACTCAGCCGAGTCTCTTGCTGGGGTCCTGCTGCCGGGCAAAGAGGGAGACTGACCCGAGTCTCTCGCTGGGGTCCTGCTGCCAGGCAAAGAGCGTGTATGAATTTTTGTTAACAATAGTGTTTGTATAGGTAAACTTTGCAATTTATTTAATATATAACCTTACAGGAGCTACTTAACTTCACTGTGACTTAGTGTCTTTTACATAACATTGGTAAGTAATAATGTCTTCTTAACAAAAATTGTTCTCAATTAAACATATATATGTATTTCTTTAAAAAAAACTCTTTAAACTTATTTATTGATTGATTGGTTGGTTGGTTGTCGGGCCACACCCAGAGGTGCTCAGAGTGTGATATATATATGTATATATTATATCTAATTTATATTCCAGGAAATATGTACATATATATTTTAGGATATATATTTCCTAGAAAAGTGCCTACTACATGTAAGTCTTTAATTTTCATTGATTATTAATCTGTTTTGTACAGCAACATTAAAGCATGAGATTCTGAAATATATAGTGAATGAATTTATATAATAAATGTAATGAAATATTTTCCTTGAGCAATAAAACACATAAATTATGTTTTGTAATTACTAATACCAAGACCATAGTGTAAAAATATAAAATTGTACTATTTTCTACTGGTCATTAAAAATAGATATAGTTAATATATTTTATACCTTCTAATAATTTGTAAATTTCAATATTGGAGTTTAGGTATAAATTAATCATACAAAAGAAATTATTATATTTGAGGTTACCATAGTGATACATTTGTTGTTTTTATGCACATGGTTACACATCTCAAAAGCAGCACACTGCCTATGACCCTCCGTAATGTATTTGTTTCACTCTTATTTATTCCCGATTATGACTGCTTTGCTCGTTATTTACATTATTTTTGTTTATTTCATTTTTTAATCTCATTATTTAAGCACCATAATTACAAAAATGTTTGTAGTTGGGTTTTAGTTATAAAGAAAAAACAGCCCTTTCACCAGTGCAACATTCCCACCAGTGATGCCCTACATTTCCCTTCTCCCCCCCACCTTGACTGATTTCAATAAAGGCATTATATTTCTCTCACTCACTACCACTGTCATGAGAGTTGTCACTGTAGTTATTTCTCTAAGTGAACTCACCACTCTTTGTAGTAAGTTTCAAATTGTGGGCCAGTCCTTCCAGCCCTCATATCTATTAACTCTGTATTATTAGAATAATACGTTTTATTTTTCTTAAATTCCAAATAGGAGTTGAGACTATTCTGTATCTATCTCTCTCCCTATGACTTCTTTCATTCATCATAATAGTTTCCATGTCCATTCATATATAGGAAAATTTTATGACTTCATTTTTACTTGTGGTGGCATATTATTCCATTGTATATATGTACAACATATAGGGTAAGGGTTAGGGTTAGGGTTAGTTTCTTTAGTCACTCATCTGTTTCAGGCATCTGGGTTGTTTCCAGAGTCTGGCTATTGTAAAGAACACTGCAATGAAGATAGGCGCACAGAAGGCATTTCTCTGTTGTGTTATTGTGTTCCTAGTGTATATACCTAGGAGTGGTATGGCTGGATCATATGGGAGCTCAATTTTCAGTTTTTTGAGGGATCTCCATATTGTTTTCCATGAAGGCTGGACAAGACAGCTTTCCCACCAGCAGTGAATGAGATTTCCTTTCTCCCCACATCCCCATCATCGCTGTTTGCTCTTGTTCTTGAATGCCAGTCTCTGTGACATGATATGGTAGCTCTTTGTTGTTTTGGTTTGCATCTCCCTGATGATTAGTGATGAGCAATTTTTCATATGCCTTATGGCCATTTGTGTTTCTTCTTCGAGTAAGCATCTGTTCATTTCTTCTCTCCATTATTTGATGGAGTTAGATGTGTTTTCCTAAAAATACCCATGACATTCTTTAAAGAAGTGGATCAAACACTCCTAAAATTTATTTGGAACAATAAACACTCATGAATAGCTAAAGCAATCCCTGGGAAAAGGAATATGGGAGGCACTAATTTCCCCAATTTTAAATTGTACTCCAAAGCAATAGGTATTCTTTTTTTATTGTTTTATTGTGAACAAAGTGAATTACAGGTCTTTTACAGTAATATTTAAGGTATAAAGTGACAATGAATTAGGGGCATTCCCACCACCAGTGTTTTCTTCCCTCCAACTATGTTCCTGGCATGCATATTATATCTTTCTCCTTTGCCACCTGAACTGCTAGTGTAACTGTTTTCCTCTGTGTATAGCTTGTTGTAGATTGGGTATCAATTTTGTTGTAGTTGACTTTGGGTTTGGTGTTTAAATCTGATCATATTTTATTTCTACTCAATGATCATATGACTGTTTGATCCTGGTACCATCCATTTTTCCCCCTCAATTTATGAGGCAGAAAAAGATGATTCAAGTTATGTGGTTCTGTTTGAAAAACAAACAAACAAAAAAAAAAAGAAAACAAAACCAGGAACTACAAAAAAGCACAACAGAAACAACAACAAAAAAAGAGGTAGGAGGGCTGGTGTGGCAAGGTTTTGTGCTTTTTTATTTTTTTATTTTTTTTTTTTGCATAGGCTCAGTAAATATTGGAAAATTAGAAAGGGAGTTTCCTGGGCTTAAGACATATAGGTTTGGAGCTAGAGAGATAGCACAGCGGCAGGGTGTTTGACTTGCAAGCACCTGATGCTATTGTACTGCTATTGTACTAATTTTGCTACAATCAGGGTTTTGGATTGTGTAATATATCTTTGAGTAGTTCATTTACAGTTGGCTTGGTTAGTGCAAATAAAATAATGTGAGGTCATTCTTGCCTGAGAATGTTTTTAGTACTCCCTCCCATATAAATAATAGCTTTGCAGGTAGTAAACTCTAGGTTGGAAGTTTCTTTCATTCAGTGTTTGAATATGTCATTTCACTATCTTCTTGCTTGAATTGTTTCATATGGAAGATCTGGTTTGATTCTTATGTTCCTCCCTTTGTACTTGAGGTTTTTTCCTCCCTTAGTGCTCTAAGGAATTTATCTTTCTCTTTGTTTTTATTGCCATTTGGATTACTATATGTCTTGTTGGTTTATTAGGATCTATTTTATTAGAGACTCCTTTTGCCTTTCGGATTTGCAGCAAAGCCTCTTTCCAGAGGGTGAGAAAGTTTTCTGCTATGATTTCCCTCAATACTTGTTCTCCTTTCCCTGTATCTTCCCCTTTAGGTACTTCTACAATCCCTAGATTATAGGCTGAGAATATCTATGCCCACCCAGTGATTCCTGACTGTGAGAAACTGTGAGCGTTGCCTTGCGTGTTTTTCCACTGTCCTGTCTCTGGAACCTCTTGGGATTGGACCGAAAAGGGCCTAGAAAAATAGGTCTCCCAGAGACTCCAGCAAAGCACGGATGCTCTGCTTTGCTTCATGGCCCAGCACTCTTTCTAACCAATGAACCCCACCACAACACGCAGAAAAAATTACACTATAAGCGTGAAATGGGAAAACCTCGCAAACACCATGCATTGAGAATGAAGATGATAGCGCAGATTACCTAAAAATTCCAATCATCTGATTAACCTCTCATATAAGGAGTTTAGAATAGCAATATGGAAGATGAACAGGGTTTGTGTCTCCATTTCCTTATATCCTCTTTTATTTCTTGAAGCAGGGTTTTGTGTTTTTTTTTATCCATCCTTCACCCCTTTAGTTAAGTTGACTCCAAGGTATTTGAGTTTGTGTGACACTAATGTGAATGGAATTGTTTTATTCATGTCCATTTCTTCTCTATTATTATGTGTGTATAAGAAGAACATTGGCTTTTACATGTTAATTTTGTAGCCTGTCACTTTGCTATATAAATCTATTGTTTCTAAAAGCTTTTTGGTAGAGTTTTTAGGGTTTTCTAAATACAGCATCATGTCATCTGCAAACAGTGAGTGCTTGCCTTCTTCCTTTCCTAACTGGATATCTTGATACCATTTTCTTGCCTAATTGGTATGGCAAATACTTCCAGTACTATATTGAACAATGGTGGTGAGAGGGCTTGCTTATTATTTTAAATGTTATAGACTAGGGCCAAAGTGTTATACTTTGACAATAATCCTTTCATTGTTTTGTTTTATCTTTATGTACCACAAATGTATTAGATCAACCAATATTTGTCCCTTTCCCTGTAATTATTTCACTTAACATTCTACCCTGTACTTCTACTTAAGATGCAACAGACTGGAAGACATCTATTCTTATGATACTATATTTACATAATTTATTTTATGTAAATAAATAACAATATATTTTTATAAATTTACATTTTTTGTTTTGGGGTCACATCTAGCAGTGCTCAGGAGTTACTCCTGGCTCTGCACTAAGAATTTGCTTCTGGCAGGCTCAGGGGGACTATATAGGATGCTGGGAATCAAACACAGGGCATGCTGAATTGGCCAAATACTCTACTGCTGTGCTATAGCTCATCCTCTAAATTTACTACATTTTATTTATTTATATATTTATATATTATTATATTTTTGGTTTGTCATGCCTTAACTCTTTTACTTAATGCTAACTAAATATAAGCAAACAAATATAATTTCAGATTAATTCTTTCTGTGCAGAAGGTTCCTTTTTTATCATATCCACTTCTGTATTGGTTGTTGGCAGTCTCCTTAACATATGCTACTGTAAATAATGTGAGATATTTCACTTTGACTTTAAATATTGATTTAATAATAATAAGTGAAATTGAGCATCTTTTGACCATCTATTGGTCATCAATTGACCATCTATTAGCCATCTGTATGTCCTCTTCAGGAAAATGTTTATTCATCTGCTTTCCATTTTTTTATGGGGCTGCTCTTTTTTGGGGGGCATATCCCATGACATTCAGGGATTACTCCTGCCTATGCATTCAGAAATCACTCTTGGCAAATGCTGGGAACCACATGGGATACCTGGATTTGAAGTCAAGCTGACCCAGTCAGCTCTGCAAGGCAAATGCCAAACCACTCTGCTATTGCTCAAACCCCAGAAGACCACTATTTTGATTTTGTCTTTGTTGAGTTCTGTGTGTAATTTATATTTTGGATATTACCCTCTCTTGGATGAGTTGTCTATAAACATTTTCTCCCATTTAGTAGTTTGTATTTTTGTTCAAGTTCTGTTTGCCATGCAAAAACTTTTAATTTGATGTAGTCATGTTTATTTATTTTTAGTTTTCTTGTCTTGCCAATAGAGTCAAAACATTTATGAAAACTCTGCTTTCTATATCCTGAAGAATTTTTCCTCGGTTTTATTTAACGTATTTTATTAATTCTGTTCAAGGCAAATTCAAGTGCAAGGCAAATTCCCTTCCCACTGTACTATCTTTGCAAAAAAATTCTTTTTGCCTCATGGGTCTAGCTAAGGATTTGTGAGTCTTGTTTATTTTTTTTTAAAGACAGATGTTGGTATTGTGCTGTGATCGGAGACGGTCTGCGCTGTGGAGCCCCAGCGAGGTCGAGGTCCTGCCTGCCTGAGGCCGTGGCCTTGGGGACAGCCAGGGAGCCAGCGCCACCATGTCTGATCAGGACGCAAAACCTTCAACTGAGGACTTGGGAGATAAGAAGGAAGGAGAATACATAAAACTCAAAGCTATTGGACAGGATAGCAGTGAGATTCATTTTAAAGTGAAAATGATCACACATCCAAGAAACTTAAAGAATCTTACTGTCAAAGACAGGGAGTTCCAATGAATTCACTCAGGTTTCTCTTTGAAGGCCAGAGAATTGCTGATAACCACACTCCAGAAGAACTGGGATTGGAGGAAGAAGATGTGATTAAAGTTTAACAGAAACAAACAGGGGATCACTCAAGGATTTAAATATTCTTTTTATTTTTTTCTTTATCCTCAGTCCTTTTTTATTTTTAAAAATAGTTCAAAAAAAGACATCTGGTAATTTGAATTCTAGTGCCCGTTATTCATTATCATTTGTTTTCATTGTGCTGATTTTTGGTGATCAGACCTCAGCCCCTTGACATTGCTCTCCTTTTAGAAATGACGTGTGCACAGATTTACAGATGTTAAACCATCCTTGCATTCCTGAGATGAAACCTTCTTGACCATAGTGAATAATCTTCTTGATGAGGCATTTGGTCCTGTTTGCCAGGATTTTGTTGAGGATATTTGCATCTGTGTTCATCAGGGATTTGGTCTGTAATTTTCTTTTATGGCAGCATCTCTGTCTGGTTTTGATATCAAGGTGATGTTGGCTTCATAAAATCTATTTGGAAATGTTCCCAGTTTTTTAATTTTATGAAAAAGCCTGGCCAGGATTGGTAGTAGTTCTTTTTGAAAGGTTTGAAAGAATTTATTATTGAATCTCTCTGAGTCTGGGCTTTTGTTTTTTGGGGCAGATATTTGATTATTGTTTTAATTCCTTCATTAGTGATGAATGTTTAGATATCCTCCTACATCCTCCTTATTCAACCATGGAAGGTTATAAGAGTCCAATAATTTACCCATTTTTTCCAGGTTCTCGTGTTTGGTGCTATAGAGTTTCTCAAAGTAGTCTTTGATTACTCTCTGAATCTCTGCAATATCTGTAGTGATCTCCCTCTTTTCACTTTTAATATGGGTTTTCAGGTTTCTTTCTCTCTTTGTGAGTTTTGCCAATGTTCTATCAATCTTGTTTATTTTTTCAAAGAACAAACTTCTGCTTTCATTGATATTTTGGATCTCTTTTTTCGGGTTTCCACTTCATTGATTTCTGCTCTAAGCTTTCATATTTCCTTCTGTCTCACTATTTTTGGTTCCTTTTGTTGATCCTTTTCTAATTTTATAAGCTGCATCATTAGACTATTGAGGTATGCCCCTTCTTACTTCCTGATGTGTGCTTGCAAATATATAAATTTTCCTCTCAGTACTGCTTTTACTGTGTCCCATAGATTCTGATAGTTTGTATCTTCATTGTCAATTTTTTCCAGGAAAGTTTTGATTTTATCTTTGTTTTTATCTCGAACCCATTGTTTGTTCAATAGCAGGTTGTTTAATTTCCAGTCATTAAAGTTCTTCTGTGTCCCTTTGTAGTTCACATCAAATTTCCGAGACTTGTGGTCAGCAAAGGTAGCCTGCAAAGTTTCTAACCTCTTGATTTTATAAGGTATGTTTTATGTGACAGGATGTGGTCTATTCTAGAGAATGGCCATGTACATTGGAGAAGAATGTGTAACCAAGTTTCTGGGGTTGGAGTGTCCTCAATATATCTACTAGGCCTTTTTCTTTTATTTCTCTTTTCAGGGCTAGTATATTTTTGTTGGGTTTTAAGCTGGTTGATCTATGAAATGTTGACAGGGCTCTCCCACAATTATTGTGTTATTATTGAGATCCTCTTTCAAATTTGTCAATAATGTACTAGATATTTTGCTGGTCTCTCATTGGGTGTGTATATGTTTAGTAGTGTGATTTCTTCCTGTTGCACATATCTTTGATTAGTATGAAGTGTCCATCTTTGTCCCTTACAACTTTTCTGAGTCTAAAGTTCATGTCATCTGATATTAATATGGCCACCTCAGCTTTTTTAAGGGTGTTGTTTGCTTGGATGATTTTTCTTCAGCCTTTGATTTTGAGTCTATGTTTGTTCTGACTATTCAGGTGTGTTTCTTTTAGGCAGCAGAAGATTGGATTCATCTTTTTTATCCATTTGGCCACTCTGTATCTCTTAATTGGTGCATTTAGTCCATTGACATTGAGGGAGATGATTTCCCTGGGATTTAATGTCATCGGTGTGTATAAGTTTGGTGTGTTTCTTGGTCTGTCTTGAGAAATTAGGTTTTTCAGTTTTTCTTTTAAGGATGGTTTTGTATTTTTAGTTTCTGAGGAGCTGTTTCTTATCTGTGAAGCTATGTATACTTCCTTCAAACTTGAACATAAGTTGGTCTGGGTGCAGTATTCTATGTGAAGCATCCATTTTATTCAGTCTTGTCACAATCATCCACCATTATCTTCTGGCCTTAAGTGTTTCTTGTGACAAGTCTTCTGTAAATCTTAAGGATGCTCCTTTGAATGTAATTTCCTTTTTGATCTTGCTGCTTTCAGTATTCTATCTCTATGTGTTGATTCATCATTGTGATTAAGATGTGTCTTGGGGTGTTTTTCTTTGGGTCTCTTTTAGCTGGTACTCTTCGGGCATACAGGATTTGATTGCATGCAGTCCTTAGCTCTAAATGATTCTCTGTAATGATGTCTTTGACTGTTGATTCTTCCTGGGAATCCTCTTTCTGGGCATCTGGGCAATGGGACGCCAATGATGCTTATATTGTCTCTATTGAGTTTATCAAAGACTTCTATTTTCATCTGTTCACATTCTTTGAGTATTTTTTACATTGTCTGATAGTTTGCCTTAAGGTTCTTTTTCAATCTCTTCTGCTGTATAGAATTGTTCAGCATTTCATCTTCCAGTTCACTGATTCTGTCCTTGGCTGCTGTTACCCTGTTGGAGAGGCTTTCTCTTGAGCTTTTCAGTTGAGCTACCATGTTTTTCAGACCTGTTATTTCAGTTTGAAGTTTTCTAATTTCTGTCTTTGTGTTCTGTTCAGCTAGAGATATGTTTTCTTTGATTTCCATGAGAATACTCTATATTTCTATTCTAAAGTACTTATCTGAGAGATTAATTCAATGGATGATATTTTTTGGGTCATCAGAGTTAGTATCTTCATTCTCTCTGCATGGTGTTTGCCTGAGAGGTTTCCTCATTGTCATGCTTGTAGTGTGATTTTTTTCTGTGTGTTATAGTTGATTTTATTAGTTAGAAAGAGTGCACAGCTGTGAGCAAAGCAGAGAGTCCATACTCTTTTGGAGTCTCTAGGAGAGAGTTTTTGCTGGGCCCTTCTTGGCACTCTCTTGAGATGTTCATGAGACAGAAGAGTAGAGAAACACTTAAAGGCACCTTGTCCTTTCAGTCTCTCTCAGTTGGTGATCTCACAGTGTGGCAGACCACTCTCGCCTGCATTCACAGACAAAGGATTTGCCAGGGCACTCCTAGTAGCCAGTTTTCACTCAGCTTTCTTGGTCTTTCATCTTGGGCACCTCTAGGAGAGAGTTTTTGCTCGGCCCTTCTTGGCTCTCTTAAGAGATGTTCAGGAGACAGAATAGTAGAGAAACATGAAAAGGTGCCAGGTCCCCTCAGTCTCTACCAGTTGGTAATCTCACAGCAGGGCAGACCCCTCCCACCTGCCTTCACAGAAAAGGATCTGCTTTTCTGCTGGGGCAACCCTGGTAGTCGGTTATCATTCTCTCAGTCTTTCTTGGCCTTTTGGCTTTGGCACCTCTAGGAGAGAGTTTTCTTGGCCCTCACAGATGAGGTTCAGGAGACAGAAGAGTAGAGAAACAAAAAGGCAACAGGTTCCCTCAGTCTCTCCCAGTTGGTAATCCCAAGAATTTTATATTTTATTTATAATATTTTGAAAGTATTATTCCATTCACTTATTACTTATAGAGTTTTATTTGGGTAACTTGAAGTGAATTTTACATTATTTACATTATTTTGTAATTTCTCTTGTACTTAAGATTATGTATCTTTGTTACCTCTTTGGTTCTTGCTCTTTTGAGATATCTTGTCTTGGTGTTTTTTTGAGGGTTTTTTTGGGGGGCACTTTTTTCTGCTACTTGAATAATTACAAAAGTTCCCTCAATAGATTAAGAAAGTTCTCAGCTCTTATTTTTTTAACAGTCATTTTCCCCCTTTTTCTTTCTCCTTTCCTTCAGGAATTCCATTGGTCAAAGGTTTTCCTCTTGCTATTGTCTATATAATATCTTAAATTTGCTTCATTTTTTAAGATCGTATTTCCATTACTTTTTGTTGATGATGTCATGGGCCTTGACTTCAGGGTTACTGATCCCATTTTCTGTTTTTTATGTTCTGCTGCTGAGTCCTGCTACACTATTTTCTTTTAACTATTTCATTTCTATATGAATGATTTACTTCATAGTTTTCACCAACACTTCTGCATGTTTATTAACTCTCTCCTGTCTAGCCATTTACTCCTTTCAGTGAACATCAAAGAGATTGTTGCTCTGATGTCATTTTGAAGCAATGTGGAAAGTTCTGACTTATTTGAAGACTTCCTTGAGCATCTACTCCCTCTGTTGAAACAGCTAAAAGTCCTTCGTGTTATCATTAATTCTGGTGTTTCTCAGGTGGTTGAGTTGCAAGAGGTTTAAGCAGTGATGTATTGCACCCTTCACAATATCAGGACAATACTATGATTGGACTCAACTGGCATTAATTGGACTCAACTAGCAAAGACTTAGGGGTGTGGATTTCTTGGCAAAATCTGCAAGGACAGAGTTAGAGCTCTAAAAGAACAGGCTTTGGTGGGGGAGCTGGGTAGAAGGAAATAAGATAGCCTAGTAGCAAGTGTAGGGTGTGGAGTGTGTCAGGAAGCAAAGCATGAGCAGGTCTGAGGTAAAAGTTGAATGGCACGAATATGAAAGAGGAATGAAGCAGCTGATACTCTATTTACCTGAAATAAGAAGCTTAAACTAGGCATAGAGTTAGGTACTAAAAAAGGCAGGGTGACAGGAACAGGAACAGTACTCTGGATACAATTTATCTGTGACAGGGAACTCTGGCATAATTTTTGCTGGTGTTCAGTGATGAAAAATGAATTATGCTCTAACCCAAGGTTGTTTGTAATAAAGATTTAAATTACATTGTTTATTTTTTTCCTATGAAGACATTAGGTAAAACATTTGTGAGGGAGGAGCTATAGGACAGTAGCTGGACAGTAGCTGGATTCAGATGCATAATTTCCATCTGTACCTGAATTATTTGGCAAAGAACACTTAATTTGGCAATTTTAAAAATAATAACAATAAGGCATTGGGTGCTAGGATACTGCTCAGCACTAGAGTTCTAGTAGAGGGTTCGTCTAATTTAATATTTTAGTTAGTGATTTGGATAGAAAGAGAATAAATTGCTTATCTAATCTTCCAGTTTTACAAAGAAGGGCGTTATAATAAATCTCATTGATGATCAACTGGGAACTTAAAAGAGCAGAACAGAAGGGAGGATTGAACTAAAACAAACTGGCTACATTCAGGGATAAATGTAAAAAGATATTTATAGAAATTACAAATGATGAAAATAGTAAAAGTTTTATACAGTGATTAATTATTCAGCCTGATCATTTGCTCAGAGATACAGATATAAAAATTATTCCAGAGAAAAATAAAAATAAATGGGCAATGATTGTTATGTTCATAGAAGCAGAGAGATGAGTATCTAATTAACCTAAACTTAACCTTAACAGGAAGGGACAACTAAAGTTATCCCAGTGAAATAAAATGTTAAACTGAGAAGAGTTGAATTACAGCCATATGAAGTATGAAGCAGCACACCAATAAAAACTAGTATGTTGTGTGCAGAAAAACAGGAGCAGTGGGGACAGAATGTGGAGACAGAAACAATGAGACTATAGAAGCAGACTGAACTAAGAAGACCTGATTTGAATCAAGACAATATTTTTTGAAATGGGCATGAAAATTAAAGAAAAGATTTAACCAAGAAATGGCATGCTCAGATTCGCATTTCATGTGAATAACTTGGGAAGTAAAATGAAGGACAATTGTGTTGGATGACAAGAAAAAAAAGGAAGAGAAGACAAAATCTTTAATTAGCTTAGTGTCACCGCAAGTACTCAAGGCTTTGATAAGGAGACTAGCAGGCCAAGATATTGTGAAGGTAGACAAAGAACTACAGGGTCAAACAGAAAATGTCTTGATTTAAGAAAGAAAAAAATGAAGTATCAATTGTCACCCAAGTAATGACTTTAAAATGATCTTTGAATTTAAGATAGACAAATTTAAACCAATTCTTAATAAAATAATTTTAGAAGATTGTAAATATAAAAAACAAATCAAAATATATTTAAAAAAATAAATAAGTGAAATATAAACCGTATGAAAAATACTTGGTGCAAAAATGAAAGGGAAGAATTTAGGTAGGTAGTAACTACATGAAAATTTTGTTTATTTAATAATGGAAGAAATTTTAAAAACTCTAAAAGACAGAAGTGGTAGGACCAATTTTTAAAAAGTGGGAAAAAAGTGATACAAGTTCCCTGTGGAAGAATAATTTCATAGTTGGAGAGGTTAGCTTTGACCAAAACATAATCATTCTAATGCTGTAGAAAATGAAAAGTAAATGAGAATAAGTCATGGTTAAATATCTAGGTAAGGTGTTTAAAAAATTAGAGGGAAATAATTTTATTAGTTGAATAATTATATAAGTCTTATACATCTTTTCTTGTTTTAAAGGACAATATTATAAGAGTTTAGTGTCCTGACTTGACAAACTTCTGAAAAAAGATCCCAAAAACAACAAGATGACAGAACTGCTAAAAAAAAAATATGGTAAAAAAATCATTAGCATTGAGTAAAAATAAAAAGTAATCAGACTTAAATACCCAACTCAAAGTTAATGATAATAGAATTCAGAGAACCAAACCACAACAAGCAATACACAAAAGGTACCTGTTGCACTAGCAGCTCAGGAGGCTAAGAGTGGAGGTATAGAATGCATGCTGGGATCAGTGGCAGAAGGAGGTTGTCACTATTAGTGGAAATTTTCCTAATTCACTCTAAGTACCTTAAATATAACTGTGAAAGACTTGTAATTCACATTGATCTCAATAAAAATTTAAAAGTATATATGGTAATAATATACTTTCAGACTACATTTAAATTAAAATTGAATTATGTTCAATTTTGAATGGCCACACAAAAATTATATTATAAAATCAGGTCATGTTCAGAAAAAGGATGTGAAATTATTGTAATGCCATAAATCTAATAATCAAAAACCAGTTAAAAGAGGTTAGTAGTCTTTATTCTAAGAGAATTGTAGAAATAAAACTATCATAGACCATAGAAAAAATATTTTTTCAAAGAGTTTCCTTAAGTAGAAATAGATGTGACAAAGAGGTGTTTTGTTATATTTTAAAGAAAGATTATCTCTAATACAGCCACACAACTCCCTGTCACTAAAATTATGTAAGTACTTGCAGTAAAAATATGTCAGAAAATTTGTAATAGGAATCCTTTAATTTGGAAAAAAAAAAGTGCATAGTATTGAATTCTAAGTTGCCATGATTCTACTCTGAGATATAATTTAAAATATACTTGATAGGTTATTAAACTTATCAGGTTTAGGGTCCAATAATTTATAAAAGCTTTGTAACAGGAAAGCAGATCAAATGTCAAGTTTAAGGATTACAGTATTAAGATTTGACACTAAAATTTATAAATGGATTCAACTGATATGTCTCTGAAATAAAGAACTGGTTCCAAGAACTAAAATTAAACCTCTAGGAATACTAGTTAAGGAAGATGACTGAAAGCTTGCCAGGACCTGAAACAAAATGTGAAAGAAACGGCAACTAACAAACTTCTAACCTACAGGGACAGAGTTAATATGTATGCAAGTGTGAGAAGAGAAAGTCAAAGGAGCAAGGAAATAAACAAATATTATTTATTTAAGTATCTAAACAAGTTTAGAAAGGAAATGAAGTTGTTGTGACACAAAAGGATCCCAAACAACCAGGGAAACAAACATAGTTATAGGTTTTCTTCTCCATACAAAAGTAAGGCACTTCTACTTGATATTATTTTCCAGGTTACTTGGTGGTGGGGAGGGTGTGCTTTTACCATAAATATATTAATGATTTACACCCACAATAAAAAATATATTGAATTATACATAAAAATAAGCATTATAATATCTGTTGAATAGAGGAGAAAGCCAATATGAGAGGTAAAATATTGCCCTCAAAGTAAGTGTTCACTATCAACCAATGAGGTGATTATAACTAGCTAAAAATAAGTAAGACTAACAAGCAGAAAATAGAAATCCATTAAAAATATAATGGTATTATAAGTTGTAAGGCTTCAAGAAGTAATGAACTAGGAATTGGAGGAGCTCAAAAGTCTGTTTTTGACAAATTCCCAGATGATATCCATGCCAGCATGAACAACATCCCAAATACTATCTTATTTAGTTTTGCCATTACTCTCTGGGGAAGACATTATCATTTCCATTGTTCTGAAGTAAAGCAAAGTTAAGAAAGAACTTTAACACACTAACTTGTATAGCATTAAAAAAGGAGGAAATAATTTGATCCTAAGA
This sequence comes from Suncus etruscus, assembly GCF_024139225.1. Lineage (NCBI taxonomy): Eukaryota > Metazoa > Chordata > Mammalia > Eulipotyphla > Soricidae > Suncus > Suncus etruscus. The sequence goes on from NC_064858.1 coordinate 46,308,471, forward strand.
ATGCCAAATTGTATGTTTATCTCTCTTAGCAATTAAGTGTAGAGTTAATGACCTATAAATGAAACAATTTAATAAAAATAAATATTAATGACACAATACTAATTTCATTTAATGACAAAACTAGCAAAAATAAATTTTATTGTAAAAGATTATATTTTCATATTGCAAGAAATAAACTACTTTACTTATATGTTTAGTATTCTTTTCATATCAAAAAATATAACAAATTAAAATAGCATTAGAAAATAGGTTAATTAAATTTTCTATATAGACTTTTCAACTCCTTTTAGCCTACACCTTATAATAGCAGTAATAATTGTCTTGAAACACGTAAGGTTTTACACAACATAAATAAATATCTTTGTGTAATTTTTGTTTGTCAAACTAAGGAAATTCTTTTGTTCTCTATAAATTTTAGTAAATCTTTACCAAGTAATGGTCAAGATAATCATGCTGTTTATCCAAACAATTTATCATCTCATTTAACATTAGTTTTGTCCTCTAGTAACTTGGTACAAAACAAGTTTTTTTATATTTAAATTAAATAACCACATATAATTTCAAAACAGCAAATATTATTGATTTGAATGCAATAATAAATAATGGTTTCTAGAGAGGTGTGGTTAGAAGAATTGGGTAAGAAGACAAATTGCACCTAATAGTCTCTGAGTTCTAACGTATAACTTAGCAATTATAGAAAAAAGTTCTGCTGTCTTTATAAACTTCAAAGTACCTAAGATATTAGATCTTAATTGTTCTTGTCACAGAAAAGTGATTATATGTTTGTGACCTGATGGAGGTATTAATTAACATTTTATTGGTAATCATAATATAATAGATGTGGGTATCAAATCAACACTATCAATATTAAACAAACACATTCTGATATGTCATTATCTCTCAGTAAAAATAAGTTATCTCATATACATTAATAACCACTTGCAAATAAATAAAACTGAAAAAGGATGCAACCATATTATAAAGAAGACTTCAAGTAAACAGATAGAACTTTTGGGGGAATATATAGCAAGTAAACTGAAAATAAAAGTCAAGGTTGGAATGATAGTGCAGCAGAGAAGTCACATGGGAAGTCTCATGGCTAATCTGGCACCCTAAATGGTGTGCAAAACCAGCAGTGAACAGAGTGAGGACTCCCAAGCACTAACAGGAGTGGCCCCAAACAAACAAACAAACAAAAATAATAAAGCCAGGAACTTTTGAGCAACTTTCCACTATAAGACTCATACGTATAAAGCCCATTCTGGAACCTGAGATCAGTCAGTGGCAAAGAACTTGCCTTGCCAGGGTGTGGTCTCATGAGTTCCATTTTCAGTGATGCCCATGTGTGCCACGCATGAACCTGAGAGCTGCTTGCACCTCTAATGTTGGGTGATCCCTCACCTCATATTTCCATAGTGATTACCAGAACTACGTATGTGCAAATTAAACTGACAAGCAAGTAGAAAAGCCAAGAGTTTGATGCTCAGGCCAACCCATGTGTGAATACCACAACTAAAAATGCAACTCCAATAAGCACCACAAATAATATTCAAGTAAAACATGCAAAAAATGTGTGCCATTCCCTCTCTCATTATTACAATATTAACTGATGAACAAGAGGGGAAAGGGAGTTAATTAAAGATTTATAATAAGTTTGGATAAACATTTATTTAGCCAGCATTTGGGCACCCATTGGATACGAAACTGGATGCTACCATTGATTCATTCCATCCACCCTTATCAAAAAACTACTTCTGTCTGCACCACCCCTCCAAAACTTGATAGGGACAAGTATGATTTAGTATAACTTTTTTGCAGAGTTTATATTCCAAACAGCAACCTAATTCAATGGTCTTGCTGTTGGTGAAACCACCCTAATTGACCCAGTTAAGGGAAATCACCGTGCTGGTGTGATAAAACAGGGACATGAACCATCCAGTAGGTAATTATGATGTTGCCAACATGTTCACACAGTTTCATTTAATCACACTCATCTGTAGGTCATTAGTAATTCTACATTACTCATGCAAACCCTGAGAAGCAAAGACTTCCATCCCACAGAGTTCTCAAAACCGGAGGGAGTTTAAAGGCCAGGGTTAAAATCCATATTTGAGCACCTGGATTGTTATTGAGAGCAAACACAGTTAGATGGAATTGTTTCCAAGTTCCGCATTGCAACTATCAGCTACCACTGTCTACCTTGCTCACTCTCACTCTGCTTTCTTTTCAAAACTCACCAGTCATTTCATCCTCTCCTATGCTATGCTGATGACTCCCACATGTAAACTTAACTGTGGAATGTAGAATGCAAAGACAGAAACTAAAGTATCACTGTTAAAGCATTATAAGTCTTAGCATTTCCTAGAGAGCAATTAGCAATCTTATGTGCAGATTTAAATATCTAAAAAAATAAAAGTGGATGGGACTCAGGGGCCGAGTGGTCTCAGGTGCATTGAGTGGGGAAAACAATCAGATCTAAATACAAGCCAAAGTCAAGGACAGTAAAATCACAAGACCCAAACTATAAAAAGCTAAATACAAATGGACCTGTTACACTAGTAGTCCAGTAGGCTAAGGATGGAGGTTTGGGATGCATGCTGGAAATTCTGGTGAAGGGAATGACCCTAATTCACTGCCATTATATACCTGAAATAAACTGTGAAAGACTTGTAATTTAATGTGGTCTCAATAAAGAATTTTAAGAATTAAATATGTCTAGCAGCCCAATATCAGTAAAAAACATTGCAAGATATTGACAGAAAAGTTTTAAATGCAGGAATCTTTGCAAAGCCCTAAAAGACCAAACGTCATAGAAGAAATGCACTGTAATTCTAAACAATAAAAAAAAGGCTTTGTTAGTTGTATTTTTAAAACATTATGTTCGTTTGAGTGGTTAACAGCTATACCCAACACTGCTCGAGGTTTATAACTGACTCTGACCTCAGAGATTACTCCTGGTAATGCTGGGGGCTAGATAAGGCCAGGGAATGAACTGCGGCTGGCCAAGCACAAGGCAAGTGCCTTAACCCTTGTACTATCTCCTCCTCTTTCCAGATGCAGGTTTTTTAAAGTATCTCTGGTGTGAACTCATTTACATAGAGAAAAAGAAATAGAGACAAAGGTAGCTGTTAAAAATAGAATGTTGCTGCATTCAAAATAGTAATTCCCACCCCCTGCTCTTTGCCTTTTTTTTTTTTTAAAGCCATGTGTATTTATTGCTTAGATAATCAGGAAGTAAAATAAAAGCAAGGAACAAATACACCTCTGAGACAAGCCCTTACTCCAACACTATGAACTGCATCCTGAAGAGAGATGAGGGTGATGCTGTACCTTCCAAATATTGCTCCCAGAGACAATATAACTTCTTTCCAATGCCTACATTTTGGTGGATAGTGGTGGAGCACTCTGCTGTGAGTTGAAGGTATTTGTTTCTGATTAAAAAAAGTCACAATATACTAACAAGCTCCTTTCTTTCTTCTACTCTCTCCATTGACCAAGCAAGATAAAAGCTTTCAAATGGGTGAATGAAAGCATTGGATACTAGGATTCTGCAGCCTTGGGTCTGTATCTCTCATGAGAATCCAATTCCTATACAATCTAAAAAAAAATGGAATTCAAAGTTCGGAACGTGAACAAAACATAGTCTAAAACTGTTTCCATTTACTATATAGGCATTGGGTTTCCTTTCTAAACATCCACATACCTTACAAAAACAAATTGTTACTAATTTAAAAGACAATTCCTCTCCATAGATCCTCTATTATTACTATCTCTCCCCCAACAAACGTATAATACACATTTTAACCAGCAGGAAAAGTTCATATTGTCTCTTCTAAAAAATGAAAATTGCTCATTTTCATTCTGCTGTGGCATGGTTCAAGTTAATGAGGTGCTAATGTGATATTAAAGTAGTAACTCCTGCAGTTCTAACTGCCATCACAGGGCAGTTGCCATCACAATGGTATTACTAAAGACTGGGATTTTACTTGATTTCCATAAGAAAATGGTAGCAGAGACTCATCACATGATAATCATGGTAGCTTAGTAGCTTCTTTATTTGTTTTAGAGAACAGAACGGGTTCATTCACAAAGAATTAAGTGATAAAATGAGCCATAATGTAATTGACATTGGTATGTAGCCATTTCTTTTTTGAATTTCACAATAAATAAATGGAGAATTTTTAAGCTTGTAGAAAATAAGAACCTATGTGGATAATAATATGATTTATTATTTTGAGGGTGAGCTTTTTGTGAAGGATTAGTACTTATTAGATGTATTCCTTTAACCTCAAAAATAAGTATTAATATTAGAACATGCACGTTTTCTCTTTAATTTGAAACCTAAAGACTATTTATACAATCTGTTATTGAAATATCCAGGATTTCCTGAATTCTGAAAACTTTTGTGTCATCAGACAATTCAGAGTTTTGCTGAATTTAGGCAGAACAGTAAAACACTTCCTTAAAAAACAAAAGCTGATGTCTTTTATTTGAAGTTTCATGGGCTCTTTTGGCTTAATCAAGAGGACTAGTTATGTAATCAAGAAATAGGAATTGAAATGTTTGTCTTAGACACTTAATAGCTAGATAATTTTCTCTTTTAAAAATTTGTAAATTTAATTAAAGAACCAGGATTTACAAAATCATTGATAATTAAGTTTTGTGCTAGATCATTTTCTTCGAGGTAAGTTCCATTTTCACACATATAAAATGACACTCACTCAAGAGTTATTTGAAGATGCAAATATGACCAAACTTTAATAAATTAAAGCAGACTAAAAAATTGCCCACAATTCTAACTAATCATTTTTATTTCAGGAATTCTATTTTGAACGTGAGCTTTTGAAATAAAATAAAGGCTTAATATATATAAAATACTTACAGTCTGTGTTTTTCAGCTATAGTCATAAAATTTTTAGGAACCTAATAGAAAGTTCTATAGATCTGCCAAGCTAAAATAAAATATTTATTTCGTTTTAAATATAAAGAATTTTGGTTGGATCACTATATTTATTGGTGCAAATGAATAAGGCCAATCAATTGCTTTCCTTGTGGAAATTATTGTTTGAGTCCATTCTACATGAAATAGAACAAATTATTGCTTTAATATTTTTGTTTTGGCTTGATTTGGGGGCCACACCCAGTGACACTCAGGGGTTACTCCTGGCTATGCCCTCAGAAATCTCTCCTGGCTTGGGGGATCATATGGCATGCTGGGGGATGGAACTGAGGTTTGTCCTAGGCTAGCGCAGGCAAGGCAGATGCCTTACCGCTTGCACCACCGCTCTGGCCCCTGATTTAATATTTTTAGATTTGTTTTATTTGGGGGGGGTCGCACGAAGCAGTGCTCAGGGGTTACTCCTAGATCTATGTTCATAAATTGCTCCTGGCAGGCTCGGGGGACCATATGGGATGCCAAGATTTGAACCACCGTACTTCTGCATGCAAGGCAAATCCCCGGCCTTCATGCTATCTCTCTGGCCCTAATTTAATATTTTTAAAGACATATATCTGGCCAACATTCTGGAGGTGATTGTGGTACTGAAACATTCTATGCTTGTATCATTAATATAACAGTATTTTAAATCACAGTCCCCAAATGAAGACAGAAAAAAAAAAGGAAAATAAAGTCATCTAGCTGATATACTATACAAACATTAATAAAGCAGTAGAAATTATCCCAAAGCATTAAGCAATAATGTGCTTATATTTGCTGAGTACAGGGCATTTTATAAGGTCTCAAGGAGCTATAAGAGGGGTTTGATTGGGAAATAAATTGCACTCAGCCCATTCAGAACGGATGGTGGTTCAAATGCTGGCATCTCGTGTGGTCCACCGTGCCTGCCAGGAGCAATTTCTGAGCACAGAGCCAGGAGTAACTCCTGAGTGCTGCTGGGTGACTCAAAAACCAAAAGAAAAAATAGAAAAGAAAAAAAAAGAAAGAAACAAACTCCATTTCCTGTCTCTTTATTCAATCCCACCAGCTCTGCTTGTCTAACTTCCAAACAATGACCTTCCCTTTGTGTAAGAATTCATTTACACAAAGGGTTGTGTATAAAAAGGTTGCTATAAAAATATTTAAATAGTTGAACTAGTTCAGTGTTCTTACTTTAGAAATGAGACAATCAAGCCAAAAAAGGGTGGCACAAATCACCTAAGATTCTTCAAAAGTCATTCCTAAAATCAGAGCCAGAAAAAAAATGTGTCCGGACATCCAAGCCAACTTATTCCTGCCTCTTTGTTCTTTTGATAATACAATTAATTCCTTTCATGTGCTGAATGCTGATAACCAGGCTAATTTTTTTATATATTGATTAATGACTTCAGCAAATACTCCAATACCTTCCTCCATTTGAAGATGAAGTTCAAGACTATTGAACATGGCTTAAGCAACAGTACAGCAGATAGGAGACTAACACAAGTTCAGTTCTCAGCATCCTTTATGGTTTCTGATACCCATTCCTGAGCATAAAATCAAAGCAAGATCTAAGCACTAGTTGGTTTGGCCAAAAAAAAAAAAATTAAAAATGGATGTGAGTAGCATGCAAACCTTTGCAAACCTACATTTAAATATAGCCTGAGGCATTTAAATCTGGCTTGATTCCAAATTTTGTACATGTTTTTGCTAAGTGTGATTAAACTTCAATGCTTTGTTAACCCTTGAAACCCATGTGACGTGGAAAGACAACTAAGTGAATAGTGAATAGATGCTAACTGTTGGCTCTTTAATTTATTGAAATTGAGGCAAAGTGGAAATGCCAAATAAAAACATTATTTGAGATATGATTATCTATTTTGAGCATGGAATTATCATTTATCACCTATTTTGTGTTGGTTCTGTGTTTTATTCAAATGAAAATTTGGCTTTTACATTCTCCACTGTATAAGTTAGTATGGATTTTTATGTTATTAATCTACTTGTTTGTTCAAAAGTTCTACTGCTTATATTTCAAAGAAAATTTGTCAGTGTAGTACACTATAAAGGTGAATATTGTAAAGATATTTCCCCATTGTTAATATCATTTATCAGGTTTCCTGTGTAAAAAAATTTTTTTGCCTCATGTGTCCTATAACATAAGTAGCAATGTGGTTTCTAGTATAATTATGACATATCATTGTTTTTGTCCTCTTTGATTTTTAATCAAAATAAATCTGTAGTTTACATATAGAATGTGAAGGTAATTTAAGGTGTGGAGTGTCTAAAAAAATCTCTCTAATGTAAAAATACTATTCCAGGCAGACCTAAACAGGCTATAAAAGAAAAATGATCTATAAAAATAAAAATCAAATTAAGGAGGCAGAGAGTACAATGGATGAACTTTGGCTTACACATGGCAAACGCCTGTTCAATTCCCTGCACCACTATGTTTCCCAATTACTACCTGAGCACAGAAAGAGCAGTAGGAGTAAAGCATGACTATTTGGTTTTTTTAAATATTATTATTTCATTTAAATGCTATGCTTTACATAGTTGCTCATAATATATTTGTTGCTACCAGTCAATCCAATTTATTTTCCAGCACCAATCCAATTACCAGTACAAAATTTCTTCCATTATTGTCCCCAGATATTCACCTATCCCCAAGAGCACCCCCTTGGCAGACACAAAATAATTTACTTTATATTACTTGCTCACAACCAAGTGGTAATGGGATTAGAAAAAAACTACAGCAAAATAAAAATTGTGAAACTATTATTATGTCTTTCAATGGGATCATTAAGTCATTCAGTTCAGCTGCTAGTTGAGTATTCTGTGCTATTGGTCTTGTTTGTTAACCTTAGGTGGCGTCTATGACACTTTGATGTCTAACTTGCTGTGTTCCTTCTGGGTGTTAGTATTAAAATATTTGGAGATGTTACAGAGTCTCAGACATGCTCCCGAAATATGAAGTTCTGTTATAGTATCAGATGTGTCAGATGTGACCGTGACTGCCAGGGATTCCAGGAAGGGCTGCCCACATTCTGAGTGGTTCAGTTTTAAAGTTATTGAATGTGATAAATTAATCCAGATCAGCTCCCTTTTTATTCCTATGCAACGCCTTAAACATGTCAATATCATCTCATGAGAAGTCACCTGTGATTATTATGCTTTCAATTTCCTCTCTCTGATCTTCATTTCATTTTCCATTGTGTTAAACTATATAATCTAACCCGTGGTGTTATATGCTCTGTTCCATTTTTTTAAATTATGTCCACCCTTCTCTTTTTTGAGTGTATCACTTTGGATTATTTATTGTACTATTGTTAAATTTAGTAATCATTAGTCTACTGTTAGCTCATCAAAGACTATTATTATATATACATGTACATATATAATAAACAGGGAGCCAACGTTTAGAAAATTAAAAAATGCATGAACAAAATGTATACATCCAGAACTAAAAAATTAAACCAGTACAAGTAGAAAATTTTTGTTCCTGTATTCAGCATACAAGAATACAGGAATCAAAAAACAGAAGGCAAATTATATCAAGTGTGGAGTCATAAATAATGAGATGTGAGTCTCTACCATAAACAAAGTATTGAAGATATTCAAATTTAAAGATACTAAGAAAACAATAAAAAAAAAAACCTATGTCTTTGAGTTTTATGAACAAAGCAGCCTTTTAAGAGTACTATGACAAAATAACCTTTTAAGAAAATGTGTCTCGGCCCGGTTTGAGACCGAACAAAAGGGAGACAAATCAGAAACAAAGAAATTAAGTATTTGATTATCACCATAGGTTCAGAGTAAAGAAGTCAAGACCTAGATTAGTATGTGGTGGGGGTGGAGGAGATGAGAACAATTTGGGAGACACTGTAGAGAAAGAATTTCTAAGACTGGTTGGCTGATTCCATAACAGAGGGGAGGGAAAAAGAGAAATCAAATATGCAAAGCTTCATGCTGGGATAATAGTAGTGCAATTTTCTCACCAGTGTCTTCAATTCTTCTCTTTGTAAGAGCTCTCTCTCTCTCTCTCTCTCTCTCTCTCTCTCTCTCTCTCTCTCTCTCTCTCTCTCTCTTTCTCTCTCTCTCTCTCTCTCTCTCCTCTCTGTTTTTAAATTTATCCTGCCTAAATTAACATAAATGTTTGGAAAAGGTAGAAAACAAATCCTCAAAATGTTTTTGAGGTAAACCATTTCTGAAATATGAACCTGTTCACCAGCTAAAACCCAGTTGGTATTCAAACTGTGGCTTAAACACTCTGTCCAAACATGACAGATGTTGGTATTAATTGATACACAAGTTTTATTTTTTGTCAGCTTCAATAAACAAAATTTTCTTGAATTATGCTTTATTAAATACACTGACCAAATCCTGGCAATACCTATAGACCTCTATAAGGTTAACTGAAAATTAAACTCTTGGCCTTCAAGAAACAAGAAAAGAAAGAAAAGTAAAGAAAAAATGTAGATAAAACTTATTCTAAAAAATGTTTGTACCCCTTTCACCAGCCTCCATAGAATTTTTAATGGCTTTTAAAAATGTAAAAGAGTATAAAAACATACACATAAAAAAACAGAAAACATTTTTATAGTATTTCCTCTTATCTTTCTTCCTAATATTTCTCATTATCTTTTAATGTAGACTATAGTATTCATTTCAGAGAAACATGGCAAGATAGACTTATTTGCAACTTTTTTTCCTAACAGTTAGACATTTTACAAATAACTCTTTAACACATCTGGAATTAAGAAAAGGAAATTTACTTTTCATCAAACGTGGTTTATAATATAAGCCACATATACTGAATAATTACTTCCTTGTAACCGATTTACATTATATATTTAGTCTGGTTCATTAACCTTAAAAGATCCAGCTACCCAAACACCAGCTATAAATCCCTAACTTCTGCTCTGTGTCCATTGTAAACCTGCTCTCTCTCTCATCTGAGACCTTGGCCAAATGCTTTGAACTTCTATTCCCTTCTGTTTACAAGCATCACTTTTCTTTTCTGTTCTGCAATAAGCATATGTTGTGGGCTGCCTTTTAATCTAGCACTTCACTTGGTTTCTTTAACCCCTCAGTCCACTGTTGTCTTCAACATTACCTAGACTAGGTACCCATGAAGGTCAATCAGATGCTACCACATTTGTTACAGATCTAGCAAGCTTGGACAGGCTCTTAATCTCCAGTTATCCTCTGTAATGATTCCTTCAAACTCCCAGCTGTGTTTGTCAGCTTTATTTAAACTGGGTTGGCAGAATGTCCTCAAGGTCAAAGAAGTTGATCAGTTCAGTTTTCTACAATTCTGGCTCTTTACATAATTTCTTATCATTCTTTGTCAGATCTCCCAATGCCTTGATAAAAAGATTTCAAGTTTATCATGGTTTTTAACTTCCCTCAAACAGAAATAGATTTATTCTACATTACAATATGCTGGTTCAATTAAATGCACATGTGTTGCTTCTTGGCCCACGTGTTATTTTTTTATATGCAGAATCAGATAATGCTTACCATTTATAAAGACTCAAGGTATAATAATGATAAACATTGTAGTGATGATATTAGGCCATCAGAAAGCTGTAAATCTATAAAAAAAAAACAACTGGTTCTAAAAATATTTCTGATACATTCTCTTTAAAATAATGCTTATTGGGGGCAGATGTGGACAGAAATTGGCTCACTAGAATAGATCACAGGCATCCATTTTATCCTAACACCACATGAAGCAACTCTTGAGCACAGAAGTAGAAGTAGCCTCCCAAGCACTGAGGAGTGTGGTCCAGAAAACAAAAAAAGAAGATAGTTCATATTTTTAATATTTCTCTTCTTTCTCATTACTGTTGTTACTGCTTTTGGATGATCAATTTTTATAGACTAGGCTATATGCTGGGTCGACAAAATTTCATTGACTGTGATTATTGGGAACATTTACTTATGTTGTACTAGAGATCATATTCTTCTGATACTAAGGATCCCAGTGCCAGTCCGACCAATACAGCACTTCATACATATTTTGATATCCCATATTATAAAGTAGGCACTCTAATCTCGGGCCATGACAATAATTTTTAATTATAGAAAAAGTTGAAACAACTATTATTGTAATATGACTAAATAAAACATATTTTGTGTTATCTATATCTTATTTCTTCAATAACAAAACATTTAGAAATGAATACCAAAAGAAGTAGTATAACAATGACATATAAAGCATAAATAAAATTTAAAAAATGATTTTAAAAAGGGGGATGAAAATAGCAGAGGAGTGGAGTTTATGTTGCGGGCTACCACTATGACAATGGTTGTTAGAAATGATTACTCTTGACAAAAACTGGGTGCTGAAATTAGATAAAGTGATATGCATGATACCTCTTCAGTAACAATATTGCAAACCACAGTGTCTAAAGGAAAAATAGGATGAGAGAAAGAGAGAGAAGAAAATTGTCTGCCATAAAGGCAGGCAAGGAAGAAGGTAGGAAGGGGGCAAGAGAGAAACTGGGGACATTGAAATAGGATATGTGCATTGGTGAAGATATGGGTGTTGGACATGATATGACTGAGACTCAATTATGTACAAGTTTGTATTTCACAGTAATTCAATTAAAGACTTCATAAAAAATAAACAATGAAAAGGGTATCCCTAGATCACCCTTAGCCCCAGAATATAGGGAAGAAAAGTATTCAAGTGTGTATTGGGGGGGGGGGATAAAAAGTAATAATAGGCAAGGATCAAGGGACTTCAGGTATATCAGTGGTATTAAGGAATGACAGAACTAAATACCAAATGACACAGTCAACAAATATGAAACCCTGAGAGCAAAACCAAAACCAACTTAAAAATATACTTGTTTCATTCAATATGAAGTTGTTCTGATAAAGGGAGAGACGTGGCAAAAGCTGGCTCCCTGTGAGTGACACCAGGCGGGGAAAATCCGCGAAAGTACACCGGCCCAGTGGGGCTCAGCTGTGAAAGACTGTGAGTGTGACCTGTCTATGTCTGTCTACTGTCCTCTTGCGTGAAACTCTTGCGAGTGGGGCAAAAAGAGCCTCCAGAAACCTCGCTCGCCCAGACGCCATTTTCAGGGAGGGACTTCAGAGCATAAAAACCGGCTAACCTTTGCAAAAGCTGGCTCCCTGTGTGTGACACCAGGCGGGGAAAATCCGCGAAAGTACACCGGCCCAGTGGGGCTCAGCTGTGAAAGACTGTGAGTGTGACCTGTCTATGTCTGTCTACTGTCCTCTTGCGTGAAACTCTTGCGAGTGGGGCAAAAAGAGCCTCCAGAAACCTCGCTCGCCCAGACGCCATTTTCAGGGAGGGACTTCAGAGCATAAAAACCAGCTAACCTTTGCAAAAGCTGGCTCCCTGTGTGTGACACCAGGCAGGGAAAATCCGTGAAAGTACACCGGCCCAGTGGGGCTCAGCTGTGAAAGACTGTGAGTGTGACCTGTCTATGTCTGTCTAGTGTCCTCTTGCGTGAAACTCTTGCGAGTGGGGCAAAAAGAGCCTCCAGAAACCTCGCTCGCCCAGACGCCATTTTCAGGGAGGGACTTCAGAGCATAAAAACCAGCTAACCTTTGCAAAAGCTGGCTCCCTGTGTGTGACACCAGGCGGGGAAAATCCGCGAAAGTACACCGGCCCAGTGGGGCTCAGCTGTGAAAGACTGTGAGTGTGACATGTCTATGTCTGTCTACTGTCCTCTTGCGTGAAACTCTTGCGAGTGGGGCAAAAAGAGCCTCCAGAAACCTCGGTCGCCCAGACGCCATTTTCAGGGAGGGACTTCAGAGCATAAAAACCAGCTAACCTTTGCAAAAGCTGGCTCCCTGTGTGTGACACCAGGCGGGGAAAATCCGCGAAAGTACACCGGCCCAGTGGGGCTCAGCTGTGAAAGACTGTGAGTGTGACCTGTCTATGTCTGTCTACTGTCCTCTTGCGTGAAACTCTTGCGAGTGGGGCAAAAAGAGCCTCCAGAAACCTCGCTCGCCCAGACGCCATTTTCAGGGAGGGACTTCAGAGCATAAAAACCAGCTAACCTTTGCAAAAGCTGGCTCCCTGTGTGTGACACCAGGCGGGGAAAATCCGCGAAAGTACACCGGCCCAGTGGGGCTCAGCTGTGAAAGACTGTGAGTGTGACCTGTCTATGTCTGTCTACTGTCCTCTTGCGTGAAACTCTTGCGAGTGGGGCAAAAAGAGGCTCAGAGGAGCACGGCCGCTCCGCTTCGCTACGCGGCCGTGCACTCTTTCTAAGGAAAGAACACCATTGCAACAAGAAGGAAAAATCACACTAAGAACGGCGCTATATCACAGAAGCAAACATTTCTCTCTGGACTGTCTTCTCTGTTGCATGCTTGGGCCTAAGATTTGACCCAGTGTGAGGCTTCATCCACGGAGGACTCCCCTCCCTTAGAGGCAAGTCAGCCCATCCAGAAAGGGAGGAGCCAGAGGAGTGTGCTGCCTACATCATATAGACAATGAATACCACCACAACACGTAGAAAAACCCACAATACAAGTGTGACAATGGGGAAACAACGCAGGCCAGCATCAGACATAGAGAATGAAGATGACAATTCTGAGGACCAGATAATGACTGAACAACTAATCAACCTCTCAGATAAGGACTTTAGACTAGCAATATGGAAGGTGCTCAACAGACTCCAAGAAACCATGGATCGAGTTGAACAGAACACTAATAAGAACCAAGAAAATATGAAGGCAGAAATGACAAAACTCCAAACTGAAATAACATGTCAACTAACAGGACTGAAAAAGTCAGTAAACGAAGTGAATGACAAAATGGATAAGCTCTGGGACAGGGTATCAGAAGCTGAGAATAGACTTGGTGCTGTGGAAGATGAGATACATAACAATTCCATACAGCAGGAGAGATTGGACAAAAAACTTAAAGCAAATGAGCAGACAATGGAAAAATTAGTCAAAGAATGGGAACAGACGAAAATAGAAGTCTATGATAAGATCAACAGAAACAACTTAAGAATCATTGGAGTCCCAGAGACCCAGGAAGAAAATTTCCAGGAAGAATCAATGGTCAAGAACATCATTAAAGAGAAACTTCCAGAGCTAAAGAATATATGTGATCAAATCCTGCATGCCCGAAGAGTACCAACCAAAAGAGACCCCAGAAAAACCACCCCAAGACACATCCTAGTCACAATGACAAATCCCACAGATAGAGACAGAATTCTGAAAACAGCAAGATCAAAAGGGGAAATCATGTTCAAGCAAGCTTCCCTGAGATTTACAGCAGACCTGTCACCAGAAACGCTCAATGCCAGAAAGCAGTGGTGGGATATTGTGACAAGACTGAATGAAATGAATGCTTCACCCAGAATACTATACCCAGCAAAACTCACTTTCCGGTTTGATGGAAGAATACATGGTTTCACAGACAAAAAACAGCTCAGAAACTTCACAGACACAAAACCAGTCTTAAGAGAAAAACTGAAAGACCTAATCTAAGACAAGACTACCCAAAAGACACACCAAATTTTGAAATAAAGATGGCGTTAAATCCCAGGACAATTCTTTCTCTCAACGTCAATGGACTAAATGCACCAGTTAAGAGACACAGAGTGGCTAAATGGATCAAAAAACTCAATCCAACCTTCTGCTGCCTACAAGAAACGCACCTGAATAGTCAGAACAAACATAGACTCAAAATAAAAGGCTGGAGAAAAGTTATCCAAGCAAACAACACCCATAAAAAAGCTGGAGTGGCCATACTAATATCAGATAATGCAAACTTTATACTCAGGTAGGTTGTAAGGGACAAAGACGGATATTTTATATTAATCAAGGGGTACGTAGAGCAGGAAGAATTCACTCTCCTAAACATATATGCACCGAATGAGGGGCCAGCAAAATATTTAATACAACTGTTGACAAATCTGAAAAATAATATCAACAACAACACAATAATTGTGGGGGACCTTAACACGGCTTTGTCAACACTGGACAGGTCAACCAGACTGAAACCCAACAAGAATATACTAGACCTGAGGAGAGAAATGGAAGAAAGAGGCCTAGTGGATATATATAGGACACTCCATCCCCAGAAACCTGGATACACATTCTTCTCCAATGTACATGGGACATTCTCCAGGATAGACTACATGCTGGCACATAAAACATACCTCCATAAGATCAAGAGGATAGAAATTTTGCAGGCTACCTTCGCTGACCACAAGGCTCTGAAATTATTTGTGAACTCCAAAGGGACTCAGAAGAAACACTTTAACACCTGGAAGTTAAACAGCCTCATGCTCAATAACCAGTGGGTCCGAGATGAAATCAAGGAGGAAATCAAAAGGTTCCTGGAAACAAATGACAATAAAGACACAAACTCTCAGAACTTATGGGACACAGCAAAAGCAGTACTGAGAGGAAAATTTATAGCTTTGCAAGCACACATCAGGAAGGAAGAAGGAGCTTACCTGAGTAGCTTAATGACACAGCTAATAGAACTAGAAAATGCTCAACAAAAGGACCCAAGAATAGGAAGACAGAAGGAAATAACAAAGCTGAGAGCAGAAATCAACGAAGTGGAAACTCAAAAAACAATCCGAAAGATCAACGAAGGCAGAAGTTGGTTCTTTGAAAAAAAAAACAAGATTGATAGACCACTGGCAAACCTAACAAAGAAAGAGAGAGAGAGAAACTTGATAACTCGTATCAGGAATGAAAAAGGAGAGATCACTACTGATATGACAGAGATTCAAAGGGTAATCAGAAACTACTTTGAAAAACTCTACGCCACTAAAAATGAGAACCTGGAAGAAATGGATAAATTCTTGGACTCTTATAATCTTCCACGGTTGAAGGAAGAGGATGTAGCATATCTAAACACCCCCATCACCATTGATGAAATTAAAACAGTAATCAAATGTCTGCCGAAAAACAAAAGCCCAGGTCCAGATGGATTCACTAATGAATTCTATCAAACTTTCCAAGAGGAACTACTGCCAATCTTGGCAAGACTCTTTCATGAAATTGAACAAACAGAAACACTTCCAAATAGCTTTTATGAAGCCAACATCACCTTGATACCTAAACCAGACAGAGACGCTACCAAAAAAGAAAATTACAGACCAATATCACTGATGAATGCAGATGCAAAGATCCTCAACAAAATCCTGGCAAATAGGATTCAATGCCTCGTTAAGAAGATCATCCACTACGATCAAGTAGGTTTCATCCCAGGAATGCAAGGCTGGTTTAACATCCGTAAATCTATCAACATAATACACAACATCAATAATAAGAAAAATAAAAACCACATGATCATATCAATAGATGCAGAGAAAGCATTTGATAAGGTCCAACACCCATTCTTGATCAAAACTCTCAGCAAGATGGGAATGGAGGGAACCTTTCTCAATATAGTGAAGGCCATCTACCACAAGCCAGTGGCAAATATTATCCTCAATGGAGAAAAACTGAAAGCCTTCCCTCTAAATTCTGGCACAAGACAAGGCTGTCCTCTCTCACCACTCCTATTCAACATAGCACTGGAAGTACTTGCTATAGCGATTAGGCAAGAAAAGGATATCAAGTGAATCCAGATAGGAAAGGAAGAAGTCAAGCTCTCACTGTTTGCAGATGACATGATACTCTACTTAGAAAACCCTAAAGACTCTATCAAAAAGCTTCTAGAAACAATAGACTCATATAGCAAGGTGGCAGGCTACAAAATTAACACACAAAAATCAATGGCCTTTCTATATACCAATAGTAATAAGGATGAAATGGACATTAAGAAAACAACCCCATTTACAATAGTACCACACAAACTCAAATATCTTGGAATCAACTTGACTAAATATGTGAAGGACCTATACAAAGAAAACTATAAAACTCTGCTCCAAGAAATAAGAGAGGACACACGGAAATGGAAACACATACCCTGCTCATGGATTGGCAGGATTAACATCATCAAAATGGCAATACTCCCCAAGGCATTATACAGATTTAATGCCATCCCTCTAAAGATACCCATGACATTCTTCAAAGAAGTGGATCAGACACTTTTGAAATTCATTTGGAACAATAAACACCCTCGAATAGCTAAAGCAATCATTGGGAAAAAGAATATGGGAGGAATTACTTTTCCCAACTTTAAACTGTACTACAAAGCAACAGTTATCAAAACAGCATGGTATTGGAATAAGGATATGTCCTCAGATCAGTGGAATAGGCTTGAATACTCAGAAAATGTTCCCCAGAGATACAACCATCTAATTTTTGATAAAGGAGCAGGAAATCCTAAATGGAGCAGGGAAAGCCTCTTCAACAAGTGGTGTTGGCACAATTGGATAGCCACTTGCAAAAAATTAAACTTAGACCCCCAGCTAACATCATGTACAAAGGTAAAATCCAAATGGATTAAAGACCTCGATATCAGCCCCAAAACCATAAGATATATAGAACAGCACATAGGCAAAACACTACAGGACATTACAGGCATCTTCAAGGAGGAAACTGCACTCTCCAAGCAAGTGAAAGCAGAGATTAACAGATGGGAATATATTAAGCTGAGAAGCTTCTGCACCTCAAAGGAAATAGTGCCCAGGATACAAGAGCCACCCACTGAGTGGGAGAAACTATTCACCCAATACCCATCAGATAAGGGGCTAATCTCCAAAATATACAAGGCACTGACAGAACTTTACAAGAAAAAAACATCTAACCCCATCAAAAAATGGGGAGAAGAAATGAACAGACACTTTGACAAAGAAGAAATACGCATGGCCAAAAGACACATGAAAAAATGTTCCACATCACTAATCATCAGGGAGATGCAAATCAAAACAACGATGAGATACCACCTCACACCCCAGAGAATGGCACACATCACAAAGAATGAGAATAAACAGTGTTGGCGGGGATGTGGAGAGAAAGGAACTCTTATCCACTGCTGGTGGGAATGCTGTCTAGTTCAACCTTTATGGAAAGCGATATGGAGATTCCTCCAAAAACTGGAAATCGAGCTCCCATACGATCCAGCTATACCACTCCTAGGAATATACCCTAGGAACACAAAAATACAATACAAAAACCCCTTCCTTACACCTATATTCATTGCAGCTCTATTTACCATAGCAAGACTCTGGAAACAACTAAGATGCCCTTCAACAGACGAATGGCTAAAGAAACTGTGGTACATATACACAATGGAATATTATGCAGCTGTCAGGAGAGATGAAGTCATGAAATTTTCCTATACATGGATGTACATGGAATCTATTATGCTGAGTGAAATAAGTCAGAGAGAGAGAGAAAAACACAGAATGGTCTCACTCATCTATGGGTTTTAAGAAAAATGAAAGACACCCTTGTAATAATAATTTTCAGACACAAAAGAGAAAAGAGCTGGAAGTTCCAGCTCACCTCAGGAAGCTCACCACAAAGAGTGATGAGTTTAGTTAGAGAAATAACTACATTTTGAACTGTCCTAATATTGAGAATGTATGAGGGAAATGTTGAGCCTGTTTAGGGTACAGGCGGGGGTTGGGTGGGGAGGAGGGAGATTTGGGACTTGGGTGATGGGAATGTTGCACTGGTGATGGGTGGTGTTCCTTTTATGACTGAAACCCAAACACAATCATGTATGTAATCAAGGTGTTTAAATAAAAAAAAATTAAAAAAAAATATACTTGTTTAGTTAACAGGCTAAGAGCGTTGGTGGGTGAACCTGGGAACACTGGTGGAGGAAAGTTGACATTGGTGGCAGGATTGTTGCTGGACCACTGTACTCAGACAGCCAACTATGAATGACTTTATAAATCATAGTACTTTACTAAAATTAAATTTTAAATTATTTTTTTACAAAATATTTAAACAAAGAATGTCCCTCCAAGCAGTGCTAGGAATAAATCGGCTTACATGTTTATTTTATTAACTTTACTAATAAGATAAAGTGTTCCTGATAGTGAAATGTTTGTGAAAATGTAATTATATTTTATTTAATATATTTATAGGTGTACATGTAAATATATGTTTATATATATAATTTTTGCAAGACTATAAGTCCCCCAAGGAAAGAATGGTTGCTTGATGCATGAGATTATCCAAAATATTGAATTGATTTCATAGCACATAGTAAGTTCTAAATAAATGTTTATTAAATGAATAAGTAAATATAGTATTTCCAAAGACTAAAACATAAATATACCTCAGGGAATTTAAAGAATAAGGGATAACCTGTTGTTTGACCACATATATATTTAATAAATAATACAATTTGCTAAATTTGCATGTACTGCTGACTTCTTAATAAGATAAGGAAATGGCACCTCCAGAAGACATGGCGACCCTTTTTTTTTTTTTTTTTTTTTTGGTTTTTGGGCCACACCTGATGATTCTCAGGGATTACTCCTAGCTATGCCCTCAGAAATCACTCCTGGGTTGGGGGACCATATGGGATTTGGAGAGATCGAATCACGGTTTGTCCTAGGTAGCACGTGCAAGACAAATGCCCTACCACTTTTACCACTGCTCCAGCCCCAGCACTGACCAATTTTAAAAGGAATAAAATCATTTTCCTGAATTCAGTATTTCATATCCTTCCTTGTAGGCCTTGATGCTTCTGTAAAAGTGAAAGACAAGAGATAAAACACAACATATAATTTAATTTTAAAATATCCATGGGTAACTATAAATGATTAGAAATTCAAAGAATGAGAAGAGAAGGAATAAAAGTATAAATAGGGACTTTTATTATGCATGGGGAAGTTGGGATTTGAGTTTATTCCTCAAGTCTCTAGACAGAGAAGAAAAAAGGCCATTTTAGGAAAATCAATTTCTGAGTTATTAACAGGACATTTTAAAGTTAATATTTTTATGGTATTGGTTGATTAGTTCTATAAGTAATGTGGAGGAGAAAAATGGTTTTCTCATAAGCCACATAACATATCACAGGTGTTAGGAATATCATAGATATGTGGTGAATAAGATTGATGCAATATTGGCTTTGCTTCATAAGATGATACTGGAAAATAATTAAATGAAAAATATTTAGAATATTTGCACAATACTTTGCTAATCTAAATGATAATACTCAATATCTAAGTCCACATTTTGCCTAACTATGGCTGCACAGAAGAGTGTGCAGAGCTAATAATATGTTCTTATTTCTACAAAGACCTAACGAGGTAATTTCACAACTTGATGAGAAGGGAGGATGCTAATTGTTCAAGGCAAAATTGGCAATGACCTTTGTGACACTTCAGTGTGACTGGGATCTCTAGATTCCAATAAAACCTAGACAAGATATCTTATTAGTCAAGCATTTCTTTTTTCAAAGCATTACTTACTGGCATTATGATGATTTGAGAAATCCCATTCTGACTGTTAATGAAAACTTAATGGAGCTGACATAGTAAGATGATCTTAAGCTGGTTTCACTCTCTAAATTGCTTTTTTCGTTGCCTTCTGGAAAGTCGCCGGGTCATTGAACACTGATGTGGTGCCAGGGTATTGAAGAAAAACTGGTAAACAACATTGAGAAGGTACAAAGTTCTGCGAGGCAAAATGAAAGATCTAAGGGTCACATGAAATGATGATGTAGAAACCAGAAAATCAGAACAAGTATCAGGAAATTATTAATTTAGAAATTCTCCAAACAAACCTATTTTTGCTTTGTAACTCTACAATTCAAAGTCTTTGTTAACTTGAAGGAAATTAGTTTTTGGAAGCTTCAGTTTTCTTCATCACAAAGAGAAGTTATAAAAATATGTACTGCAAATGCTTGTTCAAATTAAATTAGAATATTCACTTATTTGCATAACATGCAATTTTCAATAAATAATAGCTTTCTACCACATCATCGACACTAATAAGAGCAAAATGTATATATAAAGGTAATGAAAAAAAGAGTAATAATGAAGTCTAGAACCTCAAAACAGAAAATCATCAAAAATTTCATAAACACATCCTAAAAGTCATAAAACAGTCAAGAATTTAGTAGTTGCCTACTCAAGCAACTTTGTTTCACAAGCAGGCCAACATTATAACAATGTGTTAATGATGAAGCTTCTTTTGAAAAACATTCCAGCTGATTTTTTTATTTATCATGTTTAAAAGCTATGAGTAAGGCTATATGAACTATCACCTGGATTATATTCAGATGCACAGTAACTCCATGTATTGTCAAAACACATTATATGCATATTTTATCATATATAACTTAAACCTAAATAAAGTCAACTTGAGAAAAGAAAGAGGACTTTATACTTGATGCTTTTTGATGGCAAGAAGCATTCAAATGTTGTTTTTTGTGAGCTAGTTTACCTGTTAGTTAGACTAACGTTTAACAACTACTCATTAAGCATAGTTTTTTAATAGTCACTACAATATTTTGCTATATTTATCTTCTTTAAGATCTAGTCATATAAAATGTATGTTCTGGCTTTGAAGTCCAAATAATTTTATTTATTGTATATTTTTCCCTCATAGCTGTATAACCTTGGCGAGGTATGTTAGACCTCTCTTAGCAACCTTTTATTCTTTTCACAATTGGGAATAACACTCCTAGCATAGAATTCCTATAAATAGCTAATACATCTTTTAAAAAGTGACCAGAAATGACAAGCACTTAATAATTTGTAACTATGTTTTCTATAAATTTTTTCTAAAAAACATTCCAGACCTGGAGCTGTATTATAGAGAAATCTTATTTTGTAAATGTTTGCAATAATGCCTCCAATATGTATTTATTTAACAACTTTTACATAGTGCCTATGATGTGCTATTCACAGTTCTAGATTTTTAGAACTCGGTAAAGAACAAGACATATTTTTAGTATGAAGAGACAGCAAATCTATGCACCTATATATGTATAATATACCATGTAGATAGCTTTGCCAAGAAGAAATTAAACAGAGGAGAAGGAACAGAGAATGATCAGGTGTGATTATAAAGGCTATTTTGAAAATTGTGTGCAGAGCAACTGATTCACTGACCTACTACTTTGAGAGACAAAAGAGAGAGTTCTGTAGAGATGAGCTTAATATAAAGGATTAAAGATTGAGGGAAAAACAGGGAAGAGACTTTAATCACAAGTTTTTTTGGCTCATTTAGAGATCAGAAAGATCTCTGAAGCAGTGTGTATTATTTTTGAGACTTCTATCAAATGTTGGTACAATAGGTGACATCAAACACAATTGTTCAGAGCTACTTGCTCTTTGTTATTGGAATTTCCTCATGTATCAAATTCTTATGCCTTTGTCACACTTATGACATAATGTTTTTTGCAGAGGGCCAACACTTAGAAAAATAAAATACAAATATAAAGTCATATATTATGTTTTTCTGAGAAAATATATATAAATAATAAATAAATATTTATATATTAAATATTTATATATAAATAAATATATAATGGTTTTTCGGCCACACCCTGTGATGCTCAGTGGTTACTCCTGGCTATGCGCTCAGAAATTGCTCCTGGCTTGGGGATTATATGGGATGCCAGGATATATATATATATATATATATATATATATATATATATATATATATATATTCTCTGGAAATATATTTTGAGGATACATAATTAGGTAGTTTTGTTGTTGTGAGAACATCAAACCTGAATGGCATAGAGTACAGAATTAAATTCTAGCTAAATACCAGGACCAGATATGCATTTGTCATTATCAGAAACATCAATTAATCAGGTGTAACAATAAGTAGAAATTTTTCAAGTAAGTTACTATTTTTGCTAGAGTGATGTCCATCCCCAGATTAATAATTAGATGAAAATTAATATTAAGATTAAGAGTTAGGAGGAACTATCTACTGTACAATGTGTCACCAATATAGAAAATAATGTTTTCTTGGGGCCAGAGTGGTGGCACAAGTGGTAGGTCATTTGCCTTAGCATGCGCTAACCTAGGATCCCCTGGCGTCCCATATGGTCTCTCAAACCAGGAGCAATTTCTGAGAGCATAGCCAGGAGTAAACCCTGAGCATCACTGAGTGTGGTCCAAAATAAATAAATAAATAAATAAATAAATAAATAAATAAATAAAAAGAATGCTTTCCATTCCCATCATGCATTTGGAGCAGGAAGAAGCTAAAGAAGGGAATGGGAGATAGAAGTGCAGATTTTAATCACTCTCCTTCCATATTTTCTCCTTTATCTTAAAAAAGAAAGGAACAAAATTTAAAAAGCTCTTACCTTATCTCAGGCATTTTTTGTTAATATAGGTCCAAGGGATAAGGGTAAAATAAAGCAAGCCTAGTAACAGCACTAGAAGGACAAAAAGTGAATATGAAGATAGTCATGCCTGAATATCAGCTGCCTTTAACAGGCAACACTAACTTTTAGACAGTCCTGATGGCAACCACTGGCTTTAGTCACAGTGGCTTGCCCAATTTCATCCTAAATTTTCTTTCAAGATAAAGACAAAGACTGGAAAAGCAGAATATTTTGGTACTGACACTTATATTGAACACTATAATGCTATCTGTCCATACATGAGGTCACTGAAGAAGGCAGTTTCGGGAAACTTCAGGAGTCATTCCTGGGAAACATCCATCTAAATGCAATAAAAGAAGAATCAAGTGTGGCTAAGAAGTGCTGGTTCCAAAATCATGGCAGAAAAATGCTGGCATCTCAGTACTAAATGAGTAACAAACATCACAAATCAGCAGCCAAAAAAAACTGAGGGTGCAAGTAAAGATTCAAAGTAATAGACCTTCTTACCATGTGAGGATCCATTTACAGGGCAAAAAAAGCATCTTCTCAACAATTTGGCTATGCACCTAAAAGCAATTGTTTCTAGCTCATCTAGTTTCTTTGGTTAATCTGTACCCAAGCTCTGCTTTCATTAGTGTGGATATTAAAACCTAGCTGTATAATGAATACTCAAAAGAAAAAGTGATTAAGAAATAAGTAGTGAGGGACTCCATTTATCTGGAGGGGAATCATGAGTGTTTTCTCAGTTATATCCAACGGCTTAGATGAAATGTTAAATAAATTGAGTGCAATTTATTCAGCCATTATGTAGCCACAAAATTACTGAGCTTAAATTCAAGTTTGGATTAATATGAGCATGAAGACAAGACACTATTAAGTTTCCTCTTTTGTGAATTTCACCCATCACTTCCATGATCCAACAAATGCAATCTCCATGTTTCTCATATAGATGTACAGACTTAGTAGAAGTCCCTGGTTAATGTATTGATTTGAATATAAACAAAAAATTAAAAATAACTAGGAATATTTTACAGTATTATCTAAATAAAATAAAATTGCTTCCTATGAAACAGAATAATCTCAGTTTTATAACTGAAATACAATATTGGAAATGCATGTTGAAAACAATATTGCTGTTTAGCAATTAACACTGATGTTTGTTGTATATATTTTAAGTATTCTACCCACCACTTACCAATGGGGGGAGAGAGAGAGAGACAGACAGACAGAGAGAGAGAGAGAGAGAGAGAGAGAGAGAGAGAGGCGAGAGGAAAAGAGACCTTTTTCATTTAGCCCCTCATGTTTTTCTCTGCATTTGACTCCCATCCCACTTTTTTAATATAATTTTTATTTTAACCATAGTGGCTTACATATCGTTCACAGTAATATTCCAGATACATATTAACATTGAATCAGGGAAATTCCCATCACTAAATTGTCCTCCCTCCACCTCTATTCCCATCCTGCCTCCCATATCCTACACCCTCACCCCAGGGGGTGCTAGAATGAGTGGTCCCCTCTGTGTCTAGTTTATTACTTAGTGATCTTATAACTGTTTGGTCTTGGTACCTCCATTACTTTCCCCTCTAATTGGGAGGCGGGACTAGATAGTTCAAGTTGTGTGGTTTTAATCTCTCCCCCTTTATTTGTGATCCTATTAATTAGGGTTTTTCCCTTTTTTTTTGGTGAGTCTTGCCAGTTGTTTGTCTATCTTGTTTATTTTTTCAAAAAAACAATTCCTTGACTCATTGATTTTTTTTTGTATTGTTTTCTTAGTTTCTAATTTGTTTATTTCTGCTCTGGTTTTTATTATTTCTTGACTTCTTGTTGTGGTTGGATTTCTTTGCTGCAGTTGTTACAGTTCCTTAAAATTCCTTTAAATTGTTGATTTTGTCATTTTCCTCTTTTCTGACATAAGCCTATATTGCTATGAGTTTCCCCCAATTACTGCTTTTGCTGTGTCCCACAAATTTTGACAAGTTGTCTCTTCATTATCGTTTGTCTCAAGGAATCTTTTTATTTCTTCCTTGAGTTGCTCTTTGATTCAGCTATTGTTGAGCAGCATGTTGTTTAATCTCCAAGTGTTTGATTTTCTCCATTGCTTATTCTTATAGTTAATTTTGACCTCTGTTGCATAGTGATCTGTTAGGGTGCTTCTGATGATCCTTACACTTGTAGTTTTATACAAGTTAGATTTATATCCTAAGGCATGGTCTATTCTGGAGAAGGTTCCATGTGGGCTTGAAAAGAATGTGTATTCTGCTTTCTGGGGGCAGAGGGCCCTATCTAAGTCTACTAGCCCTAGTCTTCTAATTTTTCATTTAGGGCTCTTATTACTTTGCTAATTTTCTGCCTGCTGAATCTATCCAGTGCTAATAGTGGAGTATTAAGATCTCCTACTACTATCACATTTTCCTTCATGTGTTTCTCCAGGTTTGTGAGTAGTTGCCACACATATTTTGCTGAGTCTACATTAGGTGCATAAATATTGACTAGAGTTAGTACTTCTTGATCTATTGTTCCCTTGATCAGTATGTAGTGACCCTCCTTGTCTCTGATCACTTTTTTGAGGTTGAATGCAATTTAGTCTGATATTAGGATGGCCGTCCCTGCTCTTTTTTGTTTTCCATTGGCCTGAATAATTGATTTCTATCCTTTTATTCTAAGCCTGTGCTGTCCTGCATTAGTAGGTGTGTTTCTTGCAAGCAGTAGAGGTCAGGCTTATGTTTTTTAATCTAGTTCTCTAGTGTATGTCTTTTAATGGAAGAGTTTAGTCCATTAACATTTAGGGATATTATTGACAAAGAGGGCTGTTGTGTAGTTGTCTTGTGTAGAGTTGTTGTTGTTACAATCAAGGATTTGGATTTTTGAATTTGTCTCTGAGTAGGTCATTTAGGATTTTTGAATTTGTCTCTGAGTAGGTCATTTAGGATCTCGAATACTGCAAGATCATTTTTATTTGAAAATCTTTTTAGTCTTCCCTCCCATATGAATAATAGTTCTGCTGGGTATTGGATCCTAGGCTGGAAATTTCTTTCATTGAGTCATTTAAATATATCATTCCACTGTCTTCTTGCTTGAATTGTTTCAAATGGGAGATCTGGTTTGATTCTTATGTCCCTTCCTTTGTACTTGAGGGTTTTTTTTTCTCCCTTATTGCTTTAAAGAGATCATCTTCTCTTTGTTTTTTTTTTTGCCATTTAGATTACTATATGTTTTGGTGTTGGCTTATTAGGGTCTATTTTATTAGGGACTCTTTTCACTTCCTGGAATTGCATCAAAGCCTCTTTCCAGAGGGTTGGAAAGTTTTCTGCTCTTATTTTCCTGACCACTTGTTCTTCCCCTTACCCTATATCCTCCCATTTATGTATACCTACAATTCTTAAATTATTTATTTTGTCTTTGTTTATTAAGTACTAGACCTTCTCTTCCAATGCTTTGCCTTTTATTTCCTTGTTGGCCTCCTGGTCATTTTTTTGATTGCAGGTTTTTTTTTAGTTGTTCTATGCACTTCTCCAATTGTGAGGTTGTGCTCGTATGGCTTTTTACGTTGTTTATTATTTCCTTAACTTCAATTTGTATGGAATCTCTCATATTCTGTAGTAGTTAGTTGATTTCTTCATCCATGTTCTTCTTGTACTCACTGGCTAGTGGTTCTTTCATTTTATTTACCATAATTTGATTTTCTTTTCTCATGGCTGTTTTTAGATCTTCATTTCTCGGATCTGTTCTTTTTGAAATTTGTTTGGGTTTCTTTCCACATCTCCAGATGTTAGGGTCTTCCTTGGTTTACACATATTCTTTGCAGTTCTTGGTGTTGTCTGGATTACAGGGCCTTTTGATTATAGCTTGTTTTTTTCACCTGTCTAGTTTGATATAGGTATTTCTGGCTTGTTTGGTATTTTGCTTCCAATTTTATGGTCTATGAATTATTTAAGAAGTTTGGGTGTTGATTCTGAGCTGGCTAGACCTATATGTTATGTTAGGCTATCTTCGTGGGCTTAGCACGGGTGGGCAGGGTTCTCCTTTCTTGTGCAGGTGGGAGAGACCAGGCGGGGGGGGGGGAGTGCTCGTGGGTTTGCAGGCTTGGTGAGGATGGGCGGGGCTCCCCTTGGCGGGGTTGGTTTGGGTGGGCGGGGCTCCCCTACCTTGTGTATGTGGGAGAAACCAGGCGGGATGGGGGTGTTTGTGAGCTTGGTGCAGGTGGGAGGGACTCCTCTACCTTGTGCAGGTGGGAGAGACCAGGCAAGGGGGTGCCCAAGCAGTTTGTGGGCTTGGTGCAATCCATCCCACTTTTTTTTTATTTAAAAACCTTGATTACATACATGATTGTGTTTGAGTTTCAGTCATGTAAAGAACACCACCCATCACCAGTGCAACATTCCCATCACCAATGTCCCAAGTCTCCCTCCTCCCCACCTGACCCCCGCCTGTACTCTAAACAGGTTCTCCATTTCTCTCATACATTGTCATTATTAGGACAGTTCAAAATGTAGTTATTTCTCTAACTAAACTCATCACTCTTTGTGGTGAGCTTCCTGAGGTGAGCTGGAACTTCCAGCTCTTTTCTCCTTTGTGTCTTAAAATTATTATTGCAAGAATGTCTTTCATTTTTCTTAAAACCCATAGATGAGTGAGACCATTCTGCATTTTTCTCTCTCTCTCTGACTTATTTCACTCAGCATAATAGATTCTGTGTACATCCATGTATAGGAAAATTTCATGACTTCATCTCTCCTGACAGCTGCATAATATTCCATTGTGTATATGTACCACAGTTTCTTTAGCCATTCGTCTGTTGAAGGGCATCTTGGTTGTTTCCAGAGTCTTGATATGGTAAATAGTGTTGCAATGAATATAAGTGTAAGGAAGGGGTTTTTGTATTGTATTTTTGTGTTCTAGGGTATATTCCTAGGAGTGGTATAGCTGCATTGTATGGGAGCTTGATTTCAAGTTTTTGGAGAAATCTCCATATCGCTTTCCATAAAGGTTGAACTAGACGGCATTCCCACCAGCAGTGGATAAGAGTTCCTTTCTCTCCACATCCCCGCCAACACTGTTTATTCTCATTCTTTGTGATGTGTGCCATTCTCTGTAGTGTGAGGTGGTATCTCATCGTTGTTTTGATTTGCATCTCCCTGATGATTAGTGATGTGGAGCACTTTTTCATGTGTCTTTTGGCCATTTGTATTTCTTCTTTGTCGAAGTGTCTGTTCATTTCTTCTCCCCATTTTTTGAAGGGATTAGATGTTTTTTTCTTGTAAAGTTCTGTCAGTGACTTGTATATTTTGGAGATTAGCCCCTTATCTGATGGGTATTGGGTGAATAGTTTCTCCCACTCAGTGAGTGGCTCTTGTATCCTGGGCACTATTTCCATTGAGGTGCAGAAGCTTCTCAGCTTAATATATTCCCATCTGTTAATCTCTGCTTTCACTTGCTTGGAGAGTGTAGTTTCCTCCTTGAAGATGCCTGTAATGTTCTGGAGTGTTTTGCCTATGTGCTGTTCTATATATCTTATGGTTTGGGGGCTGATATCGAGGTCCTTAATCCATTTGGATTTTACCTTCATACATGTTGTTAGCTAGGGGATCTAAGTTCAATTATTTGCAAGTGGCTATCCAATTATGCCAACACCACTTGTTGAAGAGGCTTTCCCGGCTCCATTTAGGATTTCCTGCTCCTTTATCAAAAATTAGGTGATTGTATGTCTGGGAAACATTTTCTGAGTATTCAAGCCTATTCCACTGATCTGAGGGCCTGTCCTTATTCCAATACCATGCTGTTTTAATAACTATTGCTTTGTAGTACAGTTTAAAGTTGGGGAAAGTAATTCCTCCCATATTCTTTTTCCCAATGATTGCTTTAGCTATTCGAGGGTGTTTATTGTTCCAAATGAATTTCAAAAGTGCATGATCCACTTCTTTGAAGAATGTCATGGGTATCTTTAAAGGAATAGCATTAAATCTGTATAATGCCTTGGGGAGTATTGCCATTTTGATGATGTTAATCCTGCTAATCCATGAGCAGGGTATGCGTTTCCATTTCCGTGTGTCCTCTGTTATTTCTTGGAGCAGAGTTTTATAGTTTTCTTTGTATAGGTCCTTCACATTTTTAGTCAAGTTGATTCCAAGATATTTGAGTTTGTGTGGCACTATTGTGAATGGGGTTGTTTTCTTAATGTCCATTTCATCCTTATAACTATTGGTATATAGAAAGGCCATTGATTTTTGTGTGTTAATTTTGTAGCCTGCCACCTTGCTATATGAGTCTATTGTTTCTAGAAGCTTTTTGGTAGAGTCTTTAGGGTTTTCTAAGTAGAGTATCATGTCATCTGCAAACAGTGAGAGCTTGACTTCTTCCTTTCCTATCTGGATTCCCTTGATATCTTTTTCTTGCCTAATCGCTATAGCAAGTACTTCCAATGCTATGTTGAATAGAAGTGGTGAGAGAGGACAGCCTTGTCTTGTGCCAGAATTTAGAGGGAAGGCTTTTAGTATTTCTCCATTGAGGATAATATTTGCCACTGGCTTGTGGTAGATGGCCTTAACTATATTGAGAAAGGTTCCTTCCATTCCCATCTTGCTGAGAGTTTTGATCAAGAATGGGTGTTGGACCTTATCAAATGCTTTCTCTGCATCTATTGATATGATCATGTGGTTTTTATTTTTCTCGTTATTGATGTTCTGTATTATGTTGATAGATTTACGAATGTTAAACCATCCTTGCATTCCTGGGATGAAACCTACTTGATCATAGTGGATGATCTTCTTAATGAAGCATTGAATCCTATTTGCCAGGATTTTGTTGAGGATCTTTGCATCTGCATTCATCAGCGATATTGGTCTGTAATTTTCTTTTTTGGTAGCATCTCTGTCTGGTTTAGGTATCAAGGTGATGTTGGCTTCATAAAAGCTATTGGGAAGTGTTTCCATTTGTTCAATTTCATGAAAGAGTCTTGCCAGGATTGGTAGTAGTTCCTCTTGGAAAGTTTGAAAGAATTCATTAGTGAATCCATCTGGGCTTGGGCTTTTGTTTTTAGGCAGACATTTAATTACCGTTTTAGTTTCATCAATGGTGATGGGGGTGTTTAGATATGCTACATCCTCTTCCTTCAACAGTGTAATATTATAAGATTCCAAGAATTTATCCATTTCTTCCAGTTTCTCATTTTTAGTGGCATAGAGTTTCTCAAAGTGGTTTCTGATTACCCTTTGAATCTCTGACATATCAGTATTGATCTCTTCTTTTTCATTCCTAATATGAGTTATCAAGTTTCTCTCTCTTTCTTTCTTTGTTAGGTTTACCAGTGGTCTATCAATCTTGTTTATTTTTTCAAAGAACCAACTTCTGCTTTCATTGATATTTCGAATTGTTTTTTGCGTTTCCACTTCATTGATTTCTGCTCTCAGCTTTGTTATTTCCTTCTGTCTCCCTATTTTTGGGTCCTTTTGTTGAGCGCTTTCTAGCTCTATTTGCTGTGTCATTAAGCTACTCAGGTAAGCTCCTTCTCCTTCCTGATGTGTGCTTGCAAAGCTATAAATTTTTCCTCTCAATACTGCTTTTGCTGTGTCCCATAATTTCTGATAGTTGTGTCTTTATTGTCATTTGTTTCCAGGAACCTTTTGATTTCCTCCTTGATTTCATCTCGGACTCACTGATTATTGATTATGAGGCTGTTTAACTTCCAGATGTTAAAGTTTTTCTTCTGAGTCCCTTTGGAATTCACAAATAATTTTAGAGCCCTGTGGTCAGCGAAGGTAGCCTGCAAAATTTCTATTCTCTTGATATTATGGAGGTATGTTTTATGTGCCAGCATGTAGTCTATCTTGGAGAATGTCCCATGTACATTGGAGAAGAATGTGTATCCAGGTTTCTGGGGATGGAGTGTCCTATATATATCCACTAGGCCTCTTTCTTCCATTTCTCTCCTCAGGTCTAGTATATTCTTGTTGGGTTTCAGTCTGGTTGACCTATCCAGTGTTGACAAAGCCGTGTTAAGGTCCCCCACAATTATTGTGTTGTTATTGATATTGTTTTACAGATTTGTCAACAGTTGTATTAAATATTTTGCTTGCCCCTCATTCTGTGCATATATGTTTAGGAGAGTTATTTCTTCCTGCTCTACATACCCCTTGATTAATATAAAATGTCCATCTTTGTCCCTTACAACCTTCCTGAGTATAAAGTTTGCATTATCTGATATTAGTATGGCCCCTCCAGCTTTTTTATGGGTGTTGTTTGCTTGGATAATTTTCTTCCAGCCTTTTATTTTGAGTCTATGTTTGTTCTGACTATCAGGTGGGTTTTTTATAGGCAGCAGAAGGTTGGATTGAGTTTTTTATCCAATTAGCCACTTTGTGTCTCTTGACTGGTGCATTTAGTCCATTGACATTGAGAGAAAGAATTGTCCTGGGATTTAATGCCATCTTTATATAAAAATTTGGTGTGTCTTTTGGGTAGTCTTGTCTTAAATTAGGTCTTTCAGTTTTTCTCTTAAGACTGGTTTTGTGTCTGTAAAGTTTCTGAGCTGTTTTTTGTCTGTGAAACCATGTATTCTTCCGTCAAAGTGAAAGTGAGTTTTGCTGGGTATAGTATTCTGGGTGAAGCATTCATTTCATTCAGTCTTGTCACAATATCCCAGGCGGGGTGGGGGTGTTTGCGAGCTTGGCGTGGGTGGGAGGGGCTCCCCTACCTTGTGCAGGTGGGAGAGACCAGGCAAGGGGGTGCCCACGCGGTTAGTGGGCTTGGTGCAATCCATCCCACTTTTTAAAAAAAATTTTTTTTTTGCATTGCCTTGCCAAAACTCAATGCTGATTATGGCATTTTCTGAAATATATAAAAGTTCTATACTAACAGTTTTTGCCTTTTGTATTATATATATATTTTTTGAGGACTAAATAGTGTATTTTAAGACTGATTCACTCAAACATTGACATTATGTTGTATTAATATTGCAGACTTACTGGTTTTTGTTACGTTTAAATTGATCATTTGTAAAGGACATGTGTGAAATATTTCTGCTGTTTATTCATAGATGTATGTAGAAGCAAACAACAAAATGTAATACAAAGACTCTAAGGAGGTTTTAATTGTATTCCTACTCATTTCTATTATAGTTGCTTTGTGAAATGCTGTTTGGTATTCTGAGGCCAGGGCTAAAACCAAAGAAATAGAGCATCCAGATTGATTAATATTATATAGTATAGATTCAAGAATGACACTTTCTATTCTGAAGGTATTATAACTTGCTAGACTAAGGAAATAAAATAGTAAAATGTATCTTATTAAAATACAAACTCATAATTTACTTTCCAGTATATAAAGAAGAGATCACATACTTATTTCTAACTCCCAATGGTAGACTTGATGGACTTCATGCAATATGATCCATGGTGATATGGTGAAAATTTAGAACCTTGAATGACCCGAGTCTGGGAGAGAAAAAATGAATGACAAAAAAGGAAAAAAAGACAGGAGATAGATTGGACTTTGAAACAGACAAGTCTATCTAAGATTGTCACTTAGTATTGGCAACAGCTGATCTGGATGCTGCCAAACCCAAGTTCAACTTACCTAGCTAGTGAAAGTATTTCACCTGCCACTCCTCCATTCTCACCTCCATCCCTACCATGGAATTGGTGTCTAACTCACTTGTGACCTGTGCTTGAATTCCAAGCAAGATATTAATTTGTTATAGAAAATGCAAAACTGTGTAAGAAATTGTGTACTGAAAATATTCTTTTCCTTGCTTGCCACATGTAAGGAAATTTTTGTATTAATCTTAGAAATTTAATATTCAGTGCAATTTTATCTGAATCTTAAAATTTCCTAATGCAAATTTGCAAAGTTACCAATAGCACCTTCACTGGTTTTGAGATGGAATTGGTCTGCAGGTCTTGCAGACAAAGACTATAAATGTGAAGTTTATCCTAATCCATTCTTTCCTTCCAATTAGCAAGAAGCTACGAGTCCCTTGTTTTCTTCTGATTTGGCATTTTGAATAAGAGACAATTCCTTTTTTTAGTAAGAGTCAGTATGAGTGATAAAATTATTGAGATGGACCTGGCTTAAACCTCAAACATGCTATCCTGAGAAGCAACATACACTTTTAGAAGTCAGTCTCTTTTGATCATTTCAGATTCCAAGATCTTTAGCAGTGTAGGTGAAGAAATATTCAGCAGAAAGACAAAAAATAAAACCTTATTTATTGAACTCCTATAAAACAAAAAGCAAATCAAGGTTTCCTGCTGTGAATTTTGCATTAAAATATATTTAATCAATAAAAATGCAAGACACACAAAACACTTGGGAGAGGGGAGAGCATCTATTTCTTGGCCAGGAAGACACTGTGAGTTTGAAATGCAAGATATGAAGAGGAAAATGTGCTCACTACCGTCTCTTCCAATTAAATCCACAGGAAACTGCTTTCATTAATCACTTGCTATTTCAGACATGACTTTCCAGTGCATTGTTTGGGGTTCTTAATCATAATATTTTTTTCATCATACACTCATTTTTTAGGTATGAGACTTCTGAATGCATTTCTGGGACCCATAAATAAGCTCCATCTTTTGCACCATCTTTTGCTCCATATTTGTGATGCAAAATATGTCATCAGTGATGTCTCTGGCCATGTGCTGTCTTCTGAAAAACGCTTTTTATCACTCTGTCACTTAAAATTGTCCCTTTCTGGCATCTTCTACTCTCTGCTAGATTAGTGCTCTTCTCTGTGCATGCAATTTAATAGAACTGTTTTCTATTTGTATGCACTTTCTTAAGTCTTCTTCAACAGAGTACAAACTCCATGAAAATATAGGTTTTATTAATTCCAATCTCTTTCTGGACCCAAATGTTCATTGTATGTTGGTAAGTTTTGATAAATAAGTGCAGAATGTATGAATTATTGTCTAAAAATAGACTCCATAGAAGTGAAAATTGGTGTTTAGATCATAGATTTCTGAATTCAGATCTTATTAGGAAAGATTACCTGGAATTCTAATTGCCTACATCTACATTATAGTAGTTCTTTTCTTTGTTGCAAGAAGCACTGTAATTATCACTCTCATTGAAAACAACATACGAGCAAGGGGATAAACTCTGGTTAGATACAGAATAGATTTTCACAGAAGAATTGGAACATATGTACAAATTATTAAATTTATTATCCCAATCCCATATCAACTTCTCCAGTTTTTAGCTATTGTACCTAACTTGTCTTCATTTATTAATCCATAAAACACACCAATTCTTTTCTTTGGTTATTATTTCTGGGAATCAATCCCAGGTCTTCATATTAGCAAGGTAAATGCCTTATCACTCAGCCACAACCCTCACCTCCAAAATATATTTTATCTTACTCAATTTTGAAACCTCAAATAATATTTAAACATTAATTACATTTGGTATCCTGAATTCTAAATTGATAATCATCTTGATTCGCATTAACCAATTTTATAAGATATATACCCATCAATTAATATTTGGTTGTTCATTATACTTTGATAGCAACAATTCCTAGAGCTGTGTCTGAATTACTTGACATAATATTTAAGCAAATTTTTGACATATGCAGTATTAGCACTTTTATTGTTAATATAAAGTGATTTAGATATATCAAGAGAAAGTAACCTGTTGTAGGTCACACTGGTAGTAACAGGCATGTGAGGATGTATGTCTGAAAAACCTTATTTCAGAGCCTGACCCATAAATGCTTTTCATAGTCAGCTGACTCTTTACATCAGGGATACAGCATTTACCTCTGATAATACAGCTTATAAAATCAGCACAGATCTACACAAAATCTCTCCAAGGAATCAGAATGACCATCTGGCTATAGTAAGCCTTACCCATAAACTCATTAGAATTATTTATGTGATGCTCTTCGAAGGGCAGTTGGTCAACCATGGAACACAGAAAAATGAGGGTCCCAGGGACAAAGACTAGCAGCACATGTACAACCTTAGCCAGAAGGAGAGGGACCTTTTGTCATCAGACAAAAGCATTAAAGGCAGTTAAGCTGCTGTTTATATATAAGATACAAAGGGCCATCCCCTATGTAGTTAGGGTATATTTCTCAAAATCAATAAGCCTCTTTGATCCTATATTCTACTCACCAAGAAATAGTGAGCATAATATGACTAGCTTACTTATAGGGATAAAATTGTATTTGAAATCATAATAAACTGTAACACTGGCTTAAACACCTGTCTTTTCTTTGTTTATTTAGTGTTTACTTTTCTTGAATGTTTTTTCTACTCTCAGACAATCCAGATTCAGATCTTTGAAGTAGAAGAGCAGACAAATAGACCACCCAGAGAATCCTTGAAGGAAAAAGCTGTTTTCCAGAGGTCTCAATCAGTCATTTGGTGAACATTCTCTGATGAAAAGTTTTCACCCTGAAAGACTTTGCAAATCTCCAACTTTATTATGACATGAGGAAGGACAAGCCAGCAATAAGAGAGTTAAGGCTGTATCCTGTTGGCAGACTAGATATATATAAAACTTTTCAATGGTTTATTTTAAGATTAGAATTGATAAAGCTCAGTTTACTTTGGAATCTTGAGGCTTCAAATGTTGGTATGAAGCAAGTGCAAGCAAAGAAATTGATAACAAAGAGGGACCAGATACCTCTTTAATTGGATGACATTAGGCAAGTCATTAAAATGCTGTGATACACAATTTTCTTATATAAACAGTGAAGAAATAGGTCAAATGCCTATTTCACTCACCTACAGTCTCTCAAAAGGAATAAAACCCCTTGTAAAAATTATTTTGTAAGTTGTGTGCAGTGACACTGACCCAAAAATTGCTAAAGTAGATTGTGTATGTATGTAATTCTCATCTATGCCTCATCACCATTACAGGTATTCTACCAAGCATATTTAATCAATGAATTAATTTTATGCTCACAATAACTTGTAATCAATGCTGTGAAATTGTACACAGTCAAGACACTCATTACTTAGTAAGACAATGGCAACAAACTATAATCAATTTAGTAAAATTACTAAATATAAAAAGAATATTATGAAGTATTATTAAAATGGAATACTCTTAATGTTATAGAGAGGTGAAGTTATTTCACTTAATATTTATTTCATTTAATACTGATAGTAACAAACAAAGATAATTTATAACTAAATTATTTAGATAATGTTTTCACTATAATATTTGGCACAGTATTTTCTCTAAGGAATGGACTTTTATGTCTTTTACATGCACTTTGATCAATGGTTAGACTAGAAAATTGAGCTCCAGGACTTAAGAACTGCTCTTAAAAAATATAGTTAGGAGGTAATGTTAATTTAGAAGAATAAGTATTTATTATTCATTGTTTTGCATTCAAACATTTAAACTTTTTCAAGGAAGCAAATATTCTAGCGTGGAGATTTCCTGACAACTTTACTTAACAATAAAAAAATAACATTGAAGTACATTGTCATCAGAAAATAACAAAAAGCACAAGGGTTTTTTGTAAAATTTTGAGATCTGAATTCATTACTAAAATGGGTTACTTGATCTTTCTAAAGAAAGGGAATCTCAAGCTTGCTTAGATTAAAAAACCATAAGTTTATGTAGTTTCAAAGATGAGTTATTTTTTCATGTTCATACAGGATTATGATTAAAGGTCACAGGAACGTCATTTTCTTTTACTTCTGATTTACATAAAAAAGTTTTATGTACCCTTATTTTTAAAGAAATAATTTTTCACCTCAAAAAAATAAACAGAAAAATTGTGAGTGCTGCCTGTGTGTGTCTATATACTGTCCTGTTGCATGAACCTCTTAGGAGTGGGCTGGAAAGAGGCTCCAGAAAACTCGCTCTCCCAGAGGCCAATCCTAGGGCGAAAATGCCAAGGAACTACTCCATAATGTAAAAACTGGCTATAAGCAGTACTTTGCAGAAGCAAGGTCCTCAGTTTGTGATGTCAGACTTGGAAAATCCATGAAACTACGCCTGGCAAGGGAAAATTGTGAGTGCTGCCTGTGGATGTCTGTCTACTGTCCTGTTGTGTGAACCTCTTGGGAGTGGCCCAAAAAGAGGCTCCAGAAGAGCACTTTGGCTCCGCTTCGCTACACAGCCATGTGCTCTTTCTAAGAAAAGGACACCATCGCAACAAAAAGAAAAAAATCACACTAAGAACTGTGCTGGATCACTGAAGCCCAGCATTTCTCTCCGGACTGTCTTCTCTGCTGTGTGCTCAGGCCTAAGATTTGATCCTGTGTGAGGCTTCATCCAAGGAGGACTCCCCTCACTTGGAGGCAAGTCAACCCATCCAGAAAGGGCGGAGCCAGAGGAGTGTGGCTGCCTGCATCATTTAGCCAAAGAATACCATCACAACACGTAGAAAAACCCACAATACAAGAGTGACAATGGGGAAACAACGCAGGCCAGCATCAGACATAGAGAATGAAGATGACAATTCTGAGGACCAAATAATGACCAACCAACTAATCAACCTATCAGATAAGGATTTAGACTAGCAATATGGAAAATGCTCAAATAACTCAAAGAAACCATGGATCGAGTTGAACAGAACACTAATAAGAACCAAGAAAATATGAAGACAGAAATCACAAAACTCCAAACTGAAATAACATGTCAACTAACAGGCCTAAAAAACTCAGTAAACGAAGTGAATGACAAAATGGATAAGCTCTGGGACAGGGTATCAGAAGCTGAGAATAGACTTGGTGCTGTAGAAGATGAGATACATAACAATTCCATATAGTGGGAGAGATTGGAAAAAAACTTAAAGCAAATGAACAGACAATGGAAAAATTAGTCAAAGAATGGGAACAGATGATAATAGAAGTCTACGATAATCTCAACAGAAACAACTTAAGAATCATTGGAGTCCCAGAGACCCAGGAAGAAAATTTCCAGGAAGAATCAATGGTCAAGAACATCATTAAAGAGAAACTTCCAGAGCTGAAGAATATATGTGATCAAATCCTGCATGCTCATAGAGTACCAACCAAAAGAGACCCCAGAAAAAATACCCCAAGATACAACCTAGTCACAAAGACAAATCCCACAGATAGAGACAGAATTCTGAAAACAGCAAGATCAAAAAGAAAAATTACATTCAAGGGAGCATCCTTGAGATTTACAGCAGACCTGTCACCAGAAACACTCAAGGCCAGAAAGCAGTGATGGGATATTATGACAAGACTGAATGAAATGAATGCTTCACCTAGAATACTGTACCCAGCAAAACTCACTTTCCACTTTGACGGAAGAATACATGGTTTCACAGACAAAAAAACAGCTCAGAAATTTTACAGACTCAAAACCAGTCTTAAGAGAAAAACTGAAAGACCTAATTTAAGACAAGACTAACCAAAAGATGCACCAAATTTCGATATAAAGATGGCATTAAATTTCAGGACAATTCTTTCTCTCAATGTCAATGGACTAAATGCAACAGTTAAGAGACACAGAGTGGCTAAATGGATCAAAAACTCAATGCAACCTTCTGCTGCCTATAAGAAACGCACCTGAATAGTCAGACAAAACATAGACTCAAAAAAAAAAGGCTGGAGAAAAGTTATACAAGCAAACAACACCCATAAAAAAGCTGGAGTGGTCATACCAATATCAGATAATGCAAACTTTATACTCAGAAAGGTTGTAAGGGAAAAAGATAGACATTTTATATTAATCAAGGGGTATGTAGAGCAGGAAGAAATAACTCTCCTAAACATATATGCACCGAATGAGGGGCCAGAAAAATATTTAATACAATTGTTGACAAATCTGAAAAATAATATTAATAATAACACAATAATTGTGGGGGACCTCAACAAGGCTTTGTCAACACTGGATAGATTAACCAGACTGAAACCCAACAAGAATATACTAGACCTGAGGAGAGAAATGGAAGAAAGAGGCCTAGTGGATATATATAGGACACTCCATCCCCAGAAACCCAGATACACATACTTCTAAAATGTACATGGGACATTCTCTAGGATAGACTACATGATGGCACATAAAATATACCTCCATAATATCAAGAGGATAGAAAATTTGCAGACTACCTTTGCTCAACACAAGGCTATGAAATTACTTGTGAATTCCAAAGTTACACAGAAGAAAAACTTTAACACCTGGAAGTTAAACAGCCTCATACTGAATAACCAGTGGATTTGAGGTGAAATCAAGGAGGAAATCAAAAGGTTCCTGGAAACAAATGACAATAAAGACACAAACTATCAGAACTTAAGGGACACAGCAAAAGCAGTACTGAGAGGAAAATTTATAGCTTTGCAAGCACTCTTCAGGAAGGAAGAAGGGGCTTACCTGAGTAGCTTAATGACACAGCTAATAGAACTAGAAAGTGCTCAACAAAAAGACCCAAAAATAGGGAGAGAGAAGGAAATAACAAAACTAAGAGCAGAACTCAACGAAGTGGAAACCCAAAAAACAATCCGAAAGAACAACAAAAGCAGAAGTTGATTCTTTGAAAAAAATAAACAAGATTGATAGACCACTGGCAAAACTAACAAAGAGAGAGAAACTTGATAACTCGTATTAGGAATGAAAAGGAGAGATCACTACTGATATGACAGAGATCAAAAGGGTAATCACAAACAACTTTGAGAAACTCTACGCCACTAAAAATGAGAACGTGGAAGAAATGGATAAATTCTTGGACAATTATAATCTTCCATTATTGAAGGAGATGATGTAGCATATCTAAACACCCCCATCACTATTCATGAAATTAAAACGGTAATCAAATGTCTGCCCAAAAACAAAAGCCCAGACCCAGATTGATTCACTAATGAATTCTTTCAAACTTTCCAAGAGGAACTACTACCAATCCTGGCAAGACTCTTTCATGAAATTGAACAAATGGAAACACTTCCAAATAGCTTTTATGAAGCTAACATCACCTTGATACTTAAACCAGACAGAGATGCTACGAAAAAAGAAAATTACAGACCAATATCACTGATGAATACAGATGCAAAGATACTCAACAAAATCCTGACAAATAGGATTCAATGCCTCATTTAGAAGATCATCCGATAAAAAAAACCTGCCGGCAGACTGCTGCAGAAGCTGGATTCCCTGCTTGGGACATCAGGCGGGGAAAAGACACGAATCTAAGCCTGCGCAGAGGGGCCCAACTGTGAGTGTGAACTGTAAATATCTGTCTACTGTCCTCTTGTGTGAAACTCTTGGGAGTGGGGCAAAAGAGCTCCAGAAATCTGCTCTCCCTACCCCGGAGGCCATTTCCAGGGCGGGATTCAGAACATAAAAACCGGCCGGCAGACTGCTGCAGAAGCTGGATTCCCTGCTTGGGACATCAGGCGGGGAAAAGACACGAATCTAAGCCTGCGCAGAGGGGCCCAACTGTGAGTGTGAACTGTAAATATCTGTCTACTGTCCTCTTGTGTGAAACTCTTGGGAGTGGGGCAAAAGAGCTCCAGAAATCTGCTCTCCCTACCCCGGAGGCCATTTCCAGGGCAGGATTCAGAACATAAAAACCGGCCGGCAGACTGCTGCAGAAGCTGGATTCCCTGCTTGGGACATCAGGCGGGGAAAAGACACGAATCTAAGCCTGCGCAGAGGGGCCCAACTGTGAGTGTGAACTGTAAATATCTGTCTACTGTCCTCTTGTGTGAAACTCTTGGGAGTGGGGCAAAAGAGGCTCCATCAGAGCACGGCCGCTCCGCTTCGCTACGCGGCCGTGCGCTCCTTCTAAGAAAAGAACACCATTGCAACAATAAGAAAAAATCACAATAAGAACTGTGCTATATCAGAGAAGCAAGCATTTCTCTCTGGACTGTCTTCTCTGTTGCATGCTCGGGCCTAAGATTTGACCCAGTGTGAGGCTTCATCCACGGAGGACTCCCCTCCCTTAGAGGCAAGTCAGCCCATCCAGAAAGGGAGGAGCCAGAGGAGTGTGCTGCCTACATCATATAGACAATGAATACCACCACAACACATAGAAAAACCCACAATACAAGTGTGACAATGAGGAAACAACGCAGGCCAGCATCAGACATAGAGAATGAAGATGACAATTCTGAGGACCAGATAATGACTGAACAACTAATCAACCTCTCAGATAAGGACTTTAGACTAGCAATATGGAAGGTGCTCAACAGACTCCAAGAAACCATGGATCGAGTTGAACAGAACACTAATAAGAACCAAGAAAATATGAAGGCAGAAATGACAAAACTCCAAACTGAATTAACATGTCAACTAACAGGACTGAAAAAGTCAGTAAACGAAGTGAATGACAAAATGGATAAGCTCTGGGACAGGGTATCAGAAGCTGAGAATAGACTTGGTGCTGTGGAAGAT
Organism: Suncus etruscus; assembly: GCF_024139225.1. Classification (NCBI taxonomy): domain Eukaryota; kingdom Metazoa; phylum Chordata; class Mammalia; order Eulipotyphla; family Soricidae; genus Suncus; species Suncus etruscus. The sequence goes on from NC_064858.1 coordinate 46,349,936, forward strand.
GAGATACATAACAATTCCATACAGCAGGAGAGATTGGACAAAAAACTTAAAGCAAATGAGCAGACAACGGAAAAATTAGTCAAAGAATGGGAACAGATGAAAATAGAAGTCTATGATAAGATCAACAGAAACAACTTAAGAATCACTGGCGTCCCAGAGACCCAGGAAGAAAATTCCCAGGAAGAATCAATGGTCAAGAACATCATTAAAGAGAAACTTCCAGAGCTAAAGAATATAGGTGATCAAATCCTGCATGCTCGAAGAGTACCAACCAAAAGAGACCCCAGAAAAACCACCCCAAGACACATCCTAGTCACAATGACAAATCCCACAGATAGAGACAGAATTCTGAAAACAGCAAGATCAAAAGGGGAAATTACACTCAAGCAAGCATCCTTGAGATTTACAGCAGACCTGTCACCAGAAACACTCAATGCCAGAAAGCAGTGGTGGGATATTGTGACAAGACTGAATGAAATGAATGCTTCACCCAGAATACTATACCCAGCAAAATTCACTTTCCGGTTTGACGGAAGAATACATGGTTTCACTGACAAAAAGCAGCTCAGAAACTTTACAGACACAAAACCAGTCTTAAGAGAAAAACTGAAAGACCTAATTTAAGACAAGACTAACCAAAAGACACCAAATTTCGATATAAAGATGGCATTAAATCCCAGGACAATTCTTTCTCTCAACGTCAATGGTCTAAATGCACCAGTCAAGAGACACAGAGTGGCTAAATGGATCAAAAAACTCAATCCAACCTTCTGCTGCCTACAAGAAACACACCTGAATAGTCAGAACAAACATAGACTCAAAATAAAAGGCTGGAGAAAAATCATCCAAGCAAACAACACCCATAAAAAAGCTGGAGTGGCCATACTAATATCAGATAATGCAAACTTTATACTCAGGAAGGTTGTAAGGGACAAAGATGGACATTTTATATTAATCAAGGGGTATATAGAGCAGGGAGAATTCACTCTCCTAAACATATATGCACCAAATGAGGGGCCAGCAAAATATTTAATACAACTGTTGACAAATCTGAAAAATAATATCAATAACAACACAATAATTGTGGGGGACCTTAACACGGCTTTGTCAACACTGGATAGGTCAACCAGACTGAAACCCAACAAGAATATACTAGACCTGAGGAGAGAAATGGAAGAAAGAGGCCTAGTGGATATATATAGGACACTACACCCCCAGAAACCTGGATACACATTCTTCTCCAATGTACATGGGACATTCTACAGGATAGACTACATGCTGGCACATAAAACATATCTCCATAATATCAAGAGGATAGAAATTTTGCAGACTACCTTTGCTGACCACAAGGCTCTGAAATTATTTGTGAATTCCAAAGGGACTCAGAAGAAAAACATTAACACCTGGAAGTTAAACAGCCTCATACTCAATAACCAGTGGGTCCGAGATGAAATCAAGGAGGAAATCAAAAGGTTCCTGGAAACAAATGACAATAAAGACACAAACTATCAGAACTTATGGGACACAGCAAAAGCAGTACTGAGAGGAAAATTTATAGCTTTGCAAGCACACATCAGGAAGGAAGAAGGAGCTTACCTGAGTAGCTTAATGACACAGCTAATAGAACTAGAAAGTGCTCAACAAAAGGACCCAAAAATAGGAAGACAGAAGGAAATAACAAAGCTGAGAGCAGAAATCAATGAAGTGGAAAACCAAAAAACAATCCGAAAGATCAACGAAAGCAGAAGTTGGTTCTTTGAAAAAATAAACAAGATTGATAGACCACTGGCAAACCTAACAAAGAAAGAGAGAGAGAGAAACTTGATAACTCGTATTAGGAATGAAAAAGGAGAGATCACTACTGATATGACAGAGATTCAAAGGGTAATCAGAAACTACTTTGAGAAACTCTACGCCACTAAAAATGAGAACCTGGAAGAAATGGATAAATTCTTGGACTCTTATAATCTTCCACGGTTGAAGGAAGAGGATGTAGCATATCTAAACACCCCCATCACCATTGATGAAATCAAAACGGTAATCAAAGGTCTGCCGAAAAACAAAAGCCCAGGCCCAGATGGATTCACTAATGAATTCTTTCAAACTTTCCAAGAGGAACTACTACCAATCCTGGCAAGACTCTTTCATGAAATTGAACAAAAGGAAACACTTCCAAATAGCTTTTATGAAGCCAACATCACCTTGATACCTAAACCAGACAGAGATGCTACAAAAAAAGAAAATTACAGACCAATATCGCTGATGAATGCCGATGCAAAGATCTTCAACAAAATCCTGGCAAATAGGATTCAATGCCTCATTAAGAAGATCATCCACTACGATCAAGTAGGTTTCATCCCAGGAATGCAAGGCTGGTTTAACATCCGTAAATCCATCAACATCATACACAACATCAATAACAAGAAAAATAAAAACCACATGATCATATCAATAGATGCAGATCAAGCATTTGATAAGGTCCAACACCCATTCTTGATCAAAACTCTCAGCAAGATGGGAATGGAAGGAACCTTTCTCAATCTAGTTGAAGCCATCTACCACAAGCCAATGGCAAATATTATCCTCAACGGAGAAAAACTAAAAGCCTTCCCTCTAAATTCTGGTACAAGACAAGGCTGTCCTCTCTCACCACTCCTATTCAACATAGCACTGGAAGTACTCCCTATAGCGATTAGGCAAGAAAAAGATATCAAGGTAATTCAGATAGGAAAGGAAGAAGTCAAGCTCTCACTGTTTGCAGATGACATGATACTCTACTTAGAAAACCCTAAAGACTCCACCAAAAAGCTTCTAGAAACAATAGACTCATATAGCAAGTTGGCAGGCTACAAAATTAACACACAAAAATCAATGGCCTTTCTATACACCAATAGCAATAAGGAAGAAATGGACATTAAGAAAACAATCCCATTCACAATAGTGCCACACAAACTCAAATATCTTGGAATCAACTTGACTAAAAATGTGAAGGACCTATACAAAGAAAACTATAAAACTCTGCTCCAAGAAATAAGAGAGGACACACGGAAATGGAAACGCATACCCTGCTCATGGATTGGCAGGATTAACATCATCAAAATGGCAATACTCCCCGAGGCATTATACAGATTTAATGCTATCCCTCTAAAGATACCCATGACATTCTTCAAAGAAGTGGATCAGGCACTTTTGAAATTCATTTGGAACAATAAACACCCACGAATAGCTAAAGCAATCATTGGGAAAAAGAATATGGGAGGAATTACTTTCCCCAACTTTAAACTGTACTACAAAGCAATAGTTATCAAAACAGCATGGTATTGGAATAAGGACAGGCCCTCAGACCAGTGGAATAGACTTGAATACTCAGAAAATGTTCCCCAGACATACAACCACCTAATTTTCGATAAAGGAGCAGGAAACCCTAAATGGAGCAGGGAAAGCCTCTTCAACAAGTGGTGTTGGCACAATTGGATAGCCGCTTGCAAAAAATTGAACGTAGACCCCCAGCTATCATCATGCACGAAGGTGAAATCCAAATGGATTAAAGACCTCGATATCAGCCCCAAAACCATAAGATATATAGAACAGCACATAGGCAAGACACTCCAAGACATTACAGGCATCTTCACGGAGGAAACTGCACTCTCCAAGCAAGTGAAAGCAGAGATTAACAGATGGGAATATATTAAGCTGAGAAGTTTCTGCACCTCAAAAGAAATAGTGCCCAGGATACAAGAGCCACCCACTGAGTGGGAGAAACTATTCACCCAATACCCATCAGATAAGGGGCTAATCTCCAAAATATACAAGGCACTGACAGAACTTTACAAGAAAAAAACATCTAATCTCATCAAAAAATGGGGAGAAGAAATGAACAGACACTTTGACAAAGAAGAAATACACATGGCCAAAAGACACATGAAAAAATGCTCCACATCACTAATCATCAGGGAGATGGAAATCAAAACAACGATGAGATACCACCTCACACCACAGAGAATGGCACACATCACAAAGAATGAGAACAAACAGTGTTGGCGGGGATGTGGAGAGAAAGGAACTCTTATCCACTGCTGGTGGGAATGCCGTCTAGTTCAACCTTTATGGAAAGCTATATGGAGATTCCTTCAAAAACTGGAAATCGAGCTCCCATATGATCCAGCTATACCACTCCTAGGAATATACCCTAGGAACACAAAAATACAGTACAAAAACCCCTTCCTTACACCTATATTCATTGCAGCACTATTTACCATAGCAAGACTCTGGAAACAACCAAGATGCCCTTCAACAGATGAATGGCTAAAGAAACTGTGGTACATATACACAATGGAATATTATGCAGCTGTCAGGAGAGATGAAGTCATGAAATTTTCCTATACATGGATGTATACGGAATCTATTATGCTGAGTGAAATAAGTCAGAGAGAGAGAGAAAAACGCAGAATGGTCTCACTCATCTATGGGTTTTAAGAGAAATGAAAGACATTCTTGCAATAATAATTTCCAGACACAAAAGTGAAAAGAGCTGGATGTTCCAGCTCACCATAGGAAGCTCACCACAAAGAGTGATGAGTTTAGTTAGAGAAATAACTACATTTTGAATTTTCCTTATAATGAGAATGTATGAGGGAAATGGAGAGCCTGTTTAGAGTACAGGCGGGGGTTGGGTGGGTAGGAGGGAGACTTGGACATTGGTGATGGGAATGTTGCACTGGTGATGGGTGGTGTTCTTTACATGACTGAAACCCAAAAACAATCATGTATGTAATCAAGGTGTTTAAATAAAAAAATAAAAATTAAAAAAAAAAAAGAAAAGAATACCATGTGGCTATTCGGAAAAAAAAAAAAAAAAAAAAAAGAAGATCATCCACTATGATCAAGTAGATTTCATCCCAGGAATGCAAGGATGGTTTAACATCCATAAATCTATCAACATAATACACAACCTCAACAACAAGAAAAATAAAAACCACATGATCATATCAATAGATGCAGATCAAGCATTTGATAAGGTCCAACACCCATTCTTGATCAAAACTCTCAGCAAGATGGGAATGGAAGGAACCTTTCTCAATATAGTTAAGGCCATCTACCACAAGCCAGTGACAAATATTATCCTCAATGGAGAAAAACTGAAAGCCTTCCCTCTAAATTCTGGCACAAGACAAGGCTGTCCTCTCTCACCACTCCTATTCAACAAGCATTGGAAGTACTTGCTATAGCGATTAGGCAAGAAAAAGATATCAAGGAAATCCAAATAGGAAAGGAAGAAGTCAAGCTCTCACTGTTTGCAGATGACATGATACTCTACTTAGAAAACCCTAAAGACTCTACCAAAAAGCTTCTAGAAACAATAGACTCATATAGCAAGGAGGCAGGTTACAAAATTAACACAAAAAAATCAATGGCCTTTCTATACACCAATAGTAGTAAGGAAGAAATGGACATTAAGAAAACAACCCCATTCACAATAGTGGCACACAAACTCAAATATCTTGGAATCAACTTGACTAAAAATGTGAAGGACCTTTACAAAGAAAACTATAAAACTCTGCTCCAAGAAATAAGCGGAAATGGAAACACATACCCTGCTCATGGATTGGCAGGATTAAAATCATCAAAATGGCAGTACTCCCCAAGGTATTATACAGATTTAATGCTATCCCTCTAAAGATACCCATGACATTATTCAAAGAAGTAGATCAGGCGCTTTTGAAATTCGTTTGGGACAATAAACACCCTCAAAGAGCTAAAGCAATCATTTGGAAAAAGAATATGAGAGGAATTATTTTTCCCAACTTTACTACAAAGCAATAGTTATCAAAACAGCATGGTATTGGAATAAGGACAGGCCCTCAGATCAGTGGAATAAGCTTGAATACTCAGAAAATGTTCCCCAGACATAAAATCACCTAATGTTTGATAAAGAAGCAAGAAATCCTACATAGAGCAAAGAACGTCTCTTCAGCAAGTGACGTTGGCACAACTGGCTAGCCACTTGCAAAATATTGAACTTAGAACCCCACATAACTTACGAAAGTAAAATCCAAATGGATTAAAGACCTCGATAACAGACCCAAAACCATAAGATATATAGAACAACACATAGGCAAAACACTCCAGGATATTAAGACTGCAGGCATCTTCAAGGAGGAAACTGCACTCTCCAAGCAAGTGGAAGCAAAGATAAACAGATGGTAATACATTAAGCTGAGAAGCTTCTGCACCTCAAACGAAATAGCGCCCAGGGTACAAGAGCCACCCACTGAGTGGGTGAAACTCTTCACCCAATACCCATCAGATAAGGGGCTAATCTCCAAAATATACAAGGCACTGACAGAAATTTACAAGAAAAAAAAAACATCTAATCCCATCAAAAAATGGGGAGAAGAAATGGACAGACACTTTGACAAAGAAGAAATACAAATGGCCAAAAGACACATGAAAAAATGCTCCACATCACTAATCTCCATGGAGATGCAAATCAAAACAACGATGAGGTACTACCTCACACCACAAAGAATGGCACACATCACAAAGAATGAGAATAAACAGTGTTGGCGGGGATGTGGAGAGAAAGGAACTCTTATCCACTGCTGGTGGGAATGCCGTCTAGTTCAACCTTTATGGAAAGCAATATGGAGATTCCTCCAAAAACTGGAAATCGAACTCCCATACGACCCAGCTATACCACTCCTAGGAATATACCCTAGGAACACAAAAATACAATACAAAAACCCCTTCCTTACACCTATATTCATTGCAGCACTATTTACCATAGCAAGACTCTGGAAACAACCAAGATGCCCTTCAACAGACAACTGGCTAAAGAAACTGTGGTACAAATACACAATGGAATATTATGCAGCTGTCAGGAGAGATGAAGTCATGAAATTTTCCTATACATGGATGTACATGGAATCTATTATGCTGAGTGAAATAAGTCAGAGAGAGAGAAAAACGCAGAATGGTCTCACTCATCTATGGATTTTAAGAAAAATGAAAGACATTCTTGCAATAATAATTTTCAGATACAAAAAAGAAAAGAGCTGGAAGTTCCAACTCACCTCAGGAAGCTCACCACAAAGAGTGATGGGTTTAGTTAGAGAAATAACTACATTTTGAACTGTCCTAATAATGAGAATGTATGAAGGAAATAGAAAGCCTGTCTAGAGTACAGGCAGAGGTTGGGTGGGGAAGAGGGAGATTTGGGACATTGGTGATGGGAATGTTGCACTGGTGATGGGTGGTGTTCTTTACATGACTCAAACCCAAACACAATCATCTATGTAATCAAAGTGTTTAAATAAAACATATAAAAACAAAACAAAACAAAAAAACAAAAAATAATAATCAACAGGGGCTGGAGTAGGGTCAAAGCCATAAGGTGTCTGCCTTGCATGCTAGCTTAGGACGGACCACAGTTTTATCCTGCAGCATCCCATATGGAGACCCTAACCAGGAGCAATTTCTGAGCACAAAGCCAGGAGTAACACCTGAGCGTCACCAGGTATGGCAGAAAAAGACAAAAATAAATAAATAAATGAACAATATTCAATATTTGAAGCTGTGTATTTGGTGGTAACCCCAGGATGAATTAGAAGAGAAGAAAGGAAGGAAGGAAAGTGGGAAATTTTCACTGTGGAGGTGCTATGCGATATATGATATGATCTCGTCCTGATCTCTACCTAATTCGGGAAATACTGGGTTTCAGATTCCTTTATGAGAACAAAGTACAATAGTAACTAAAACTAGACAAATATATTGATTCACATATCTGCTATATAAATATCTGGTATTGAGGTGTCAGAAAAGTGTCCAAATAATGTCACTTTCTGAGGGTTATGAAAAAAAGGAAGCTGAATGTGTTTCTCTCTTGGAGCTTTTCTGAGGATTATAGTTATTCATATAGTTATTCATAGAAGTATCAGCTTGGTCTTTGCCATCATTTTCCTGTTATGTTTTCCATTTGTCTGTGTCTTTCTCCAAGTTTTCCATTTTAATTTAGGTAAGTTATACTCTAGATCTGCATGACATTATTTTAATTTAACTATTTATATTTTTAACAATTTTATTTCCCAAAACTATTACATTCTGGGGTATGGAGTTTTAGACATCAATATATGAGTGTTTATGGTCCAGAATTCAGCCAATTCCTAGTGCAGGTTGGAGGATTGTACTTTGACTTCTGGGTTGATGTGGACACAAAGAGAAAACACAAGTTTCTGTGGATGTCAGGATTGTGAGACAGTATTATTGTCAAGTGCTTTTATAAATTGAGGATTTGGGATTGGAAACAAGTCTTCTTATGTTTCAAGGACTGAGCACAAGACCAGTTGAAAATTGGTTGTAATCTGTATGACAGTATATTGAAATGAAGCTAAGGATTATTGTTAATTGCCTCTAGTTATGAGTTTTAAGTCATGTAAAGAAAACTCTAACCTTTAGCCATTCCAATCCAAACCATCATCTAATCTTATAAATGTCAGGTTCCTAAACTGAGGTTATTTTCTCTATTTAATTTTTTACATCTTTATCTTAATGTCTACATCTTTATTTTCATCTTCACCATATCTGGAATATAGGGAAAATTGACTAGAAATTGATTACTAGAAGATTTTTCAAAGGGGATTAACTTGCCTACCCTACTTATGAGCACACAAGTAATTATGATGCAGAATTCTATATCTACTATTGCTAACTTGATGCAAATCCTTTATTCTTCTAGTCTGACTTAAAAAAATGATAATAGAACAATAAATATAGTACATGGTATAGAAATTTTCCGTGTTTTGGTCAGAGTTAAATATTCAATTACATCAGATCAAAGAAATAGTAAAGGGATTAAATTCTCTACCTTGCATACAACTGAACCAGTCCTACTCCTAACATATATATGGACCCAAGAACCACCAGGAGTTACCCCCTCAACCCAGGTGTGGTCCCAAAATAGCAACAAAACACAACTATGCCACCTATCTATTTAACTGGGGGATTTTCTCAATCTTTCTGTGGTTTGGTTTCCTTGTCAATAAAATAGAAAAATAGAACCCACCTCAGTGGACTGCTATGATAACTAAATGAGTAAAAACCAAGTAAAAAATAACAATTTTGGTTCTTATGTAGTAGGCACTCAATAAATGGCAGTATTTTGTATTGTAGTTGTCATAGCAACTCTTCTTCACATTATCAAAATGGGATGCAATTGGAACAGCTATAAGGTACAGTTAACGTAAGTATATCACTAAAATTAAGTTAAATAGAGAAAATGGTCTCCTTTGTAAGTGTGTGTAAGAGTGATTATAGCTATTATTCCTAAACTATTACTTAGGTCATTGTATATTCTTCAGATATAAACTGCCTGAACCAGGTACCTGCATTATTTGCCAAGATCAAAAAAAATTATAATCAAGATAAAAATTCTTGGCTCAAGCTCTGATGATAATTTAATTATATGTGAAATCCATTAACATCATCAAATAGACAAAATGATAGCCTGGACATATAAATACTAGGTCAAAATGTAATTTCATAGTAGTGATTATCTTTTTGTCATTTTAACAATGTCTTAGGATAAAAAGAATGAAACTTCATAGATAATAGCTAGTATGAGAAAATAATCATGGTAGGTGAGGTTTCTACTAAATAATAAAAGTCAAAGAGCCTATTTATTCACAGCTTGATTCTAAAAAAATAGTGAGATTACTTTCTTGAAATACATAGCTATAACCTCAGCTTTATAAATATTACCTTTGGAAAATAGCAGAAGATCCTCATGAAACAATATGAAGTAAATGTAGGCATTTCACCATATTTTGGAAAAATCAAGCTGCTATAATTTGTATACAAACGATTCCAAACATATATTGTAGTTATTATTATGCTTATAAGAGGGGTTATGACTTTTAGATAGTCACTAAAAGCTATTATGTAAACAGAAAGTAGAGTGCAACGTTCAAAGGAATCAACATCTGTATATCACTGAGAGAGCATTTGTACATTTATTGCATCTGTTCATTGTCAGAACCACCTTTGAAAGCAGTTAGTTACAGCCACACCTCTTTACCCACAAGAAGATTGAAATTCAATATAGCATATAAACATGGCAAAACCATGATTTGAACGTTGCCTTTCATTTCTATTTTAGGCTGTGTTTCTTTTATGCTTCCTTTTAACAAGAAATATACCGGGTGTTACCTTGAACTTCAATCTGTAACCTGAACATTTTCTAACACCATTAGCATGATTCTATTATTAGAAAAAGAAAACATTATATAAGCTAAGAATTCTCTGAATGCTTCTATAAGAAACAGCTCTTACTAGGGAAGAAACAGCAAAGTCCATGTGACTCCCTTAAGAGTTTATATATTATCTTCCAAGGATAACCCAAATTAGTATTTATCTAAAATAAAGCTCTGTGTGTAGGAGCCCATGATATAATTTAACTATGCTAGCAAATAAAGCACTTCGGAATAAGTGGATTCTAAAAGCACTTATGGTTGCTCACAATCTATGTACATACTGAACAGTTCTGGTCCTAAGAGATTAATGTGTATCTATGATCAGCAGAGAGCTGGCTAAGCAAATTGATTGCTCTTGGTTGAACTTCCACACAGATGTCTGAAACTCTGATAAATCTATGTTGGACTCAATAGGGACTTGCAGTCACTCTTGTGATTCTGCACCTTTCTGGAAACTATACAGTATTTATTTTATGGCAGTGGCAGGAGTTTAGTGGAGAAATCTAAAATCGGCCAAACTCTCTTTAGGTTTGAACTTAGAATTGGCCTGTGATGTCTTCCACTGAATTCTATTTGCCACCGCATTTCACATGTCTATCTTAAAAACAGAGTGTAAGGAAAGTAATTCCAACTTTGGAAATAAGTTGGGGAATTCAACAAGCAGAGTGGAAAATATGGAGAAAATTGGAGTCAATTTCATGATAGAGCAAAAGCAGTAGCATATTAACATCCATATTAGATGTTTGCTATAATTTGTGGGTTGCCAGAAAATTTTCTACTCCTCAGATAGCAAAGTTGATAATATATGAAATTGTATTAATCTAGTATTAACAAAATTCAACATTGAATGAGGACCATTATTACTAGTCAAACAATAATTGCTAATGTTAAAAATTATAGCAGAAAATCAGTAAAAAACAGGGAATCAGTCAAATCAGTTCATCTATGTCAACCTACTATCCATAAGTAGGCTTGGGAAAAAAAGAACAAGTTTCTTGCTTTCTTCCATTCTTTATTTCCTCACATCCTTTTATCCTTTATTTCTTAATTTTAAAATATCAAAGCTGTAAAAATCCTAGGAATTATGTAGATCCAATTTATTCTTAAAAACAAAAGAGGTTCAAATAAAAAACAATTGATAGACTTGAACTAGTATTTAATTATTCTCTGCCCAACTATTGATAAATTACTCTATGGCATTGCTACTAAGAGTAGCATCAGCAAATGATAGAAGTTGGTTAGAAATGTAGAATTTCTTTTGATCAGAGAGATAGAGCACTTGCTTTACATATAGCATATCTGGGTTTAATCCCCAGAACTGCATCTCCTTAAGCACCATCAGGAATGATTTCTAGGCACAGAGCAAGGAGTACATCTTGAGCACAGCTTGATATGATTTCTAGAGAAAGAACTACAGAATCTTTGAAAGTTTTCTCATGCCTACTGAATGGAAACCCCAACTTCCACAAGATCCACAGCCAACTTTGTTATTTTAAGTTAGAGATTCTCTAGTTGTCCTAATCAATGCTTAGCAGCTATAAAACCTAAAGCTCCTGTGTAGAAAGAAGGCTGCCTTATATAATAGCACTGAAACCTTATTATATATATCAATTAAATATATATAAAGTATATATATTATATGTTATATAAATACATATAAATATATTATAAATATATATATTTCACTAACTTACTTAAGTAAACTCTTGAGTGTTTACTCTGACTAAGCTATCATAAAATAACTGAGAACAGGTATTTTCCCTCTGAGATCTCATACTCCAAAGAGGAGCCTAGCTTCTTCCTCTTTTCTCACATTCTCCTAAATCCTCTGTGCCCTCTGATTGCCCTTTACCTTCCTTCCAACCTCTTCCCACCCCGATCTTAATGATCCCATGACTAAAATATAATTTTAAAAGTTGTTGATTTAAGATCAAAGGGTTCATTCACTTGATGTTCCAATTTCAGTAAAGTGAATTCAATGTTGGATCATTTTTATTTGGTTTATATTCAAGCAGTTTACATGATAATATGACCCTAACATGCATATAAAGATGAAAGCATTAGAAACACTTTGGAAGAAAATGTTCCATAAATGTTGCACAGATTAGTCATATACTTTAATTTTTGCTTTTGTTTTTTTCCAATTCAATCTTTTTTTCTGAGGAATATAAAAATTTGAAAAGCTGAGATATCGGAGCATAAATACAAAGAGTATAATTTTTCTTGAACTATTTAGAATCAGAACATCTTTCTAAACATTTTTTATTAAGAAGCAAAGGGAAATTTTTCATATCAACAGGTAATTTTATTCAAAAATTTAGTGTATCTATGGTGACAATGTCAATAAAAAAGAGAAGTAGAATGCCCATCTACTATAGGTGGAGGAGGAGGAGGAGGGAGATTGGGGACATTGGTGATAGGAATGCTGTACTGGTGGAGGGTACATCTTTTTATCACTGAAATCCAACTACAATCATGTTTGTAATCAAGGTGCTTAAATAAAAATAATATTAAAGAAAAGAATTTAGTGTAAAGCAGAAACAAATAAACAGAAATTTAGTAAATGAAATAATTTCTGACATACAACATAGAGGAAGAAGTGTTTACCTAAAATAATTGGGTCACAGGATTGGTTATGTAATGTGATTCTTTTGAGGTTTGTAAGCCTGGTCCTTTAAGTACCAATGATTGAAAATAGTTTTTCCTTTTTTTCTTTCCTCTTAACACATCCGCGTGATCTTGAAAAGCTCAGAGTTCGTTTTATTTTTCTTTCCTTTTCTTGTCGTCTTTCTCTTTAAAGGTATTTCTGATGAGGCTGGCTTTCAAAATCAAGTCTGCTTGAACTTTAGCTGGGAGTAATGAAATTTCAATCTCTCATACAATGGCAACTACATCCTCTTTCTGCTCTTTTGGTGAAGTCAGAATAGCAACTTCCCAGCATGAACAATAGGTCTACTTTCAGTTCTCAGAGATTGACTGTTACTGAACAGTGGTGCATAGAAATAATCCTTGACAATGTCATGGGTGACATTTCTCATTCCTTATCACCCATGCTGCACACAGCCAGAACTTGATAAAGCACTCTGAAAGATGATAATGGCTGCTATCAAGCTGTCTAGGTAGAAATAATAATAATAATCTGTTTATGGAAAAACAGCTGTCCCTTTGTTCTTAATTTCATGAAATCTCAGATACAGATCTTCTCTCCCGTGACAGCCCTATCTCCATTCTCTTGCCAATCCAACCACTTTGGAGTTCTAATGATGGGCACATTTTAATGATCATTTTGATACAGTAGACAAGGATGCATGTAAGTAACCCCTAATCAGATTCAGTTACTGGGTGAACTCAATTGTTACAGAAAAGCCATTTAAAGAAAGATTTAGACTCAGGGAGAACTTTGCAATACTATAGAAAAGCCCAGTAGGCTATTTGAAAATAAGCACAGAACTTAGAATTATACAACTGATAACCTAAGTCAACATTTCAGTATCAAATGTTTAGTCCCAAGATTTCAGAAGTAATTCAAAATTCTTAGTGGGATCCCCAAAGAATTGTGATGTCGTGGTTCATCAATATGAATTGTATGGGGCCGGGCAGTTGCTCTAGAGGTAAGGTGCCTGCCTTGGCTGCGCTAGCCTTGGATGGACCGCGTTCGATCCCCCAGTGTCCCATATGGTCCCCCAAGCCAGGAGCGACTTCTGAGCGCATAGTCAGGAGCCCTGAGCGTCACCGGGTGTGGCCCAAAAACAAAAACAAAAAAATATGAATTGTATCTATGTATGTTTTAAATTATATGTCATGAACAACATCCAAAGGTTCAAAAGCATCCTGTAGCAATGTTATTATTTGCCTTTTTGGAACCAGTTTCTTTCTCTCTCCCCTCTCTCAGTAATGCCAAGAATTGAACCTAGCATCTCACAGATGCAAGGCAAGAGTTCTACTGTAGAGCCATATTCCTGGCATTTCTTTCTCTTTTTTTATCAATACTCCCATCTCTGGGGAATGAACTAGACAACCTTTACATTACGTTCAGGATGAAACCATCTGATTCAATTGATTTCGGTCCTTTCCCCTCCTGCCAGTATTCAATCACTGCCAAAGTCTATATTTTTATTAGCAAGGCTATTAGATAGCATCACCCTGAAACTGTAACCATAATGGTGCCACAATTACAGTGATCAGACAACCAGTTTGCCTTTGTTGCTCTTCCCTGTGATTTCCATAATAGTCAACATTGAATCCTATTGACACAGTTTAAGTTCCCTTTCTCCCTGTGTCTCCTTTTAATAATGGACAAAGGAGGACAAAGAAGACAATGATATAGATACGATAAGTGGAGTAGCATCCATGAAGAAATTGCACTGCCAAGTTTTTCTTTTCTGGATAATACATCACTGTAAGTCAAAGTTTCTTTGCTTCTCAATAAGTCTGGGTCTCTTCCTACTTGACAAAGGCATACCCATCTTTCTCTTCCTTCTCATCTTTCTCTTCCCTTCTTACCTCACTCCTCATTTTATTCACAAAGCAAAGCTTAGGCACTACTTTTCTCAGAAGTGACTTTACTCAATCCTTTCTTCTTTCCTTTACTCTCCCCAACAAATTAATGTTGAATTAATGATCATGACATTTCATAATTTTTCTTAATTTTTTCTCACCTTACATAATAATTCATTTTTCTAAAATATTAATTTCAAGAAATATGGTAAAAAAAAAACATCGTATTAATCTGGAGGAAAACAACTTCATAAGAGAAATGAGGGAATTTCAGACAAGTGTTTCATCTCAGACATGACTGGATGTGAACACTTGCTCTAATTGACAAGTGTTGTGCCCTTGAGTTTTTGTGACCCAAGGTATTAGATGCAACATAAACTAATTTCCAAGGTATTGATATGCATTATAGATTCATTTCAAATGTTTTTAAGAGAGTTAAATGAAAGATATCTACCAAGGAAAGAGCTCAAGGTTTAGGGGCTTATGCTTTGCATGAGCAAGGACCCAGATTTATTTGGACTCATTTGACCTCTGAGTACTGATGGGTGGAACCCTGGTGTCTCTACAACTGCTGTGCCCACATGACTGGGTCCTATCATTGAAGTATCCAGCCAGACTATCTAAGAATCTGTGAGGAGAGCCCCAAACCTCTGTACACTGCTTGAGAACCCCCAAATTATGTGAGTTAAAGTACTTTATATAAAATATCATAATGCTGCCATTCAATATGCTTTCAATCAACTGTAGCTAATATTAGGCTATCTAGAATCAACATAGTAGCCCTAGCAATCCCACAGTAGACTAACAATAGTTATATATTTAAAATTAAATTAAAAAAATAAAATCTTCCTCAGCTTCTGATAGGAATAAACCAATTTTATTTAAACCAATAAACCAATTTTAATTAAAAATTAAAATTAAAAAATTAAAAAAACCCAATAAACCAATTTTAATTAAAAATAAATTAAGTCCAAAGTGCATTTACTGGGCCATAGTTCAGTAGGCAGGGGTGTTTGACTTGAATATGGCAAACCCAGATTTGATTCCCAGTATCCTCTTTGGTCTCCCAAACACCAACAAGAATAGTTCCTAAGCAAAACAAAAAGTTAACCCAGAATACCACTGGGTGTGACTCAAAAACAAACAAAAAAAGAAGTGCATTGAATATATCCAATATACATACATAGATTGGCCTAGCTTACCTTATGTTCAGAATATGTTAAAAAAAACTTACAATATCTTAATTTTGAGTAAATAATCTAACCCAAACCTAATTTATAATAAAGCATTGACAATTTTATGTAATTTATTAATTACATGGTCTGACTAACGAGGAGCAGGAGACAAACCCATTTTCCTGCACTACCAGCTATTGCTGGATTTGGCAAAAAATAAAAACTCAAAATCTGAAGTCTTTGATCAAAATATCAAGTACCCAAAAACTGAATATTTATTGCCTTCACACCCTTAAAAAATTTAAAAACATTGTAAATTGGGGCCGGGCGGTGGTGCTAGAGGTAAGGTGTTTGCCTTACCTGTGCTAGCCTTGGACGGACCACGGTTCGATCCCCCAGCGTCCCATATGGTCCCCCAAGCCAGGAGTGACTTCTGAGCGCAGAGCCAGGAGTAACCCGTGAGCATCAATGGGTGTGGCCCAAAAACCAAAAAAAAAAAAAAAAAAAAAAAAAACCAAAAAAAAAAACCAAAAATAAAAAACATTGTAAATTGAGCTATCCTGAAGTCAGAGATCATGTGTTATATATTTATTATGTATATTATATTTATGTAGTTGATATACCTGGTTTGTCCTCCTCCCACTATAAACTGCATTGTTCTAAGTTTATCAGAGCTCTCAAGATTGACTACAATGTTACAGAAAAACAGCCAGAGAAGAGGAAACTGGTCATATGATTTGCAGAAATTCTTTCTAGATGCTTTATCATAGTGGTGACCTCAAGGAACCAATAGACTTTTCTTTGACAGTTCTGAATTGGACCCTCTCCCTATCATTCAGCAAAAAAGGCAGTTATGTCAGATCGCAAGAGAAAAGTGCTTCTTACCAGCAGAGGTACAAATTAAAAAAAAAAGGTGAAGGAGTTTATGTTTGCTAGCTGGAACAAGTCCTGGCAACATCCAGGAAATAAGGAGATGTGGCCTTGAACTTGAACTTCCTTCCCGCAATAGTTCTCTTTTGCACAAGTCACCAAAATTGCTTAGTCTCACACCATGAGTGATTGTAAAATCCTGGAAGTGTCTGGATTCAGACTTGGCAGTTGCCTCCTAAAACACCAAAGGGGTTAACGTCTGGGCAGTAATCAAAGTCTGGCAGCTACTACCCCACACATAATGGGCATTGTTGTTCCTGAGAGTTGTCTGTTTTTTCTGGCAGGCTTTACTGTTTGGAACAGATTCTAAAACAGAAAAGGGAAAAAGTCAGTCTGCATTTTTCTTTTCTTTCCTTTTTTTTTTAAGTGCACATGGAACCCAACATAAGGCTGGTCAAAGAACTGTTATTTTGCTGGATTTCCAGGAAAGTGGTACTGACATACTCTTCAGAGATGATGGCTTATCTAGTTAAAGTATGTTAACTCAAAGACATCCATTTGTATGTTTGTGTGAGAGAGAGACACAGTAGTATTATGAGGAGGGTCCCTTTCCTCAGATAGGAGGTAACACATTGCCACTGTATTAGCTGATAAGTGAACTGTGGCTGCCCTTCCATCTGCATACAAAATTTATTTACATGACATTATCAATGTTGCACTTATCAACCTTCCCAGAACCTGCTTGTCACTCCCACCTAAGGGGCCCCATATTTTGCCCTGTGAAAGTATTTGAATATATCTCACTAGTTACCAAAGCAACAAAATCCAATTACAAAGCAAAACAATACAGCACAGATTCTGCTCAAACTGGAAGACACATATATTTGGGAGGGGTGCTATTTCCCTTGAAATCACACAAGGTAGTGCTCAGAGCTAATTTCTAACTTGCTCAAAAATCACCCTGGCAGTGCTCAAAAAAATATATGTGGTTCCAGGAATTTTATCAGAAACTGGTCACATGTAAAGCAATGCACCTTAAACTTATACTATCACTCTGGCACTCTAAATAATTTTATTAATATGAATTATGCATTTTTGATGTCAACATCACCTCAAATTATTAAGAAAGTTTCTAAATATTTAGTTCTTATAATTAAATAGCAATGGACTAGTAGTAAAATTTGTTTTAGATCAAATTATTCCATGGCTTGGTCTATACATGAGCTAAGTTATATAACTCATAAGTCATAGTCTAGAACAAGAGTCACAGATTTTTTTTCTCCTAAGAGACTATAGTGTAAGGATTATATGCTTTGCAGAATCATCCCATCTTACATAACTACTTAACTCTACAATTACACTGAGAAAGTGGCTATAAACTATTTTTAAATATCAGAGTGCATGAATGGACTTCAATAAAACTTTTTAATAAAAATAAGACATAGCAAATACTTTTTTAACCATGCACTTATTCAACAAGTAAGTACTGATTTCCTTGTTCTGTATAAAACTTTATATAAGGTTTGAGGCTAGACACTAATAAAATACATAAGATATTTTTCTTGAAACTATGACATTTTAAAGTGGTAAAGATGAAATGCCTAGATCACCCTCGATATCACATGTTAGGAGAAAATACAGAAAAGAAAATAAGGGGAGAAGCAAATAAGAAAAAGAAGCAATGAGGGAACAAAAATTAGAGATTTAGTTATACTGGTGCTATGGGAGAGTCATGTAGACACAATAGCACAAATAACATTGTTGTGTATGTAACACAGCGGTGATTGCCTTGCAAACAGCCAACCCAGGACCTAAGGTGGTTGGTTCAAATCCTGGCATCCCATATGGTCCCCTATGCCTGCCAGGAGTAGAAACTCAACCAACTCATGATGGTATTGATGTAACGCTTGGGGATGCCCCAACACATGGAGGACTGTACTGGCCTTCCTTCTTCATTCAGCTTGATATTATCTTTTGTACCAGTCTTCAACCCGCTTTTCCAGACCCATCAAGTGTCTTTTGCCAGTCTTTTCAGAGTTCCAGACCCCTCATCTTTACAGATTGGTATTGGACTCTGTAGAAATTTCACCTTTTGACCACAACCTTCCAAACCTATGTGGTGTGCTGGGGGACCTGGTGGCTTTAGCTCTGATGGGGCACTTCCTTTGTGACACTCGATGAAGTTGAAATATTCTCCATGCAAGGCCCAGGGCTGATGAAGAGATGTGCAGTCTCAGTTTATGACTCCTCACTGAGTAACGATTTAAGCAGAGAGATCAGTTGAATACAGAATGAAAAAGCTAGCGAAAGACATTTTTGCAATAATAATATTCAGGCACAAAAGGGAAAAAAACTGGAAGTTACAGCTCACCTCATAAAGCTCACCGCAAACAGGAATGAGTTTAGTTAGAAAAATAACTACGGTTTGAACTATCCTAATAGAAGTATAGAAGAGAACACTAATAAGAATCAGGAGAGGGCCCGGAGAGATAGCATAGCGGCGTTTGCCTTGCAAGCAGCCGATCCAGGACCAAAGGTGATTGGTTCGAATCCCGGTGTCCCATATGGTCCCCCGTGCCGGCCAGGAGCTATTTCTGAGCAGACAGCCAGGAGTAGCCCCTAAGCACCGCCGGGTGTGGCCCAAAAACCAAAAAAAAAAAAAAAAAAAAAAGAATCAGGAGAATATGAAGATAGAAATGAGAAAACTCCAAACAGAAATTTCAGATCAAATAACAGGTCTGAAAAACTCAGTAGATGAATTGAAGAAAAACATGGTTGAGATTTCCCACAGGTTAACAGCAGCTGAGGATAGAATCAGTACACTGGAAGATGAGATGCATAACAATTCCATACAGCAGAAGAAATTGGAAAAAAAGCCTCAAAGCAAATGATCAAACAATGGAAAAATTACCCAAAGAATGGGAACAGATGAAAATAGAAGTCTATGATAAGCTCATCAGAAACAACTTAAGAATCATTGGAGTCCCAGAGACTCAGGAAGAAAATCTCCAGGAAGAATCAACAGTCAAGAACATCATTAAAGAGAAACTACCAGAGCTAATGAATACATGCGATCAAATCCTGCATGCCCGAAGAGTACCAACTAAAAGAGACCCCAGAAAAAACACCCCAAGACACATCCTAGTCACAATGACGAATGCCATAGATAGAGACAGAATTCTGAAAGCAGCAAGATCGAAAAGAGAAATTACATTCAAGGGAACATCCTTGAGATTTACTGCAGACCTGTCACCAGAAACACTCAAGGCCAGAAGGCAGTGGTGGGACATAGTGACAAAACTCAATGAAATAAATGCTTTGCCTAGAATACTGCACCCAGCAAAACTCACTTTCAGGTTTGAAGGAACAATACATAGTTTCACAGACAAACAACAGCTCAAAAACTTCACAGACTCAAAACCATTCTTAAAAGAAAAACTGAACGGCATACTTTAAGACAAGGCTTACCAACAGACACACCAAACTTTAATATAAAGATGGCACTAACTCCCAGGACAATTCTTTCTCTCAATGTCAATGGACTAAATGCACCAGTTAAGAGACACAGAGTGGCTAAATGGATCAAAAAACTCAATCCAACTTTCTGCTGCCTACAAGAAATGCACCTGAATAGTCAGAACAAACATAGACTCAAAATAAAAGGCTGGAAGGAAATCATCCAAGCAAACAACACCCAAAAAAAAGCAGGAGTGGCCATACTAATATCAGATGATGCAAACTTTATACTTAGGAAAGTTGTAAGGGACAAAGATGGACATTTTGTATTAATCAAGGGATATGTACAGCAGGAAGAAATCACCCTCCTAAACATATATGCACCGAATGAGGGGCCAGCAAAATATTTAATACAACTGTTGACAAATCTGAAAAATAATATCAATAACAACACAATAATTGTGGGAGACCTCAACACGGCATTGTCAACACTAGACAGGTCAACCAGACAGAAACCCAACAAGAATATACTAGACCTGAGGAGAGAAATGGAGGAAAGAGGCCTAGTAGATATATACAGGACACTCCACCCCCAGAAGCCTGGATACACATTTTTCTCTAATGTACATGGGACATTCTCCAGGATAGACTACATGTTAGCACATAAAACATACCTCCATAATATCAAGAGGATAGAAATTTTGCAGGCTGCCTTTGCTGACCACAAAGCCCTGAAATTATATATGAACTACAAAGGGACACAGAAGAAAAATTTTAACACCTGGAAGTTAAATAGCCTCATATTGAATAATCAGTGGGTCCGAGATGAAATCAAAGAGGAAATCAAAACCTTCCTGAAAACAAATGACAATGGAGACACAAACTATCAGAACCTATGGGACACAGCAAAAGCAGTACTGAGAGGAAAATTTATAGCTTTGCAAGCACACATCAGGAAAGAAGAAGGGGCATACCTGAATAGCTTAATGACGCAGCTCATAGAATTAGAAAGTGCTCAACAAAAGGATCCAAAAATAGGGAGGCAGAAGGAAATAACAAAGCTGAGAGCAGAAATCAATGAAGTGGAAACCCGAAAAACCATCCAAAAAATAAACAAAAGCAGAAGGTGGTTCTTTGAAAAAATAAACAAGATTGATAGACCACTGGCAAAACTAACAAAGAAAGAAAGAGAGAGAAACTTGATAACTCGTATTAGGAATGAAAAAGGAGAGATCACTACTGATATGGTAGAGATTCAAAGGGTAATCAGAAACTACTTTGAGAAACTCTATGCCACTAAAAATGAAAACCTGGAAGAAATGGATAAATTTTTGGAATCTTATAATCTTCCACGATTGAATGAAGAGGATGTAGCATATCTAAACACACCCATTACTATTGAGGAAATTAAAAAAGTAATCAAATATCTGCCCCAAAACAAAAGCCCAGGCCCAGATGGATTTACTAATGAATTCTTTCAAACCTTTCAAGAGAAACTACTACCAATCCTAGCAAGACTCTTTCATGAAATTGAAAAAACAGAAAAACTTCCAAATAGCTTTTATGAAGCCAACATCACCTTGATACCTAAACCAGACAGAGATGCTACGAAAAAAGAAAATTACAGACCAATATCGCTGATGAATGCAGATGCAAAGATCTTCAACAAAATCCTGGCAAATAGGATTCAATGCCTCATTAAGAAGATCATCCACTACAATCAAGTAGGTTTCATTCCAGGAATGCAAGGCTGGTTTAACATCCGTAAATCTATCAACATAATACACAACATCAACAGCAAGAAAAATAAAAATCACATGATCATATCAATCGATGCAGAGAAAGCATTTGACAAGGTCCAACACCCATTCTTGATCAAAACTCTCAGCAAGATGGGAATGGAAGGAACCTTTCTCAATATAGTTAAGGCCATCTACCACAAGCCAGAGGCAAATATTGTCCTCAATGGAGAAAAACTAAAAGCCTTTCCTCTACATTCTGGCACAAGACAAGGCTGTCCTCTCTCACCACTCCTATTCAAAATAGCACTTGAAGTACTCGCTATAGCGATTAGGCAAGAAAAAGATATCAAGGGAATCCAGATAGGAAAGGAAGAAGTCAAGCTCTCACTGTTTGCAGATGACATGATACTCTACTTAGAATACCCTAAAGACTCTACCAAAAAGCTTCTAGAAACAATAGACTCATATAGCAAGGTGGCAGGCTACAAAATTAACACACAAAAATCAATGGCCTTTCTATACACCAATACTAATAAGGAAGAAATGGACATTAAGAAAACAACTCCATTCACTATAGTGTCACACAAACTCAAATATCTTGGAATCAACTTGACTAAAAATGTGAAGGACCTATACAAAGAAAACTATAAAACTCTGCTCCAAGAAATAAGAGAGGACACGCGGAAATGGAAGCACATACCCTGCTCATGGATTAGCAGGATTAACATCATTAAAATGGCAATACTCCCCAAAGCACTGTACAGATTTAATGCGATCCCCCTAAAGATACCCATGACATTCTTCAAAGAAGTGGATCAGGCACTTTTGAAATTTATTTGGAACAATAAACACCCTCGAATAGCTAAAGCAATCATTGGGAAAAAGAATATGGGAGGAATTACTTTCCCCAACTTTAAACTTTACTACAAAGCAATAGTTATCAAAACAGCATGGTATTGGAATAAGGACAGGCCTTCAGATCAGTGGAATAAGCTTGAATACTCAGAGAATGTTCCCCAGACATACAATCACCTAATTTTTGATAAAGGAGCAAAAAATCCTAAATGGAAAAAAGAAAGCCTCTTCAACAAGTGGTGTTGGCACAACTGGGTAGCCACTTGCAAAAAGTTGAACTTAGACCCCCAGCTAACATCATGTACGAAGGTAAAATCCAAATGGATTAAAGACCTCGATATCAGACCCAAAACCATAAGATATATAGAACAACACGTAGGTAAAACACTCCAGGACATTGAGGCTAAAGGCATCTTCAAGGAAGAAACTGCAGTCTCCAAGCAAGTAAAAGCAGAAATTAACAGATGGGAATATATTAAGCTGAGAAGCTTCTGCACCTCAAAGGAAATAGTGCCCAAGATACAAGAGCCACCCACTGAGTGGGAGAAACTATTCACCCAATACCCATCAGATAAGGGGCTAATCTCCAAAATATACAAGGCACTGACAGAACTTTACAAGAAAAAAACATCTAATCCCATCAAAAAATGGGGAGAAGAAATGAACAGACACTTTGACAAAGAAGAAATACAGATGTCCAAAAGACACATGAAAAAGTGCTCCACATCACTAATCATCAGGGAGATGCAAATCAAAACAACGATGAGATACCACCTCACACCACAGAGAATGGCACACATCACAAAGAATGAGAATAAACAATGTTGGGGGGATGTGGAGAGAAAGGAACTCTTATCCACTGCTGGTGGGAATGCCGTCTAGTTCAACCTTTATGGATAGCGATATGGAGATTCCTCCAAAAACTGGAAATAGAGCTCCCATATGATCCAGCTATACCACTCCTAGGAATATACCCTAGGAACACAAAAATACAATACAAAAACCCCTTCTTTACACCTATATTCATTGCAGCACTATTTACCATAGCAAGACTCTGGAAACAACCAAGATGTCCTTCAACAGACGAATGGCTAAAGAAACTGTAGTACATATACACAATGGAATATTATGCAGCTGTCAGGAGAGATGAAGTCATGAAATTTTCCTATACATGGATGTACACGGAATCTATTATGCTGAGTGAAATAAGTCAGAGAGAGAGAGAAAAACGCAGAATGGTCTCACTCTCTATGGGTTTTAAGAAAAATGAAAGACATTCTTGCAATAATAATTTTCAGACACAAAAGAGAAAAGAGCTGGAAGTTCCAGCTCACCTCAGGAAGCTCACCACAAAGAGTGATGAGTTTAGTTAGATAAATAACTACATTTTGAACTGTCCTAATAATGAGAATGTATGAGGGAAATTGAGAACCTGTTTAGAGTACAGGCGGGGGTCGGGTGGGGAGGAGGGAGACTTGGGACATTGGTGATGGGAATGTTGCACTGGTGATGGGTGGTGTTCTTTATATGACTGAACCCCAAACACAATCATGTATGTAATCAAGGTGTTTAAATAAAAAAAATAAAAATAAAAAAATAAAAAATAAATATATAAATAAATAAATAAATACTGCATCTCTCACTTTTCCTGAAATTGTCTGTGCTCGTCACAACCTTTCTCTACACTGTAGGCTTTGATGAAGTCATGATGAAGGTATGGCAAAATCTAATTCTGTAATAGACTTCTTTCCCTTCTCTCCCTTAGGCCTCCAATAATGCAAGGGACAGCAGGCAGGAGCAGTGGAAATGACGTCTTCGCTAGGTGCAAAAATATTCACAATTATTCGCTTACCAAATATTGGCAATAAAAATCGAATTAGTAAGAAAAAATCACAAAAAATCGCATTAAACATTTGCATACCCTGAACGGAACTGCTCAGGGTATGAGAATGTTTAATGCGATTTTTTTTTCTTACTAATGCGATTTTTATTGCGATTATTCAGTAAGCAAATAATCGTGAATACTGTGATATTTGAAGGCTGGCTGCGGGCCACAAAATGTTGTATGGAGGGCCACAAATGGCCACGAGTTTGAAACCCTTGTAGTAGAGGTAATGTATAGCAAAAAAGAACATCACACAGGGCCAGAGAGGTAGCGCAGCAGTAGGGCATATTCCTTACTTTTGGCTGACCTAGAAAAGACCACGGTTTGATCTCCTGGCATCCCATATGGTCTCCTGAGCCAGGGGGAATTTCTAAGTGCAGAGCCAGGAGTATCTCCTGAGCATCACCAGGTGTGGTCCCAAAACAAAACAACATAACATGATTCAAGAAGGCTTACTGATTTTCTGTGTGAGGCTGATGAGGAAGACTGCAGCAAACTTAATCTCATCAAGGCTCTCCAGCAAGGTAGACTCTCTTCATCCACAAAAGATGGTGCCAGAGGAGCATGGCCACTCAGCTTCATGGCCACATGCATCTTCTAGCCAATGAACTCCACAATTAGCTTAGAAAAAAAAAACACACTAAAAGTGAGACAATGGGGAAACAACGCAGGCCAACTCTGGGCATAGAGAATGAAGATGGCAGCTCTGATAACCCGAGAACAACAACCATCTCATTAGTATCTGAGATAAGGGTTTTAGAGTACGAATCTGGAGGATGTTCATAGAATTCGAAGAAAGCATAGATTGAGCTGAACAGAACATAAAGATAAAAATCAGAAATCAAAACTGAAATAAAAGGTTTGAGAAACTCAGAGATAAAATGAAAATCTCAATGGAAAGCCCCTTCAACAAAATAACAGCACCTGAGGATAGTATTAGTGATCTGGAAGATGAAATGCATAATAACTCCATACAACATAAGAGATTGAAAAAGAGCCTAAGATAATGATTAGTTAATGGAAAAAATGCTCAAAATATGTGAACAGATAAAAATAGAAGTCTGATGAACTCAACAGAAACAACATAAGAATCATTGAAGTCTCAGAAACACAGGAAGAAAATCCCCAGGAAGAATCAACAAGCAAGGATATCATCAAAGAAAAATTACCAGAGCTAAATACTGCATGCAACCAAATTCTGCATGCCCAAAGAGTACCAGATATATGAGACCCAAAGAAAAGCACCCTAGAAACCAACCAAATTCTGCATGCCCAAAGAGTACCAGATATAAGAGACATAAAGAAAAACACATCCTAGTCAAATAATAAATCCCACAGCTAGGGATAGAACACTGAAAGCAGCAAGATCAAAAAGGCAAATTACATTTAAAGGAGCATCCTTAAGATTTACAGTAGAACTGTCACAAGAAATCCTAAAGGACAGAAGGCAGTGGTGATATATAGTGACAAAACTCAATAAAGTGAATGTTTTGCCTTGAGAACTTCATCCAGCCAGACTCAGGTTCAGGTTTGATGGAAGTATATATAGCTTCACAGATAAACAGCAGCAGAACCTTTACAGACTCAAAACTAGATTTAAAAGAAAAGTTAGGTCTACTTTAAAATAAGACAGACCAACAGACACACAAACTTCTATATAAAGATGACACTAAATCCCATAATAATTATCTCTCTCTATGTAAGTAGAATAAATAAACCAGTTAAGAGACACAGAGTGGCAAAATGGAACAAAAAGCTGAATTCAACCTTCTGCTGCCTATGAGAAACACAATTGAATAGTCAGAACAAATATAGACTCAAAATCAAAGGTTGGTCTCTATAACACTACCTCTTAACCTGTTTATTCCGAAATGTAAGGTAGTCTCCTACATCACTTTTTCCCTTAACTTTTTAAAACTCATTTTTATTTATTTTTTCCTTTATATATATTGTCTTGTTTCCACTTTCTTCTCTTCCTTAACTTCATCTGTTTTGGTTCTGCTTGGTACAAAAACCTACGAGAAAACGTCTTGCCCGGGATTAAATCTCAAAACAAAACCAGGGTACAAAGATAATGGAGGCTGACACTCTCACCCCCAAATGCACCAGCAATATAATATAGCACCATTTCTTTTTGCACAGGCACACTAAAAAGGGGGACATTTTACATATAGAAACAAGCTCTTATCTACAAGGGATAAGAACTCATAAATTTTACAATACAGGGGCACTTCCACCTTGAACATATGTCATGTGGTCCCAACTTAGACTCCATGTGGTTAGACAGTGACCAACCATCCAACCCTGAACCCTAGATCTCAGACATAGAACAGACACAGTTCTCCACAACAGCTCCAGGAACCAGACTCCCTCTGGAACATACTTAATACTGCTCTGACACCAACAAACGCCAGTTTTGATAAGACATCCTGACAATGAGGAAAATGGCAACAACTTGTTCTTAAAGCAGATTGTCCTACCTCACCACCTAATGATAAGATGAAATCAGAATACGTCATCCTTTGATTTGTGCAAAAGCTAAGATTGCTAACTTCAGAAGACTGACTGTGACAACCATGACTGGGCAGAACCTATTCCGGGACCAATAAAAATGACCCTAGTCTAGAATTTGGCCTATGACCTGTACAACAACTAAGATCTCTAATTCCAGAGGCCTGACTGAGACACTTGCAACTGAGCAGAACTTCTGGAAATATAATGAAAGCTTCTATCCTAGGCTTCGCCCTAGGATCAGTGCAAAAATCAAGATCATCAACTACAGAAGACTGATTAAAACAACAATGATGGAACAGAACTTCTAGAACCATAAAGAAAGACTCCATCCTAGGTTCCATACTATGCCCTGTGCAAATATCAAGATCTCTAGTTAAAGAGGCCTGATTTTACCATCCACAACTGAGCGAAATTTTTCCAGACATCACAAAAGGACTTGAGAATTCGGAGAATGCTTCCAAGCCATACAATCAACTAATCTTTGATAAAGGGGCAAGAAATCCATAATGGAGCATGGAAAGGATCTTCAACAAGTGGTGTTCTGAAAATTGGCCAGCCACTTGCAAAAAACTGAATTCAGACACCCATGCACAAAGATCAAATCCAAATGGATTAAACACCTTGATATAAAACCAAAACTATAAGATCATTACTTAGGTAAATCACTCCACAACATTGAGACTAAAAGCATCTTCAAAGAAGAAACAGCACTCTCAAAACTAGTGGAAGCAGAGATAAACAGAATGAACTGTATTAAGCTGAGAAGCTCCTGCATGTCAAAGAAAATAGTGCTAAGGATACAAAAACCATCACAGAATGAGAGAAAAAATTCACACAATACCCATTAGATAAGGGGCTTATATTGAAATATACAAGATACTGACAGAACTAAAGAAAAAATATATAACCCCATCAAAAATGGGGAGAAAAATTAAAAGACAATTTCTTAAAGAAGAAATACAAATGGACAAAAGGCACATAAAAAATGATCCACATCACTAATCATCAAGGAAATGAATATTAAAACAACAATGAGGTAGCATTTCATACCACAGAGATGGCACACATAGCAAAGAACAAGAACAATCAGTGTTAGTGGGGATGTGGAGAGAAAGAAACTCTCATTCACTGCTGGTGTGAATGCCATCTAGTCCAGATTACAAAAAGCAATATGGAGATTCCTCAAAAAACTGGAAACTGAGCTCCCATTATCCAGCTATATCACTCTTAGGGATACACCCTAGTAACACAGAAACACAATACAAAAATGCCTTCCTCCCACCTTCATTCATTGCAGAGCTATGTACAATAGCCAGAATCTGGAAACAACCCAGAATTTTGACAACAGATGAATGGCTAAAGATACTGTGGTACATATGCACAATGAAATATTATACAATTGTTAGGAAAGATGAAGTCATGAAATTTTCCTATACATGAATGAACATGGAAACTATTATGCTGAGTGAAATAAGTCAAAAGCAAAGAGATAGGCACAGAATATTCTCATTTATCTATGGGTTTAAAAAAAAAACATTATTGTAATAATGCCCAGAGACAATAGAGATGAGGTCTGGAAAAACTGGCTCTCGATATGAAGCTCACCACAAAGAGTTGTGAGTGTAGTTAGAAAGATGACTACACTAATTATCATTACAATGTAAATGAGTGAGAGAAGTAGAATGTCTGTCTTGAATACAGACAGGGGTTTGGGGAAGGACAGAGATGGGGGTATTGGTGGTAGGAAAGTTGCACTGATGTATAAGGCTATACATTTTATGATTGGAACCCAACTACAGACATGTTTGTAATCATAGTGCTTAAAGAAAAAATATGACTAATGATAAATTATGAGGTATCGATGAAAAATATAGCAATGAGAACAGATTGCTATGTGAAATTATTTCTCTTTTATCTAGCTTTGAATTTTTATATTTTTCTCAACAATTAATATATTGGGGCCAGAGTGATAGCCCAGAGGTAGGGCTTTTGCCTTGCATGCAGCCAATCCAGGATGGACCTTGGTTCGGTCCCTGGCATCCCATATGGTCTACCCGAGCCAGGAGCAATTGCTGAGCACATAGCCAGGAGTAAACCTGAGCGTCACTGGATGTGGCCCTAAAAGCAAAACAAGATATTACAAACAACATAGAGCTATCCTTTCTAAGATATCTTATCATATAAATATATTGCTAGGATTTTTATATCATAGAGTTACCTGTTATTTGCCCATAATTGCTTGGAAAGGACACTGAGGAAAAACTCAATTCATTGATAATACTACAAGTGTGTTAAGTGACTACTTTGTGCCAAAAACTGTTTTTAGAACATAGAATTAATAGCAATCAGGAGAGACCATAAAAATTCTCACTCGCTTGAGCTTTTGTTATGGCTAAAGTATTGAAGAATAAACAAAAAGTGTAATAAGCATATGCTGGAAGAGGCTAAGAGCAGTGAAGAAAAGAAAATGCACAGTGGGATGGAGAGAGTCAGTGTGATGGAGTAGAGGCCAGATGGAGTTCTCCATAAAGGGAATGTCTGGCTGAAACAATGCCTATTTGCACAGCCGGCATTGATATTTTGTTAGCCAATGACTCCTGTCAGGGGTGTCATCCGTTAAAAGAAAACACAGGATGTTTTGTATTGAGAATTCTATTTCAGTCCAGAGGAAAAAAATGTTATTCTTTCAAGCCATTTCTTTCCTTCCCCCTGGTTTCAGAGAAAATATTAAGGGACTGGCAGCTAAAACAATGTAGGGATGGAGAGGGACAAGGGAGGGAAAACCAAGGGCAAGTCTTCATGACTTCGGATTGTTGTAGCAAGGATGTTGTTGCATCCAAGCCCTCTGGGGTCCCAAGATGGCTTTGCTAAGAATTATACCTGCACTGAGCTAGCAGATAAAGAGCATTTCTGTTAAGCATGGTGTTCCTGTCTTTACAAGATAGAATTAGATGTTAATATAAATTTGAATTTGAATAAGTTCCTACTTATAAACAGGGTGTTTTGCTGAAAATGTGAAATACTTCAAGGCTTTTAGGAAAATGTCATAGAAAGGCTAACTACTATTTTACATAGAAAACTGTCATTCTTTTCTTTTTTTCTTTCATAAAAGCAAAAACTAAGGTGGTAAAACAAAATATTGCTACGAAGATTTCAGTTTCTAATAAACGTTTCTTTTTTCTTAAAGTTATGATAAAGGAGGAAGAAAACTAAGTTTAAACAAGGATTAAGGATTAAAACAGTTTACACATAAGGTACTTGATGTAATTGAGACTTACTTCTTGATAAGAATGCTTGATAAGAATAGTATTAACTTAAGGGAACACAATACATTTTAAATATATATAATTAATTATAGTGCTAGGAACGTCAATCATTTATGTCAATCATTACGAACGACAAATCTTTACATTGAAGGAATGGGCTAGCAATCACAAGCGTTCACCAGCAATTATAGTGAGACTGTTGTATTGAAAGGGACTCTATTGTGAGCATCTTGTTAAGTGATTTTACAGGATTTACTTTCACAACCCAGTTAGAGAAGTACTCCTACTCCAGAAAGGAGAAGACAAGCCCAGTACTATGAAGCTCCTTACTGGGCAGCCAACCGTAAGGTTGCATTCTCATAATCATGATTTGAAAACCAGCACTCTAATTCAAATCTTATCCTTTCTTATATTTTTTGTTGTCCCTTTTCTCAGGGAACCTTATTCATGGCCATGTATTTCTATTATAAGAAAGAGAAATATTGATTTCTATTCTTGGCTGGAGCAATAGTGGGTAGAGCACTTGTTTTGCATGCAGCTGATCCTGATTCATTTATTGACACCCAATTTGGATCATCAAGTCTTCCAGAGTGACCTCTGAGTGCAGAGTCAGTAGTAAGCTCTGAACACTGCTGGCTATGGCTCCAAAATCTGAAAATGTATTTTGAAAATTGTTTTAATAATACTTTTTGTTCCTCAACAAGTTAATTCTGAAAATATTGAAATATTTGTGAGATGAGAATCTTGGGTGTTGCAGTAGGTTGGGTCTGAGAGAGTACTAATACCTCTTTAATTATTTGCCATGTGCCTACTCTCTCATAATCTATGGATCAAACAGCAATAGCCAATTCTACTTTTCTCAGTTCTCTTCCTATTCACCCTCTGAGGATTTTATTAAAGCCACTGGGGAAAAAAAAACAATGGTAAAGTCATCTATTGGCATTCAGAGACTAGACATGCAAATTATCTAAGCTTTAAGCAATAAGTCTAGTCTTCATATTTTGTATTTAAAACAAAGTTAAGTCTTATTCAGAAACTAAATATAGAGTATGGGTCTATCTTACGAGCTATGTCATTTCCTAGTGTGTATACATTTGAATGTCTAAATATGTGTCAATAAAATTATTCTATTACTAAACATACAAAACAAAGTGGACTCTTATAATCTTCTGCTGTAGAACTTGGATGATCCAGCACATCTAAACAGACAAATCATTATTCAAGAAATTAAAATGGTAATCAAAAGTCTTCCCCAAAACAAAAGCCCAGGACCAGATGAATTCACTAACAAATTCTTTCAAATCTTTCAAGAGGAACTAAAACCAATCCTTTTCAGGCTCTTTAGGATATTGAAGAAACAGAAACACTCCCACATAGTTTTTATGAAGCTAACATCACCGTGGTACCAAAATCAGACAGACATGCTGCAAAATGAAAACTATGTACCAATATCCCTGATGAACACAGATGCAAAGATCCTCAACAAATTCCTGGCAAATAGAATCTAATGCTTTATCAAGAACAAACAACATAACAAAGTACATTTTATTCCTGGAATACAAGGACTGTTTAGCAAACTTAAATGAACCAACATAGTACACCATATCAACAAAAGGAAAACTAAAATCCATATGCTCATATCAATAGATGAAAAAAAGCATTTGATACGTCCAACACCTATTCATGATAAAATTTCTCAACAAGATGGAAATGGAAGGAACTTTCTCAATATAGTCAAGGCCATATACGAAAAACCAATGGGAAATATCATTCTCAATGAAGATAAACTAAAAGCCTTTCCTCTAAAATCTGATACAAGACAAAGCTTTCCCTCTCATCTCTTCTATTCAACATAGTACTGGAAGTACTTATGGTAGCAATTAGGTAAGGAAAATATATCAAGGGCATCAGATAGGAAAAAAAAATCAAACTCTCACTGTTTGCCAATGACATTATACTATACATAGAAAACCCTACAGACTTTACCAAAAAGCTTCTAGAAACAATAGATTTATATAAGAAATTGACTGGCTACAAAATTAACACACATAACTCAATGTCCCTACTATACATAAATAATGATAAAGAAGAAATGGACATTAAAAAAAAACACAATTCATTCACATTACTGGCATACAAACTAAAATATCCTGGAATCAACTTAACTAAAGAGGTGACAGGTCTATACAAAGAAAACTCCAATACATTGGTTCAAGAAATAAAAAAGAACAGCAAGACATGGAAACATATACCCTGTCAATGGATTGAGAGAATTAACATCATTACAATGGCAATACTTCCCCCAAAATTGTATAGATTTAATGCAATTCCTCTAAGGATACCCTTTACATTCTTCAAAGAAGTGAATCAAACACTCTGAAATTTATTTGGAACAATAAACGCCTATGGATAGCTAGAGCATCCCTTAAAAAAAAAAGCAGAGGGGAGGCATCACTTTCCCCAACTTTAAATTGTACTACAAAGCAATAGTCATAAACTGCATGATATTGGAATAAAGACAGACCCTCAGATCAGTGAACTATACTTGAGTTTTAGAGAATGTTTCCCAGACATACAAGGAATTAATCTTTGATAAAGGGTCAAGAAATGCAAAATGAACCAAGAACAGCTTCTTCAACAAGTGGTGTTGGGACCACTTGTCAGCCACATGCAAAAAAGCAAACTCAGAATGTGCACAAAAATCCAAATAGATTAAAATCTTGATATCAGACCCAAACCATAAGGTATATAGAAGAACACATGGGCAAAAAAAATCCATGATATTGAGACTAAAGACATATTCAAGGAGGAAGCATTACTGTCCAAACAAGTGGAAACAAAGATAAACAGATGGAACTATATTAAGCTGAGAAGTTTCTGCACCTCAAAGGAAATAGTGACTAGAATAAAATGGCCACCCACAGAATGGGAAAAACTATTCATTCAATAGCCAGATAAGGGTATTAATAAAGGACTAATATTTAAAGATACAAGGTACTGATAGAACTTAAGAAAAAATCTAATGCCATCACAAAATGGGGAGAAGAAATGAACAGACACTTCCTCAAAGAAGAAATACAAATGGCCAAAAGACACATGAAAAAATGATCTACATGACAAATCATCAGGTAGATGCAAATCTAAACAATAATGAGGTACCATCTCAGACCACAGAGACTGGCACACATCACAAAGAACAAAATTAATCAGTGCTGGCAGGGATGTGGAGAGAAATGAACTCTCATTCACTGCTGGTGGGAATGCCATCTAGTCCAGCCTTTATGGAAAACAACATGGAGATTCCTCAAAAAACTGGAAATTGAACTCCCATATAATCCAGCTATACGACTTCTAAGGATATACCTAGGAACAAAAAATAACACAATATAGAAATGCCTTTTGCATACCTATATTTATTGCAGCACTATTTTCAATAGCCAGAATCTGAAAACAACCAAGATGCCTGACAACAGATGAATGGCTACAGAAACTGTGGTACATTTACACAATGGAATACTATAGCAGTCATCAGAAAATATATAGTCATGAAATTTTCCTATAAACAGATGGACATGGAAACTATTATGCTGAGTGAAATAAGTCAGATGGAGAGAGATAGTCTCAAAATATTCTCACTCATCTGTTTGGTTTAAGAAATATAAAAACTCTTGTATCTTGGGCACTATTTCCTTTGAGGTGCAGAAGCTTCTCAGCTTAATATATTCCCATCTGTTAATTTCTGCTTTCACTTGCTTGGAGAGTGCAGTTTCTTCCTTGAAGATGCCTTTAGCCTCAATGTCCTGGAGTGTTTTACCTACGTATTGTTCTATATATCTTATGGTTTTGGGGCTGATATCGAGGTCTTTAATCCATTTGGATTTTACCTTCGTACATGATGTTAGCTGGGGGTCTAAGTTCAAGAGCCACCCACTGAGTGGGAGAAACTATTCACCCAATACCCATCAGATAAGGGGCTAATCTCCAAAATATATAAGGCACTGACAGAACTTTACAAGAAAAAAACATCTAATCCCATCAAAAAATGGGGAGAAGAAATGAACAGACACTTTGACAAAGAAGAAATACAGATGGCCAAAAGACACATGAAAAAGTGCCCCACATCACTAATCATCAGGGAGATGCAAATCAAAACAACGATGAGATACCACCTCACACCCCAGAGAATGGCACACATCACAAAGAATGAGAATAAACAGTGTTGGCGGGGATGTGGGGAGAAAGGAACTCTTATCCACTGCTGGTGGGAATGCCGTCTAGTTCAACCTTTATGGAAAGCGATATGGAGATTCCTCCAAAAACTGGAAATCGAGCTCCCATACGATCCAGCTATACCACTCCTAGGAATATACCCTAGGAACACAAAAATACAATACAAAAACCCCTTCATTACACCTATATTCATTGCAGCTCTATTTACCATAGCAAGACTCTGGAAACAACCAAGATGCCCTTCAACAGACGAATGGCTAAAGAAACTGTGGTACATATACACAATGGAATATTATGCAGCTGTCAGGAGAGATGAAGTCATGAAATTTTCCTATACATGGATGTACACGGAATCTATTATGCTGAGTGAAATAAGTCAGAGAGAGAGAGAAAAACGCAGAATGGTCTCACACATTTATGGGTTTTAAGAAAAATGAAAGACATTCTTGCAATAATAACTTTCAGACACAAAAGAGAAAAGAGCTGGAAGTTCCAGCTCACCTCAGGAAGCTCATCACAAAGAGTGATGAGTTTAGTTGGATAAATAACTACATTTTGAACTGTCCTAATAATGAGAATGTATGAGGGAAATTGAGAACCTGTTTAGAGTACAGGCGGGGGTCGGGTGGGGAGGAGGGAGACTTGGGACATTAGTGATAGGAATATTGCACTGGTGATGGGTGGTGTTAAAAAAAAAAGAAAAAGTATAAAAGATGCACTACAATTTAGGATTAAAAAAAAAAGAAATATAAAAACAATTATTATAATAATACCCAGAGACCATAGAGCTGAGGGCTAGAAAGAACAGCCCATGATATGAATCTTACCACAAAGAGTGGTGAGTTCAGTTAGAGAAATAACTACCCTACCAACTATCATGACGATGGTAATGAGTGAAATAAATAGAATGCCTGTCTTAAATACAAGCTGGGGTGCAGGAGGAGGGAGTAGGGCATTGGTAGTGGGAAGGTCTCACTAATGCTGGGGGTTGTTCTTTTTTTTATAACTGAAACCCAACAACAAAAATGTTTGTAATCATGGTGCTTAAAAAGATATATATATATATATATATATATATATATATATATATATATATATATATATACGTTGTTAATAAAAATGAAGTTATCCCAATATCTCTTAATTTTTTAATTTTATTTTTGTACCACTCACTCTTTTTATATGCATATCTTTTGGAAAAGTCACAACTCTTTTTTTATAATAATTTTTATTTTGACCAAAGTGATTTACATATCTTTCACAGTAATATTTTAGGTACATCTTGATATTGAATCAGGGGAATTCCCACCACCAAAGTTGTCCTCCCGCCACCTCCAATTTTTGCATGTAAAGCAAGCTCTTGTTGACAATAATATTTTAGGTACATGTTAGCTTAATATCAGGGGATTCCCATCACTGAATTTTCTCCCTACACCTCCGTTCCCATCCTACCTCCCGTATCTTCCTCCCTCACCCCTGGGGCTGCAAGAATACATGGTCTCCTCTGTGTCTAACTTGCTACTTAGTGGTCTTACACCTGTTTGGTCTTGGTAGCTCCCTTATTTCCTCCTGTAACTGAGGCAGGACTAGATAGATCAAATTACATGGTTTTGTTTGAAGAAGAGAAAAGTAATAAACTGGGGTAAAAATCAAATATGCCAGAAATGGGCGGAGTCCTTCTAGAGGCTCTCATCATCAATTTGAGAGACGAAGGGGAAAAAGGTGAATCACCCCAACAGTACAAAAAGAAGTGTCAAATAAAACATCCAGTGAGCACTCCAACAATAAATGTAAGCACCACATAAAAGCCATGATCTTGAGATAAAAACATGGCAGAGCCCATAAAGAAAGAAAAGAAAGGAAGAAAATAAATATATAAATATAAATGGAGACAAAAACTTCAATAACCACACCAAAACAAAGGAATTGACAAAAACTAGATAGACAAATAAAATAAAAGGAGAAAAATTGTTTTGTGCTTTTTTTCCCTCCTGCACAGGCACAGTAAACATTGGGGTCATTCGAAATTGAATTTTCTTGGCCTAAGAGCTACAAGGTTTCTCCACCCTTGGAGTATATTGTCATGGGATTAATTATAGACTCCATACAGGTTCATTTACTCTCCCATTGGTGCTTTTGTGCTGTTTGTGAGACTCCTGCTCCATCCTGGGTGATAAAATCAGACTTCGGTATCTACACAAGTCAAAGAGTGGAACTTATGATGAAGTCTTTCTTTGTGGTTCTAGAAGTTCTGTTCCCTCAGTGTCATTTTAATCCGTCTTCTGTGATTGGTGGTCTTGGTCTTTGCGTTGATCCTAGGATGTTTCCAGAAGACCCATTCCATTGTAATTGTCTCAGACAGACCTTTGGAACTGGAGATCATGGTTGTTGTGCAGGCCATAGCTCAAACTCTAGACTAGGGCTTATTTATTGGTCCCAGGATATATACAGTCTGGTAATGGTTCTATCAGCCAGTCATCTGTAGATTGCAATCTTGGCTTTTGGACAGACCAAAGGGTGACGAGTCTTCTGATTTTGTCTTATCATTAGCTGGTGGGGTAGGATAACCTGTTCTTAGGTCAAGTTGTTCCCATTTTTCTCATTGTCAGGATATCATATTAGAGCTGGCACT
Source organism: Suncus etruscus (assembly GCF_024139225.1). Taxonomy (NCBI): domain Eukaryota; kingdom Metazoa; phylum Chordata; class Mammalia; order Eulipotyphla; family Soricidae; genus Suncus; species Suncus etruscus. The sequence goes on from NC_064858.1 coordinate 46,387,305, forward strand.
TGATGGTGTCCCAGCAGTATTAAGGATGTCCCAGAGGGTATTTGTTTCCTGTAGCTGTTGTGAAGAACTGTGTCGTTTCTATGACTGGGATCCAGTTCAAGGCTGAACGAATGATGTCTAATCACCTGGGGTCTAAATTGGGTCCACGTGACATATTTTCAGGGTGGAAGATGTCCCTGTATTGTAAACAAGTATGAGTTCTTATCCTTAGTAGATAAGAGCTCATTTTTATACCTAAGATTTCCCCTTTTTTTAGTGTGTTTTTGCAGGGGGAAATGGTAATACATTATATTGCCAGTGCATTTGGGGGTGAAATGAGAAGAAAACAGAACAGGTCACACTCCCAAAAATATAAAAAATAGAAATAAGACTATATGTGCTCACATAATATATATAAAAAAATGAAATAACAAGATAATTAAAGGAACAAAATGATGCAATAGACTATCTTACATTTGGGGGAAAAGCAGAGAAAGAGGTACTGTGTACAGGTCTTATACTTATGATGGAAATATAGGTTTCCCCATTGACTTTTGGGGTTTTCTTGTGGTGTGTGGGCTCCCGAGCGCCTTTTCATCACACACCCTGACCTTCTTCAGATTAGTAAGAAAATTGCCGCAGGAAGGTCTTGGGAAGAGTTCTTGCTTTGGGGGTACTTTTAGAGCTAAGTCCGTTTTCAAGTAACAGTCTATATTAGGAAGAGTTGGTAAGGAGGAGCCGCAGCATGAGTCAGCAGGGGAGTTGATTGGCTCTTCTTGCTGGGAATAAAGTGTGGGTTTGACTGAGTGTCCCTTCACTTGGGTGCTGGTTCGTTGGGTAGAAGGTCAGTCTTGATGCCTAATGGATTAAGAACTGAGGGTGAAGAGTTTTAATAAGGTGGGAAATCTGGATGGGGTTGAGGGGTGCAGGGATAGTCTGATATCCAAAGGGGGGAAGGGAAAGTATATAGAAGGGGCAGGAAAGAAGAAACGAGAAAATACATTACAAAGAAAAGAAGAGAAAAAGAAAAAAGAAGAAAGTAGTGAGAAGAGAGGAGAAGAGAGCAAGGGCATTCTAGTTTGCTTGAATGTGTTCGATGAGTAGGGCCTGTAGTATAAGTCTGTAGGTTACTGTTGCTTCGGTGGTCTGACTTGTCAAGTGCTTCAAATCATAAAAGAAGGTCACAAAAAGAAGTCACAACTCTTACTATTTATTTTTTCTCTCATCTTATCATAGTATATGTTTTATAAAAGAACTAAGTAGTTTTAGAAACAAAATGCCAGAGACAGGGTAAATGACTTCTCCTTTATTTTCAGTAGTATTTAATGAAGATGATGTCACAGGACATAGACTGTCATTTTATTATCTGTCTTCATGCTCCTCTCTCCAGCCATAACTGAGAAATATTTTGAACACAGATACACTATCAAATCTTCACTTTTGGAAATGAGGACATTGTGCAGTGACTAGCAGTTACATTATAATTATATTAATTCAAACTGCAATTGCTTTGAAATATAAAGGACCTGCTGTCAGGGTGGTGTGGACAATGGAGGCTGAACATGTCAAAGACATGACAAATTCCTCGAGCAGAGTGCCAGATGCATTGTTGCCCAGGATTCTTTTCTGAGAGTGAATTCAACTAACACTATCAGTGTCAACCCCTGGGTAGGGAAATGGTTCATTTGTTATCTTTCCAAGTTGCAGGTACATTTGCCAGAAGAGTCTGCCAACAGATGAATTGGTAATTAAAATCATTTCCATGTTTGGAGGGATGCTTTGGAAATTGTTATTTTTTTTCTTCTGCTATCGTACTAATGGCACTTTGGTGAATGCTGGCAATTGAATGACCACAGACAGCACATGTAATGTGTGCAATTTGCTAGTGCCTGTTTGTTTATCCCCCATTCTCTCCCCTTTCTATCACCTGTATTCATCTCTGCCTGTTAGCCTTTCCTAGTAAAATTTCAAATCTCAGTTTCTTATTAACCCTGAAGTTTGTAAACAACCTGTGTCAATGCACAGAAAAAGTATATTGCATCTCTTCCCTGTACAGTTACCATGTTAGAAGAAAGAAAAACAGTGGTAGATTTAAAATATATTGAAGTGAATATTAAGTTACATAATACAATAGATATGCTAGTTCAGTACTTTTAGTAATTGCTCAAAATGTTTCGGTTTTAATCTCTTTTAACTAAGGGAAAAGATGGATACTACCTTTCTTTTAGTAATTTCTCAACAAATTTTGCTTTTAAGCTCTTTTGAGTGAGGGAAAAGATAGACACTACCTTATTTTCCACATATGTATTCTTTTTTTTTTTTTTTTTGTGATTTTTGGATCACACCCGGCAGTGCTCAGGGGTTATTCCTGGCTCCATGCTCAGAAATTGCTCCTGGCAGGCACAGGGGACCATATGGGACGTCGGGATCCGAACTGATGACCTTCTGCATGAAAGGCAAATGCCTTACCTCCATGCTATCTCTCCGCCCCCACATATGTATTCTTAAGGGTCATCATCTTTTTCACTTATTGACAGCCAAATCAAAGTAGCATTTATATTGAACAACATAAAATCTTTATATGTATTTATTTGGAATTTTCATTGAAGTAACATTTCATTGTAGCATTATATACAATTCAGATATGTACTGTTATAAATCAATATGTTACTATATGATAGTTATAAAATGCCACTAAATGTCCAATTCTATTTGTATACCATGTAAGTTGACACCTTTACTCAATTGATACACCTTTTCCTCCGTTCATTATTTTAAATTGGTCTTCTAGTTTAAAAGTTAATTTTTGTTTTATTTAATTCAATCGTGTTTTGTTTCTCTGTATAAAACCTATGAATAAAATAATACAGTATGTTTCTCTCTCTTCTGTAACTAAGTAATTCTCTTTAGATGCCCTCATGTTGTAACAGATAAAAGGAATTTACCTTAATCTGTCAGTTGAGTAGTACCTCCATTGTTTATTTACTTTTTATAAAATGTTTATTAAAGCACCATGATTACAAGCATGTATGTAGTTGGGTTTCAGTCATAAACAGAACACTCCCCCCTTCACCAGTGCAACATTCCCACCACCAAACTTCCCCTGCTTCAGCTGTATTCAAGACAAGCATTCTACATCTCTCATTCTTTTACATTTTTATGCTAGTTGTTAGTGTAGTTATTTTCCTAACATCATCCACCACTCTTTGTGGTGAGGTACAAATTGTGAGCTGGCTCTTCTCTCCCTTTCAGCCCTTACCACTATTGACTCAAATCCTTATTACAATAATGTCTTTAATTTTTTTAAAAATAGATGAGTGAGACTATTCTGCATCTATCTCTCACCCTCTGACTTACTTCACTCAGCATAATGGATTCTGTGTACATCCATGTACAGAAAATTTTCATGACTTCATCTCTCCTGACAGCTGCATAATATTCCACTGTGTAAATGTACTACAGTTTCATTAGGCATTCATCTGTTGAAGGGCATATTGGTTGTTTCCAGAGTCTGGCTATTGTAAACAGCGTTGCAATGAATATAGGTATAAGGAAGGGATTTTTTGTCCCCCAATTCACAATACAGACCAGGCAAAGGGCCTGGTTTGAGGTGTATATGGGGTGCATTTACTGTACCTCCTCTTTCTATACAGTCAGTGTAAAGAACACAGCCTGTGGCAGAGGAAGGGATTTTTGTATTGAATTTTTGTGTTTCTAGGGCATATCCCTAGGAGTCCTAGAGCTGGCTCATATGGGAACTCAATTTCCAGTTTTGTGAGGAATCTCCATATTTTTTTCCATAAAGGCTGGACTAGATGGTTTTCCCACCAGCAGTGAATAAGTGTTCATTTCTCTCCACATTTCTGCCAGCCCACATTGTTCTTGCTCTTTATAAGGTGTGCCAATCTCTGTGGTGTGAGATGGTACCTCATTGTTGTTTTAATTTGAATCTCCCTGATAAATAGTGATGTGGAGAATTTTTTCATGCATCTTTTGGCCATTGCATTTCTTCTTTGAGAAAGTATCAGTTTATTTCTTCTCACCATTTTTGATGGGGCTATATTTTTTTTTATTAAGTTCTGTAAGTACCTTGTAAGTTTTCAATATTAGCACCTTGTCTGGTGGGTATTGAGTAGTTTCTCCTATTCTGTGAGTGGATTTTGTATCCTAGGCTCTATTTCCTTTGCTCAGCTTAATATATTCCCATCTGTTTATCTCTGCTTCCACTTGTTTGGACAGTGCTGTTTCCTCCTTGAAAATTCCATTAGTCTCAGTCTCGTAGACTGTTTTATCTACATGTTGCTCTATATACCCTATGGTTTAAGGACTGATTTGATCTTTGTGCATGGTGTTAGATAGGATCTGAGTTCGCTTTTTTCAAGTGGCTAACCAGTTGTGAAAATACCACTTGTTAAAGAGGTTTTCATTGCTCCATTTTGAATTTCTTGCCCCTTTATAAAGATTAAATTATTGTATATATGGGGGTATTCTCTGAATACTCGTCTATTCCACTGATCTGAGGATCTCTATTTATTCCTATACCATGCTGTTTTGATAATTATTGCTTTGTTTATATACAGTTTAAAATTGGGAGAAGTAATGCCTCCCATTTTCCTTTCCCAATAATTGCTTTAGCTATTCATGGATGTTTATTATTCCAAATTAATTTCAGGAGTGTTTGATTCACTTCTTTGGAGAATGTCATGAGTACCTTTAGAGGATTGCATTAAATCTATACAATACTTTGGGAAGTATTGCCATTTTAATGATGTTAATCCTGCCAAACCATGAGCAGGGTCTTTGTTTCTATTTCTGTGTGTCCTTTCTTATTTCTTGGAGCAGAGTTTTATAGTTTTCTTTGTATAGGTCCTTCACCTCTTTAGTTAAGTTGACTTCAAGATATTTGAGTTTGTGTGACACTATTGTGAATGTGATGTTTTAATATCCATTTCTTCATCATCATTGATGTATATGAAGGCCATTGACTTTTGCATGTTAATTTTGTAGCCTGCCTCTTCGGTATATGAATCTATTGTTTCTGGAGCTTTTGGGCAAAGTTTTAGAATTTTTTAAATATAGTATCATGTCATCTGCAAACAGTGAGAGCCCTTACCTATGTGGATGCCCTTGATATCTTTTTCTTGCCTATTCGCTACTACAAGTACTTCCAGCACTATGTTGAATAGGAGTGGTGAGAGAGTGCAGCCTTGTCTTGTACCAGATTTTAGGGGAAAGACTACCTCAACCTTATTCAAACTTGAGAGGTTATAAAAGTCCAAAAAGTTATCCATTCTTCTAGGTTCTCATGTTTTTTGGCATAGAGTTTCTTAAGTAGCCTCTGAATATCCATTGAATCTCTGCAATATCTGTAGTGATCTCCCCTTTTCATTTCTAATCCAGTTTATCAAGTTTCTCTCTTGCTTTCTTTGTGATTTTTGGCAGTGGCTTATCAATTTTGTTAATTTTTGCAAAAAAAAAATAAAACAACTTTTGCTATAGTTGATCTTTCAGATAGTTTTTTGGATTTCCACTTCATTGATTTCTGCTTTAAGCATTGTTATTTCCTTCTGCCTACCTACTTTTTGCTCCATTTGTTTATCATTTTCTAATTTTATAAGCTGTGTCATTAAGCTATTCATGTAGGACTCTTCTTGCTTCCTGATGTATGCTTGCAAAGCAATAAATTTTCTTCTCAAGTATCTGAGGGTGCTAAAGTCATGTCTGTATCAGCAAACTTCACTCTTCTCTAATGTGTGATGGCAGGAACAGGAAAGCTAAAAGAAGGTGTTCCATTTCTATTTTCACCTGGGTTAACCACAATCAGAGCTAGTACTTTGCATGCTCTACTATTCTTTTTTACCCAATCCTTTAATCTTAACTACTTCACTGTAATATCACATCATGCCATAATATTGCAGTAAATAGCTGCAATGATTTTCTCAGACTACAATATAGCCCATCACTTAATGAATTCTGTGAGTGTGTATGTGCATACATTTAGGCCACATTCAGTAATGTTCAAGGGTTACTCTTTAGTTCAGTGCTCTGGAGAATCTATGGAATCTATGATTAAATATGGCCTCCAATGCAAGTATGTATGCCAATACATGGACCTATATATCTGGCCCCACTTTATTTTTAGTATACATTTTCCTATTCTGTTGTTCTCTTCATCCTATTTTTTTCAATCTACATATTTTTTATTTTATTACTTTTATTTTCATATAAATAGTTGCTGTTCTTCTCCATTATTGTTTTTCTTTTTTTATATAAAATCTTTATTTAAGCACCATGATTACAAGCATGATTGTACTTGGGGTTTCAGTCACAAAAGAACATCTCATATCAGCAGTGCAACATTCCCACCACCAGTGCCCACCTCTCCTTTGCCACACCTGCCAGTATTTGAGACAGGCATTCTACTTCTTTCACTCATTAAGATTGCCATGATAGTTGTTAGTATAGTTATTTCTCTAACTGCACTCACCACTATTTGTGGTGAGCTTCATATTGTGAGCCCAGTTTTTCTGGCCCTCATCTCTATTGTCTCTGGATATTATTACAATAATGTCCTTAAATTTCTTAAAACCAATAGATGAGTGAGACTATTCTGTGTCTATCTCTCTCCCTCTGACATTTCACACAGCATAGTAGATATCATGTACATTCATGTATAGGAAAATGTGATGACTTTTCTCTCCTAATAGATGCATAATATTCCATTGTGTTTCTGTACCATAATTTCTTTAGCCATTCATCTATTGAAGGGCATCATGGTTGTTTCCAGAATCTGGCTATTGTAAATAGCACTGCAATGAATATAGGTGTGAGAAAGGGATTTTTGAATTGTGTTTTTGTGTTCCTAGGGTATATCCCTAGGAGTATTATAGCTGGCTCATATGAGAGCTCAATTTCTAGTTTTTTAAGGAGTCTCAATATTGTTTTCCATAAAAAGCTGGACTAGATATCAATCCCACCAGCAGTGAATAAGAATTCCTTTCTCTCCACATCTGATTGTTCTTGTTCTTTGTGATGTGTGCCAGTCTCTGTGGCATGAGATTGTAGTAGTTTTGATCTGCATCTCCCTGTGGCATGAGATTGTAGCAGTTTTGATTTGCATCTCCCTGGTGATTAGTGATGTGGAGCGTTTTTTTTTTCATGTGCCTTTTGGCCATCTTTATTTATTTTTTGAGGAAGTATCTGTTCATTTTATCTCCCATTTTATTGATATGATTATATATTTTTCCTGATAATTTCTGTCAGTACCTTGTATATTTTGGATATTAGCCCCTTATTGATGCGTATTGGATGAATAGTTTCTCCCATTCTGTGGTGCTTTGTATGCTAAGCACCATTTCCTTAAATGTGCAGAAGCTTCTCAGTTTAATATATTTCCATCTGTTTATCTGTTTCCACTTGTTTGGAGAGTGCTGTTTCCTCCTTGAAGATGCCTTTAGTCTCAATGTCATCGAGTGTTTTACCTACAGGTTGTTCTATATGCCTTATAGTTTCAGGCCTGATATCACGGTCTTTAATCCACTAGGATTTGTCCTTAGTGCATGGTGTTAGAAGAGGTCTTAGTTAGCTTTTTTGCAAGTGGCTAACCAGTTGTGCCAAAACCTCTTGTTGAAGAGACTTTCCTTGCTCCATTTTGGATTTCTTGGCCCTTTAGCAAAAATTAATTGATTGTATGTCTGAGGAACATTCTCTGAATACTTTAGTCTATTCCACTGATCTGAGAATCTATCTTTACTCCAATACCATGCAGTTTTAATAAGTATTGCTTTGTAATACAATTTAAAATTAGAGAAAGTAATGCTTCCCATATTCCTTTTCCCAAGAATTACTTTAGCTATTCATGGTATTTATAGTTACAAATAAATTTCAAGAGTGTTTGATCCACTTCTTTGAAGAATGTCCTATATATCTTTAGAGGAATTGCATTAAAACTGTACAATGCTTTGGGAAGTATTGCCATTTAATGATATTAATCATGTCAATCCATAAGTACATATGTGTCTCCATTTTCTTTTGTCCTCTATTTTTTGAAGCAGGCCTTTGTAATTCTCTTTGTATAGGTCCTTCACCTCTTTAGTTGACTCCAAGATATTTGAATTTCTGGGGCACTAATGTGAATGAGATTTTTTTAAGGAATACAGAGTCTCTCCTTGTAATAATCATCCCTTCTTTTGTGAGGCTGGACAAAAGTCCAGAAAATCATTCATTTTCTGTTGAAAGCAGTCCTGACTCAACATCTCGAGGGCTAAGGCAGAACATGGCCAAAAGCATGGAAATAATGCTTTATAGCAAATTCTGGATGGCACTGTGATCTTGGTGTGGAGTCTGATGGTGATATCCTGGGGGAAGGCTGGCATGGTTGGGGGGCAGGGATTGGTACCCCACAGAATAAGCCTGGTTGTCTGCTCCCATCTTTTCTTTTTTTGGGGGGGGCACCATATTGCTTTTTAATGTCCATTTCTTCTCTATCATTATTGGAGGTTTTTGTGTGTTAATTGATTTTTGTGTGTTAATTTTGTAGCCTTCTTTGCTGTATGAAAATGTTTTTTTATTTTGTTTTTTCAATATTTTTTATTGTGACCAAAGTGAATTACAAGTCTTTCACAGTAATATTTTAGGTACATAGTGACATTGAATCGGGGGAATTTCCACCACCAGTGTTATCCCCCCTCCACCCCTGTTCCCAGCATGCATCCCATATCCCTCGAATGCCCCTGGCTGCTAATTTAACAGGTCTTCTCTGTGTTTAGCTTGTTGTAGATTGGGTATCAACTTTGTTGTCATTGGCTTTAGATTTGGTGTTTAAGTCTGATCATTTTTTAATTTCTACAATTTTCATACGACCGTTTGGTCTTGGTACCATCCATTTTCCCCCTCAATTTATTAGGCAGAACAAGATGATTCAAGTTATGTGGTTCTGTTGGAAAGAAAAAGAAAAAAGAGAAAAGAAAGGAAAGGAAAGGAAAGGAAAAAACAGACAAACAATAAAACATAAAGCAAACAAAAAACTAGGAGGAGTCCATCTAGAGGTTATATATATATACATATATATATATATCAATTTAAAAAAAGAAATTGAAAAAAAGAAGAAAAACATGACAAAAAGACAAAAAATACAAAAATAAAAGAAACAGAAAAACCAAAAACAAAACTACAACTATGTAGTTGGCAATTTTGTGTCATCAGAATTGCCATCTTCATTTTGTATGCCTGATGTTGGCCTGTGTATTTTTCCCCTTTGTCACTCTTGTAGTGTGGATTTTTTCTAAGTGTTATGGTGGTTTTTATTAGCTAGAAGATGTATGCAGCCATGAAATGAATTGGAGCATGCTCCCTCCTCTAGCTCCACCCTTTGTGAACAGGACTACTCACCTTCTAAGAAGAGCCCTCAGCTAAGGATGGGTGGAGAGGATCAAATCCCAGGCTGCAGAACAGCGGAGAGAAGGCTCAAAACATTTGCTATGATTCATGTCAAAGAGCAGAGACCAGCTCCTCTCTCTGTGGGCGGGACTGCCCACCTCAGAAGAAGAAAACCCTCAGGGAATGATGGGCAGGACAGCCGAGAGAAGGCCCCAAATCTCTACCCGTTTTTGTTTTGCTAACTGAAAAATAAAATTTTCTATTTTCCCCCGAGACTTAGCAAATAATAAAGTATTTCAAAATTTTTAAACCATCTTCAAAATTATGTACTAAAAAATAAAATCAGCAAAATAGTTCAGATTTGAAGTCATTGGTAATGTAGACATTTAAAAATCTAGCATATAATGTATCACATATATGCACACAAATATACATATAACATTTATATATGGTTATATTATATAAATTATATAATTATACATTATATAGGTTATATAATGTAGGTTATATAATGTATTTCACTAAGTATTAAAATGCATCAAATATACTTGAATTTATGAATTACCATTGAGCTTATCAATAAAAACAAATATAACATTGTTAGAGGACACCAGAAAAAAATATTTATTATTATACAAACTACAGCTAAAGGTGATGAATAATACCTTTATCTTGAATTTTATACATAAACTTGACTTCACATAATCAAATAGGTAATGAGGAGAATTATTTGTCCTTAGAGAAACATTATAATTATTACATAAAAAAGAAATCATTCAGTGAATTCTTTTTTTTTTTTTTTTTGGTTTTTGGGTCACACCCGGCTGTGCTCAGGGGTTACTCCTAGCTATCTGCTCAGAAATAGCTCCTGGCAGGCATGGAGGACCATATGGAATGCTGGGATTTGAATAAACCACCTTAGGTCCTGGGTCGACTGCTTGCAAGGCAAACACTGCTGTGCTATCTCTCCAGCCCCAATCAGTGAATTCTTTAATGTGCTTATCAATGCATGTAAAATATCAAGAATGAGGTCTCATGTAAACTATAGATGTCAGGTGATAATGCATTGTCAATAGAAGTAATGAATGTGCACCCATTACAAAATGTACTGTGAAGCTCAGTTTTATTTATAAAAGAGGACAAGGTAGACGATTTGTGGAAATTTGTATTTTTTGTTCAATTTTTCTGTGAATCTAAAACAATTCTTTTTTGGGGGAGTCATACTCAGAGTTGCTCAGGGGTTACTCCTGGCTCTGCACTCAGCAATTGCACCTAGCAGGCTTAGGGGACCATATGGGATGCCGGGAAATGAACCGGGGTCCATCCTGGTTTGGTTATGCTTAAGGCAAATGCCCTACCACTGTGCTATCACTCCAGCCCAACAATTCTTAAATATAGCCTATATTTTCATTTATAATATTTGAAAAGAAATACCAAGAAGAACATAGCTCAGCATTAGAACATTTTACTTGTATACATGAGGTCCTGAATTTGATTCAAGGCACATCAAAGTTTGATTAAAAATTAGCTTTAACTGTAAGTAGATACATAATAATAAATATAAATAAATAATATAAATATAAATAAATAATAAACATAAATAAGTACCTCACAGAAAGGAATCCAGAAATTTTAGACTGCTAAAAAACTAGAGAAATAAACTCCACTAACAACCAGAAATTCCATGAATAAGTGGAAAGTAAAGTTGGAAAATCAAGGTAAAAAGACACCTCACGGGGCCGGGTAGGTGGCGCTAGAGGTAAGGTGTCTGCCTTGCAAGTGCTAGCCAAGGAAGGACCACGGTTCGATCCCCCGGCGTCCCATATGGTCCCCCCAAGCCAGGGGCGATTTCTGAGCACATAGCCAGGAGTAACCCCTGAGCGTCAAACGGGTGTGGCCCAAAAACCAAAAAAAAAAAAAAGACACCTCACAGACACACCAAGTAATCAAAATATGAGCCTTGTTTGAATCTGGATTCAAACACGCTGTTAAAAAGGTGATTATAATAAAGAATTTTATGGGGCCCAGAGAGATAGCACAGCGGTGTTTGCCTTGCAAGCAGCTGATCCAGGACCAAAGGTGGTTGGTTCGAATCCCGGTGTCCCATATGGTCCCCCGTGCCTGCCAGGAGCTATTTCTGAACAGACAGCTAGGAGTAACCCCTGAGTACCACCGGGTGTGGCCCAAAAAAAAAAAAAAAAGAATTTTATAAAGACAAAAAGAGTATATGTAAATTGAAGATAGATTAACACTGTATGTTCCTTTGTATTTTAATGACTTAATTGTGACGCAAATATTGTTGCTATAATTTCTAAATAAAGTTTAACTCTTGTGACATATTCAAAGTCTACACATGAAGTCCAAGATTTGCTTCAAAATATTGAAACTTGGGGCCGGGCGGTGGCGCTAAAGGTAAGGTGCCTGCCTTGCCTGCGCTAGCCTTGGACGGACCGCGGTTCGATTCCCCCGGTGTCCTATATGGTCCCCCAAGCCAGGAGCAACTTCTGAGTGCATAGCCAGGAGTAACCCCTGAGCGTTACCAGGTGTGGCCCAAAAACCAAAAAAAAAAAAAAATATTGAAACTGAAGTGGATGATAATAAAGTAATAAGTAATGAAGAAAAGTAAGTGTAGATGTTTAGACAAATATATCTTCTGCAAATGCTTGAAATGTTTTAACAGTAAGCAATTGTATGTCTTAAAAATTTACATGCCCTGTCTGAATTTGGTTTCCCCCTTTTAAGAGAAGAAATAATCTCAGTTAAGCTTCTATCTTTACACTGTTTTTCTTTTTCTTTTCTTTTCTTTTCTTTTTTTTTTTTTCAGAAATTTTAAATAGAGTATTTAAAGCACCTGGCACCTAGTCAATATTTTTTTAGGAACTCCATTTTATCTACTTAATGAAGAGCCTGGTCTGAGTCAAGGGGAGTTTCCAGATGTTTCTGAAGCATGGAAAAGCAGGGCGGGCTGAAGTGAACAAGGAGGGCTATGTATTCCAATGCCACCCTTTGGGGCACTACAAACATGCTGGATGGAGGTATTGGAGTCTGGGGTTTTTCTTATTTTAATCTTAGACCAAGTTTCTATTTTTAGATTTGTTGATCCTGGAACACACACACACACACACACACATATATATACCTTGGTTTAACTAAATATTGATTCAATTCTCAGCAACCAGGTGCAGAGAGAGTGTGCAAATAAATCACATGTCCATAATCCATTTACACTAGCTCCACCCTCACTTCCATAGGCAGCTTTTCTTCTATAAAATACCAAAATTATCAAATTATCTTGAGAGCTCAGTAATTCTAAAGCCAAGTGTCCCCAATGCAATTTATCTCTCCATGAACGTTATCTTTTTGCTTTGTATCCCTAATATTTTTATCATCACAAATTCTTGTGAAATCGAAGATTAAAAACCAAATTAAAGTCCAAAGGAAATTAAATTAAAAAAAAACACAACATAAACATAAACTATGGGGCATTGTGATAAGGGAGGAATCAGAGTTCATGTCTGAGCTTTCTTGGTTCACTCGGTCCAACTGGAGACTTGAGTTTGTCAAGAGCTGAATCTGGAATTTCTCCAGCTCATGGCTGCGTGTCAATTCATCTGATTTCTAATAAAGCCAGTTCTTATTTTTCTAACTTGCTTCCAATTCTCAAATGTAGCTCCAAAGAAAACAGAAAGTAATTAAAATGTCAACACTTCCCTGAAAAGGACCGTTAACTCTCTGTGTTTTCTTCCCACTGGTAACATAGCTTTTCTCCAAGGCCTCAACCCCATGATACAGTAGCAGGAATTGCTCCCACAGCAAAGCAGGTAAGTGGTCAATGCACCTAAATCCCCTCTGTCCATTACTATGTTTGCCTTTCTTCTCCCTTGCCATTTTACAAATGGAGAGCTCCTACAAATGAAGTACTTCTTATAATGGACTAATATCTACTCCATTGTAATAGATCCAAATTTTATGTGATATGAAATAAGCTTCAGAAGCAATAAACTATTTTATCTAATGCAGAAAAAGCAATGTGGAATCTAAAGCTTATTATAGAGTGCAGAGTCATAAATTAAAGGAGTACCATTTTGCATAACAGGAGCCTGATTATTCCTTTCCCCTTCATTTGGATTGTTGTGGATGTATTATGACTCTCCAGATTTAATCAGGTTTATGTTCAACAACTTTTAAGATTTTAAGATCATTACATTAAAGTATAAAAATAATGAAGAGGAAAGCATGGACCATCATGTTGTGAATTTGAATTTATTAAGATCAGTCCTAGGAAAGATTCTCCCTGTGGTGGACAATGTTGTGATGATATACCAAGCATGTGTCGTTGAGGATATTCAATTTAAGAGGAAAAAAAAAAACTCCCACCCCCAGGCTTTCATGCCTTTTCACAATAGATACCTGAAATTTTTTGACTGAAATTTGTGAAGCACTTTGAGTGAAATTCTTATTCTTTATTTCCCAAATGTCTCTGATTCGGACTTTCCTCCTCCCCATATAAAAAAAAAAATTGTCTATCAGTTTAGTGGATCTGACTGAAGAAAGGCTCCAAGTCACAGTCACATCTCCCACTAAGCATCTTTGAATTGCATCAGAATAACAGAAACTGTTGCTGAATATAATAGCTACCACAAATCATTACAACCATCGCTTTACTTTTTTTTTTCTTTTAAGTTTTTGAGCCAGACCCAGTTGTTATCACTGCTTAATCCAGGCTCTGTGCTCAGAGACCCCTCTTGGTGAACTCAAGGTATATAAGATGCTGGCAATTGAACTCAGGTCAGCTTCATGCAAGGCCTGTGTCCTACACACTGTACTATCTGTCTAGTACCAGATACATCACTGTTCAGAACAAAACATGAGTCAAGCATTTTTCAACATTCCAACTCTAGAAGATAGTTATCATATTCCAATTGAACTACCTCACCAATGTGCATAGCAAGTAATGTAATTAAAAATAAATAGTTCCAAGTGTACATGACAATTTCTAAAGATACTTTCAACAAAATAGTGTCTTATACTTGTGGATTACTGTGAAGAGTATACAACCCTTCAGAATTAAGCAGTTTGTTGTTTTGTAATACTAAAAATAGGATTTTGTTTTGTCTAACAATTTCTACTTATTTAAGGGATATCTGCATTTCTTTTCTACTTAAAGCCAGGACATTTAGTTTTACAATACAGGATATCACTGTGGTATGGTGCACCAGGCAAAAACCACAATTTGTACAATAATTTCCTGTTTTTGTTGTAGGTAAATTTGGTAAATATACTACATAAAGTTGTTAGAAAGGCTAAGTGAAATAAATAACACAAAGAATATAATCAAACTTTCCTCTCTCTTTTCTCCCTCTTTCTTCCTTCCTCTCATATTTCTATATCATATATTCCCTCCTCTGATATTTCTATATATTTATTACTTTCATTCTCTGGTACCTAAGTTTTTCAAGCATAAAAAGTATTACACATGTGTCATAAGGATACAACACATTATAACAAAACTATAATTAAATCTTTCTTTTGTATAGTTTTCTTCACCAATTAATTATTTGTTAAAATTACCCATTTCATTCAAGTTAGAAGTTTAGTAAATATTTTAACTCTAAACTTAAAGTAATAAAAGTGTCTGAAACTCACTTCTATTTTCTTTTCTTCTAATTTCTCTGTTTTTTCTTTTCTTTTCTTTTCTTTCTTTTTTTTTTTTTTTTTGTTGTTGTTGTTGTTGTTGCTTCAATTCTTTTCCTTGGCTTACGACAGTAATATAAGCAAGTTTCAAATCAAGACCAAGGACATATAATTTTAAGCTTTTCATTCCTTACTTTTTTGACATGAAATTGTCCTTTAATTTGAGATAGGGGAAGCTAAGAAAAATGGCAAAATGTGATATTTTTCAAAAATTTAAGAAATTGGAGAAAATTATTACTTGTGCAAAAGAAAAAAGTAGATAGCAAAATTTTGTTATAAGTGGCTTCAGCTTGTAAATGGATGTGAAGAGGAAACATTTTTCTTGTAGAAATAGTTTTATATTGTCATGGTCTGAATAAAATGCTTGAACAAAGAAGTTATATATGATCTTCTTTAAAGAATAAGAGTTTAGGGTCAGAGTAGTGAATCTAGAGGTAAGGAGTCTGCCTTGAAAGCACTAGCCTAGGACAGATTGATTTTCCATCTCCCGGAGTCCCATATGGTGTCCCCAAGCCAGGAGTGATTTCTGAGCGCATAGCCAGGAGTAACTTCTGAACATCAATGTGTCTGGCCCCAAAACCAAAAACAAAAAACGAAGACAAAAAAGAATAAGAGTTTATTTTGTTTTACTTAGAAAAACTCAAAGAATTGGCATATTTTTTAATCATAATGAGAACATTCCTTCATAGAAATAAATTTGAGGGACTGGAAAGATAGCACAGCTGTAGGGCTGTGCCTTGCATGCAGACAATTCAGGATGGAAGGCGGTTCAAATCCTGGCACCTTATATGGTTCCCCAAGCCTGCCAGGAGCGATTTCTGAGCACAGAGCCAGGAGTAACCCCTGAGTCCTGTTGATGTGATCCAAAAACCTAAAGAAAAAAGAAATATATTTGAGAGCCTGAGAGATATATGGTAAACCCAGGTTTCATCCCTGGTCCAGTATAGGGTTCCCTGAGCCCCTTCAGGAATGATATCTGAGTATGCATATAACCAAGAATAAGCCCAGAATATATAAAGTGTGTACCCTTTCAAAAAAGAAAAAAAATTAAATTAATTGATTTGATAAATTGGTAGCTCAGAGATTAACTAAAACATACAATATTACTCAGTAACTATTAGAGAATTCAGTGATCTAGATAATATAGTGAGTAGTACAGTTTTCCTAAAGACAGAAACTTGATCTTCAAATTGGGCCCAAACCATAGATTCACTGTTTTCTCAAATGAAATGTAAACCAAACCATGAAAAATTATGGCCCATGTGGCACAAAGAATGCCATCTCAGGAGGAGATGGTGGGCCAAACCCCCACCCTGCTTATGCCAAGCTTGCTAACTTTGTTACACAAAATCAGAATCACTGTTTCCCCAAAGGCCTGCTTCCTCACTGACCCTCTACGATGTCCTGAGGGATAGTCAATCTGACTATATTTCAGGTACGTAGGTTTGGGGGCTGATACAACCAGGGTTTTTTGGAGCGAGTACAAGAACCCTCCTCCATAATGTCCTTCTTTCAGAAAGCCTGGCAGCTGTAGCCATGCCCAAAAACACAGTCACAGTGTTTGAACTGGGCCTTCTTCCATGGGGGCCCTGCAGCTAGGTATTATTACTAGTATTCTAAAACTAGTACTAGCATAGCTTTGAATTTCTAAACCACTTCATTTGTTTGGTACGATCATCCCTAAAGGAACAATATAATTTAACAGGCTGGACATATAACGAGAGTTACTAAAACTTTTGCCTTTGTATTAATGACTTCATTGCTGATATAATATTTTCATAAATTAACATAATACTTTTCTCTTCTCCTTCATTTTATTTTGTATTTTTAATTTTCAATAACTTTTCTTTAACTTATCTAGAAATAAGTGTATTATGATCAACTATGTAATGTAATGTAATTTTTTAAATAAAAAAGACAGAAACATTACTCTTAGATCTTTCTCTATATGATGCACAATGAAACATATAGGAAGAACTGCTCTACTTGGAATTTTGGAAAGGAACAAAAAAATGTCTAGAGTGACTCTTGCAGAATATTAAGATCAGAATGAGTAGAACTCACATTAGTGAGGTTTTAATGGGGATAATGGAGTGGAAGGCATTTCTAGCACAAGGAAGAGCCATGGAGTATCATGAAAATATAAATGCATATGAATCATGCTGTAAAAGATGACAGATCACAAAAGAATATTTTTAAATTAAACCCCAGTGTCATGACATTTGGAGTTGGGACCATTAGAATGATGCTATATCACTCTGCCTGAATAAAAGACTTGAGAGCACTCCCTTGCATTTTCAACCATGTAGAAATACAAAAGAAAATGGCTGCCTTTGAAGCAGAAATCAGCTCTCAAAAGATTTTAATGTTACTGTGATTTTGGAATCCTAGTCTCCAAATTTGAGAAATAAATGTTTATTGCTTAGAAGTCACCCAGTGAATGGCATTTTTTTCTTGAAGATATAAAGGGTAAGGAGCTAGATCCTGATTAGGTTTATC
Source organism: Suncus etruscus (assembly GCF_024139225.1). Classification (NCBI taxonomy): domain Eukaryota; kingdom Metazoa; phylum Chordata; class Mammalia; order Eulipotyphla; family Soricidae; genus Suncus; species Suncus etruscus. Next base: position 46,404,855 of record NC_064858.1, read on the forward strand.
TTAGAAAAGATCCTACATCAAGAGGAAGAGATAGAACTATATTAGAATAGAAAGACCAGTTTGGAATTTACAAGGGCATTGAGAGGGAATTCATGCTGTACTCTACACCCAGCAGAGTTCAAAAATAATGAGCTTAGGTGTTTAGTGAGGATCAATCATCAAGGACCTCATTCTTGGGCTGCATGTATCTTTATATTCTTAAATCACATTCACATCACAGCAAAATAAAGAGACTGTTAGAATCCTTGCGGTTTATCTCCCATGGTAAGTCTGTAGAAATGATTGTTAGAAAGAAAACTGGGGGCCGGAGAGATAGCATGGAGGTAAGGCGTTTGCCTTTCATGCAGAAGGTCGGTGGTTCAAATCCCAGCATCCCATATGGTTTCCTGTGCCTGCGATGGGGCGATTTCTGAGCATAGAGCCAGAAGCAACCCCTGAGCGCTGCCAGGTGTGACAAAAAAAAGAAACAAAGAAAGAAAAAGAAAGAAAGAAAGAAAGAAAGAAAGAAAGAAAGAAAGAAAGAGAAAGAAAGAAAGAAAGAAAGAAAGAAAGAAAGAAGAAAGAAAGAAAGAAGAAAGAAAGAAAGAAAGAAAAGAAAGAAAGAAAGAAAGAAAGAAAGAAAGAAAGAAGAAAGAAAGAAAGAAAGAAAGAAAGAAAGAAAGAAAGAGAAAGAAAGAAAGAAAGAAAGAAAGAAAGAAAGAAAGAAAAGAAAGAAAGAAAGAAAGAAAGAAAGAAAGAAAGAAAGAAAGAAAGAAAAAAGAAAGAAAAGAAAGAAAGAAAGAAAGAAAGAAAGAAAGAGAAGAGAAAAGAAAGAAAGAAAGAAAGAAAGAAAGAAGAAAGAAAGAAAGAAAGAAAGAAAGAAAGAAAGAAAGAAAGAAAGAAGAAAAAAGAAAGAAAGAGAGAAGAAAGAGAGAGAGAGAAAGAAAGAAAGAAAGAAAAAAGAAAGAAAGAAAGAAAGAAAGAAAGAAAGAAGAAGAGAGAGAGAAAGAGAGAGAGAGAAAGAGAGAGAGAGAAGAGAGAGAGAAAGAGAGAGAGAGAAGAGAGAGAGAAAGAAAGAAGAAAGAGAAGAAAGAAAGAAAGAAAAGAAGAAAGAAAGAAAAGAAAGAAAGAAAGAAAAAGAAAAAGAAAGAAAGAAAGAAAGAAAGAGAGAAAGAGAAAAGAAGAGAGAGAAAGAAGAAAGAGAGAAAGAAGAGAAAGAGAAAGAAAGAAGAGAAAGAAGAAGAAAGAAGAAAGAAAGAAGAAAGAAAGAAAGAAAGAAAAAAGAAAGAAAGAAGAAAGAAAGAGAAAGAAAGAAAAGAAAGAAAGAAGAAAAGAAGAAGAAAGAAAAAGAAAGAAAGAAAGAAAGAAGAAAGAAAAGAAAGAGAAAGAAAGAAGAAAGAAAGAAAAAGAAAGAAAGAAAGAAAAGAAAGAAAGAAAGAAAGAAAGAAAGAGAAAGAAAGAAAAAAGAAAGAAAGAAAGAGAAAGAAAAGAAAGAAAGAAAGAGAGAGAGAAAGAGAGAAAGAAAGAGAAAGAGAAAGAAAGAAAGAAAGAAAGAAAGAAAGAAAGAAAGAAAGAAAGAAAGAAAGAAAGAAAGAAAGAAAGAAAGAAAGAAAGAAAGAAAGAAAGAAAGAAAAGAAGAAAGAAAGAGAGAGAGAAAGAAAAGAAAAGAAAGAAAGAAAGAAAAGAAAGAAAGAAAGAAAGAGAAAGAAGAAAGAAAGAAAGAGAAAGAAAGAAAAGAAAGAAAGAAAGAAAGAAAGAAAGAAAGAAAAGAAAGAAAGAAAGAAAGAGAAAGAAAGAGAGAGAGAGAAAAGAGAGAGAAAGAAAAAGAGAGAGAAAGAAAAAGAAAGAGAAAGAAAGAGAGAGAATCAGGAGATTCATGATTAGTAAGACTTTGTCTCGGTTTGCCTAAAACAAACCCTGCTGATGTCTGCATCCCAGAAAAATCAATAACAGCCTTACACATACTTTCAAGGTACTGGTCTATGCAATGAAGCATGTGGTAACCTGAGAGTCAGTCTTTGGTTAGTTGCATCAAAGGAAGGAAGAGTTGAGAGCTGGTTATTTGCTTTCCTATCCTTATGTCTTGAACACATCTTATTCTCAGGTAGATATGGGGATAATACTTTCTGAAGCAATAACTGAAAGATAATTTGTGAGTCAGTAAATGAATCAGTCCTCTAACCTGGGTTATTTATTTATACACATATAACATTCTTTTCCACAGTTCCAAGGAAAGTGAAATGGTAGTTAGATTATCACGTCACAGAGTTTTGCCATGCTTAGGTTTGTTGAGATTCAGAAGTTTTTTAGATTCAGGAGACTAAGACTTATAAAATGTATTCACAATCAGACTGGCTATTAATAGGACTGAGATTACAAAGTGATGCCAGAAGAAGCCCTTTATAAGCATTGTCTTGTCTCACAGCCTAACAGCCCTAAGCAGAGGGTAAGGGCAATTTGAAAAATGGCCAACAGGACAAGAGCATCACATTTTACTACTTGCAGGATAAGGCTTTCCTTTTCAGAGCCAAGAATAGATCTAAAAAAATTATACCAGATTTGGGCATGAGCTACATACAGAACCATATACCCCTCAGATCAATTCAAAGGGCCCGCCTAAGAGCAACTTCTTGTTCCCGGGCCAATATGAGGAAAAGAGGAACTGTGAATTTAGTAGCAGATAAAAACTGGCTCAAGATTATCATCTTCTGCTAATGGGCATCATGTATGTCTATGACCCAGGAGCCCTGGTTACCTCCAATTTGAATCCTTACCTTATAAGCCCTTCTAATTCCAATTGGAATTGCTTTCAGTTTCTCAAACACTACAGTTTCTTTCATCTTAGCACCAGCACATAGGTAGTTCATTAGACTTTAATTCAGGCTTCATCTTGATTTCATTTATTCTTCAGATCGCCAAGAAGATATATCCCCAAGGAGCCCTCACAGCACACAATACGAATGAGGAGGTCTCTTCTGAAAGATAGTTCTGTGCTTCATACTATCAAGGAATCCATCACACTTGACTTTGTCTATATTCTCTACTAGATAATGATCCCTCTTAAATTAGGAATCTTTTTGTTTTGTTTTGCCCATACTTAAGTGCTGTGCTCAGTGCTTATTCCTGGCTCTACAATAAGAGAACACTCCTGGTAGGTGTCTTAGGGCAAAATATGGTGCTGGCGATCAGTGTCACTTAAGCATAATGCCTCTATACTTTCTCTCCAGCCCCAAGAATTATGTTTTATTCTTTGCACACATACATCAGTTAATAATAGATAAAATATCTATTGGCAGGTACTCAAAGAATATATTTTGAATAAATGAATTTTAATCCCTTTTTGGTGGCAGCAACTATGGATGCTAATGTCATAAATGATGACAGTTGATTATATGAGTAAGCACTTACTCAAAACATTTTATAGGAAACATGCAAATACATATAATTTCTAAAGAATACTTTCTATGTAATTTATAAAAGGATATTAGTTTTAAACTATTAGAATCTCTGGTCTAATTGAGCTATGACATCATTTGGGTGAAAAACTAGGAATCTAATGATGGATGCTCTGGTCTCCATGGGAACCCTAGCTGCCACCATGTCCTTATGGCAATCAACATCTGTGGGTTTTGTTCTGCCTTAGGCCTAGCTCCTGCTTGCAGCTGTGAGTCAGCCCATATTTGTGCAGAACAAGGAGTCAGAATTTTAACAAATTGTGAACTGGAGAGAGCACTCAGATGGATGGTTGGGCACATACTTTGCTTGTAGGAGGCCAGAATTTAGTTTCTAGCACAACATGATTCCCTCAAGAATTGTCAGGAGAAATACCCAAGAACTACCATTCTGACCCCTAAAAAAATGAACAATTTGATATTATTGATCTGTATGAAGCACATCAAAAGTAGCATCTAACAGTTAGTTAAACCTATTTATAAATAGCCTTCTCTAAAGATAATAAGCAGGAAAGATGTATATGATTCCTAAATTTTCTCTAGTATCTAGTATCTAATATCTAGTGATCAAGATAGATAGATGTCAGCTCTAGTCTGTCAAAAGGTTAAGCCTAATAACTAAGAATATAATCAGAGCACTCAAAAAGACTCTCAGTTAGGGGCTGGTAAGGGAATACATATGCTTCAGAGTGCTTGTCTTACCTGCATTTGACCCAGGTTCAGTCCTAGGAAGCCAGGAGTAAGAATGAGCCCTGCCAGGTGTGACCCAAAAGTAAACAAACAATAAAAAGACTCTATGTGAGTCATATATTCTTTATGAAAATTTTCTTGGATGATTTCAAAATGATAAATGACACCTAAGATAGAAAGAGCCAGGTTTTTGTAGCCTATCATTTTTCTTCTTTCAGAAAACACACTTTTAGTGTCAGGAACTGTGCTAAATTGTAAATAAACAATATGAAATATCATAGCCCTAGTGTGAAGACATATTCAAATAACTACAGAAATCTATTCTAAAAATTTCTAAAAAAAATAATGGACATTTTATTGTGATTATTTTGTGAGTACATTTGAGGAAAGAGACCTGAATTGAATTTGTGATATAATTATCAAAAAGTTGTATGGGAGATGCAAATCAAAACAACTATGAGGTACCACCTCACACCACAGATTGGCACACATCACAAAGAATAAGAACAAGCAGTGTTAGCGGGGATGTGGAGAGAAAGGAACTCTTATCCACTGCTGGTGGGAATGCCGTCTAGTTCAACCTTTATGGAAAGCAATATGGAGATTGCTCCAAAAACTGGAAATCGATCTCCCATACTACCTAGCTATACCACTCCTAGGAATATACCCTAGGAACACAAAAATACAATACAAAAATCCCTTCCTTACACCTATATTCATTGCAGCACTATTTACCATAGCAAGACTCTGGAAACAGCCAAGATGCCCTTCAACAGATGGCTAAAGAAACTGTGGTACATATACACAATGGAATATTATGCAGCTGTCAGGAGAGATGAAGTCATAAAATTTTCCTATAAATGGATGTACATGGAATCTATTATGCTGAGTGAAATAAGTCAGAGAGAGAGAAAGACGCAAAATGTTCTCACTCATCTATGGGTTTTAAGAAAAATGGAAGACATTCTTGCAATAATAACTTTCAGACACAAAAGAGAAAAGACCTGGAAGTTACAGCTCACCTCTTGAAGCTCACCGCAAACAGTGATGAGTTTAGTTAGAGAAATAACTAAGTTTCGAACTATCCTAATAATGAGAATGTACGAGGGAAATAGAAAGCCTGTCTAGACTACAGTCAGGGGTTGGGTGGGGAGGAGGGAGATTTGGGATACTGGTGATGGGAATGTTGCACTGGTGATGGGTGGTGTTCTTTACATGACTGAAACCCAAACACAATCATGTATGTAATAAAGTTGTTTAAAAAGAAAAAAGAAAAAAAAAAGTTGTCTATCCCAGCTCAGTAGAAAAGCACTTGTCTTGGGCCTGGAGAGATAGCACAGCGGCGTTTGCCTTGCAAGCAGCCAATCCAGGACCAAAGGTGGTTGGTTTGAATCCCGGTGTCCCATATGGTCCCTCGTGCCTGCCAGGAGCTATTTCTGAGCAGACAGCCAGGAGTAACCCCTGAGCATCACCGGGTGTGGCCCAAAAACCAAAAAAAAAAAAAAAAAAAAGGAAGAAAAGCACTTGTCTTGCATGAGTGACACCCTGGGTTTAATTTCTGACACCACAAAACAAAATAATACTTGTAGACCACAGAAATAGTTCAAGAGTTAAGGCTTTTGTCTTAACTGTGGCTGTCTTGATTTAATACCCTGCACTACTTATGGTTCCCTATACACCACTGGGAATAACTCCTAGATACCACCAAAGCCAAAATGATCCAAAGCCAAAATATTATAAAAACAAATTTAAGGGGCCGGGCGGTGGCGCTAAAGGTAAGGTGCCTGCCTTGCCTGCGCTAGCCTTGGACGGACCGCGGTTCGATCCCCCCGGTGTCCCATATGGTCCCCCAGCCAGGAGCAACTTCTGAGCACATAGCCAGGAGTAACCCCTGAGCGTTACTGGGTGTGGCCCAAAAACCAAAAAAAAAAAAAAAAAAACAAATTTAAGTTGCCAATCAGTTCTCATAAAAGAAAAAGTTTTCTAGACTGACAAAATTGTTTGAATATTATTGTGTCTTGTAAAACAATCTTTTATTGGGCATTTCTTTCCAAAATAAAAAGATTCAATACATTTCCTCATATTCTTTCTTTTGTTTTTGTTTTTTTGTTTTGGGACCACACCTGGTCACGGTCAGGGGTTACTTCTGACTATGTGCTCATAAATCGTTCCTGGCTTTGGGAACCACATGGGACGCCTGGGGATTTAAACCGCAATGGGTCCTGGGTCAGCCACGGGCAAGGCAAAACCTTACCGCTGTGCCACCACTCCGGCCCCATTTCCTCATAATTTATAGCTACTAAATAGTACCTATTTATTCTGTGAGGATTAGTCATGTAAGAATTCTTCTCAGATAAATATGAATTTTTAGAGGGAGGAGGAAACTTAGAAATTAGATGCTTGTCTCTTTCATTTCACTAACAAGAACCAAAGCCTCACAAAAAACAAACAAATAAAAAAAAAAAGAAACCAGGAGACAACCAACTTCACACCAAGTAGACATGGAAGCACCACAAAGTGCAAGCTTCTTCACATAGTGCTTTTTCTTTCATCCAATTTGGAATCATTCTTTTTGTTGTGCATGTCAGTCAACTGGTGTGTTGGGGGTCACTTTTCAGAGTTGCTCAGAGACCCCGTGATACCAGGATCCTAGTGTTACTCCCCACATAGAGTATGCACACTGGTCCTATAGCCATTTCTCAGGTCTGAGCCTTTTGAATTTTTTAATTAAGGATTCTAATTGTTAAAAAAGATAATGGTTTGCTTAATTTGTGCTCTTTCACTATCTCTCTCCTCCCCTCCCCAATCTCCACCCCCACTCCATATGTGTGTGTATGCGCACATGCACGCACACACATGCACACACACACACACACACAAATAACAGTAAAAGAATATGCTTGGGGCAAAAGCTATTAACTAAATAGCAGTCTGGCTTTTCCATGACAAGTATTATATGGCAAACAGAAAAAAGATGTGTTCTTTGTTAACTCAACTCCTTAAAGAGTCTCTTAGACAAAACCTAGTCAATTATTCCAAAGTCTTTGCTATCTACTTGTGGGTTTGTTTGATTTTATATCCCCCAAAAAGGTTTTGTATTTAAATGTAAAAGCCTAAATTGAACAAACTGAAACTTTTTCAAGCACCCAAAATAAATATTATGTTATACTTAGTCTTGGGAAAGAGGCATCCATGTCTAGTTCATACTGTGTACATTCAGAATTTCCTTAGTAACATTGTTTTTATATAGTCCAGTATCAGGTCGGGTAAATTATACCAAAAAATAATAATATGGAAACACAAACCTTAAATGCAAATGTTTTTAAAAGCTGGGTCGCAATTTTATATGCATTATCCACTTTCTAGTGATGGAAACATTTTTAGCTCTACTGAAATTTGGTATCATCTGGCTCACAGAATGCAAGATGCCAGGAAATCTATTCACCACCCACTGAGTCCACACCTACATGTTAGTGCTAGATCCTTGTGTACATTTAATAGGGCCTTTCTTTTCCAAACCTTCAGTTTCTCATGTAAACAATAAAAAAAATCTGGAAGAGATTACCTTGCTCGTTCCTTCCAAGAGCCAAATATCCTATTCCTTTTAGCTCTTATTTTATGATTTGTCCCAAAGTCTAAATAAAAGTCAACATATGTCCCAGGAACAGAGAAATCTGGCATAAAGACAATATACAGTGCAAAAAGGCTCCAGGTAAAATTCAAAAGTACATGTGAATTGCATATGTAGTTGTCCATAAATTGTGAACAATAAAAGAAAAATGGTATAAGCCCAGAAGTCAGGTATATCTCAAGAGGCTGAAAATTTAGATTTGCATTACTTAAAAACACTAAACATGTAGGGATCTTTGCTTATTTTTATTTTATAAAGTGTTGTTTTTGGTGTATTGAGAGTTTTTCCTGGATTTATATGAAGAAAAAAATAGAATTACAGGGTTTGACAAAGATAATCTTAAGTAAAAGAGTTATTATTCTCCCAATCTGACTATTGCATTATTTGGGGGGAGGTACACTTTATAACATATATATTACATATCTTACACACAATGCACTCTCACATGAATCTTGCCATAACTCTTATGTTAAACATGCCTAAAATTAAACCTTGTAAATTCAATTATTCTGAGGATTTACATTATAATTTGAGAGTCAAAATTCCATGATGAATTCAATAAAGGCACCAACAAAAGAATAATTACCTTCGAAAGCACAAATGTCTCTCTAAAAGCATCTATGTTATAGAAAACAGTAACTTTCTAATATAATAATTATTCTTTGGATCCATTCAGGTATCACAAACAAATCTAAATAATGTAGTTCCAGAAAATGAGGCCATTGCTTGTTTAAAATGTAGGATATTAGCCATTTCCTTGAGGGGACATATTGAGTCTTTTAAGACGTGAATATTAAAAACAAAGCAATGGGTTTTGTATAACACTACTTTCATTGTAGGTTTTGATATTTTTCATGTAGTGTTGGGGGGGGATTTAATGTTAGAAATGCATGACACATTTATTTTTATTTATTTATTTTGTGGTTTTTGGGTCACCCCCGGCAGTGCTCAGGGGTTATTCCTGGCTCCAGGCTCAGAAATTGCTCCTGCCAGGCAGGGGGACGATATGGGACGCTGGGATTCTAACCGATGACCACCTGCATGAAAGGCAAAAATGCCTTATCTCCATGCTATCTCTCCAGCCCCGACACATCTATTTTTTTTTTTTTTTTTTTTGGTTTTTGGGCCACACCCGTTGACGCTCAGGGGTTACTCCTGGCTATGCGCTCAGAAGTTGCTCCTGGCTTGGGGGACCATATGGGACGCCGGGGGATCGAACCGCGGTCCGTCCAGGCTAGCGCAAGCAAGGCAGGCACCTTACCTCTAGCGCCACCGCCCGGCCCCGACACATCTATTTTTTAATAAGAAATAGAAACAATGGACTGAACAGACATGTTCACTAATTATTGATGTAATCAACTAAAAAATACATTCACAGCAGCACTGAGAAAAAAAAAGAGTGATAGTAACACTCTAGATGTGAGATAAGCATAAAATATAGAGAACAGAAAAGACAGGATTGAATTCTTGATGAAAGAGGACCAGAGCAAAACATGCATGAGATCAGGAAAATGGAAATGAGAGTGATTATGAGGAGCTAGAGGCAGAAGGAGGTCAGGGAGTAATTGTCACCTTGATTAATTGGAGTGATGCATTTAGAGCTTTGCCCATCAGTCCCCCTCTCGTCCCCACCCCTCCACCTCTTGAATATGAACAAGAGAGAGCAGCAATTACCCACATGCTAAAACAGATGAGTGTGAGCTGAAAGGCCTGAGAGAGGAGGCAGTTCACTGCCCAGGGGAACCACTGAGACCCTCGCTAAGCAGCCAGAAAGAAATCCCAGATCTCTTTACAAGCTGTGATCTATCACCCCCAAATTATGAAAGACACCATCACTCTTATCATTAGATAGAATTTCATTAAAATGTGAACAAGATTCAATCCATTTCTTTATTTCCTTCATGTTTGCATTTTCTCATCCTGAGTCTCTTCATTAGCTCTGGAATATTTGAGTCATGAACCCCCAAAGACCTTAGATTCCTTGCTCTGTAGTAGGATTCCAGACCCGTCACTATTTCCTTGTCACTAATGCAAAGTCAGTTCTCTCCTGAGATCCACTTGGTTCTGCTTGGCTGGAAATGGTATTGCAAAACCGCATTCTACGTCCGGTTTGAATCTAGTCATTCTGGACAGGTTCTTATTTCCTAATCTCATTGCTAAACCTTTTCAGTTAGTGGAAGTAGAGAATGTGCGCTTTTGGGCTTTAAAAATACATCACTATTTCACTTGCTAATGACAATATAAATTCCAGAAGAGAGTGCTTTTATTTAAACCTTTTTGATCTTATACTTGAATTGCCTTTCTTTTGTGCCTTCTGGTTCCCAGCATTATCTTTTTCTTTCTTCCTTCCTAAAAGATTTTTTTTAATTAAAATTTTGTTTTTATTAAAGCACTGTGATTTACAAAATGATTCATAGCATAGTTGTTTCTGGTATATTATGTACCACCAATAAGACCTCCCGCTTACCATTGTCTTCATTTAAAAATATAGAACTTTTCATAGATGTGCATATTATCTTTGCATTGAGCATCTCTGTGTGGTCCTAAATTTAATATATGAGCACCCAAAGTGATCTCTCTTATTTATTTTATCTCCTAATACATACAATAGGTGAAAGACAAAAGTAGAGGAATAGAGAGGGGGTGGGAGTCAAAATAGCAACAATATCATTACCAACATGAAAATCAGAAAAATGTTTAAAACTTCTTGAAAAATTGTGTTTTCTTACTGTATGCCTACAGGTAAAACCACTTTGATGTTTGACATAAATCTTCCCTGATTATGCCAGAGACTCCCATTTTCATTTTTATTTTTTAAACCTGATATTTACTCTTTTTATAATATCTTTAGTTAAGCAGAATGATTACAATCATGTTTGTAGTTGGGTTTTAGTATTGAGAATGTATGAGGGAAATGTAGAGCCTGTTTAGGGTACAGGCGGGGGTTGGGTGGGGAGGAGGGAGATTTGGGACTTGGGTGATGGGAATGTTGCACTGGTGATGGGTGGTGTTCCTTTTATGACTGAAACCCAAACACAATCATGTATGTAATCAAGGTGTTTAAATAAAAAAAAATAAAAAAAAATAAAAAAAAAAAAAGAAATAACTACACAGGGGCCGGTGAGGTGGCGCTAGAGGTAAGGTGTCTGCCTTGCAAGCACTAGCCAAGGAAGGACTGTAACCGCGGTTCCATCCCCCGGCGTCCCATATGGTGCCCCATGCCAGGGGCAATTTCTGAGCACTTAGCCAGGAGTAACCCCTGAGCATCAAACGGGTGTGGCCTGAAAAAAAAAAAGAAAGAAAGAACTACACAGAGAACTACCATAATCAAGTGAATGAATGAGGGAACTGGAAAGCCTGTTTGAAGTACAGGTGGGGGTGGGGTGGGATGGAGGGAGATTTGGGACATTGGTGGTGGAAATGTTGCACTGGTGAAGGGGGTGTTCTTTACATGACTGAAACCTAATCACAATCATTTATGTAATCAAGATGTTCAAATAAAGAAGAAAAAAAAGAAAAAAAAAAAAAAAAAAAAGAAAGATCACACACCCCCTCCACCAATGCAACATTTCCACCATCAATGCCCTCCATCTCACTCCTCTTCCACCCCTTGCCAGTACTCCAGACAGGCATTCTGCTTCTCTCACTCATTACCATTGTCATGATAGTTATCAGTGTAGTTATTTCTCTAACTGCTCTCACCACTCTTTGTGGTAAGCTTCATATTGTGGACCAGTCCTTCCAGCCCTCATCTCTATTGTCTCTGTGTATTTTACAATAATGTCTTTTATTTTTTCTTAAAACCCCATAGATAAGTGTGACTACTGTGTGAGACTCCCATTTTTAAAGACTGCTTTGTCTCATTATGTTATTATAATAACCATTTATATGTGTATTTTTAAAAATTTCAGAACAAAACCAAAATCTATTTGAAGGCATGTACTCACTCCAGTCCTGTACTCAACTATCTCACTCTCAACCTACCTCACTTCTTCATTCTCTCATAATTTTCCAAGAGTTTTTGTAATCTAAATAAATTTATATTCAAAGCTTCTTTCTCTGAAGTAATCAGAAACATACCATAAACACTTTAATTTCACCGTGTTTTTTTTATCAATCTTAAGTATTAATCCTCAGACTCATTTCATAAGCATATTGCTTCTGAAAAAAAAAATCAGCTTTTGGTACTTATTTTGTAAGACAGGTGAGAAAGTTGGCTATAAAATGAGAACATTAATAGGAAACTACTGGGAAAGGAAGATTTAATCCTAGTGTACTAAAAAATTATATATATATATATGTATATATATATATTTATACAGAACTTTGTAGTAAACCTTCATAAAATGACTCACCAAATTCACATCATCGGTGCTGGGAAAAATTAGAGTAGGTGGCTTTGCTTCTGAGAGACATATGCAGTGTACAATTTTACCATGCAAAATGCTCTTGCTACTACAATTTTCCTTTGCTTTGCCTTTTTGAAAAGAAATGTTCCTTCCTATTTTAGTAGCACCATTTGCATTCCTATTATTCACTCTGAACTGGGATTTCCATTTTTATCTCCCCTTTGTTAGTTGTTTTCATTCCAGAACTTTTCTCCTTGCTCTTTGCCTTTTCTTTATCTTGTCCTTAAATGGAGGCCTCCTGGTATGGGAACTGTGCCACAATATTTTTTGCCACCATGCCAAGCCTTGAACCCACTTTACGATACAAGTTCCTTTGAAATATAGCCAATAGAACTAAGACATCCCACATACTTTTGCTATGGAAACACCTGTACGACAAATAGTCTCTCAAGTTAAGATATTTTAAAATTGAAGACAGAAAAAACTTCGAACAGTTTGGAATTAAAGAAAATGTAGAGCAACTTACTAACATTTCTGAACACCATATCAATATAGCCAGTTTATTTGAGTGATAAAGTTAACCCCAGGAGATGCAGAGAGCGAAACACATTCTTTTCTTTGAACAAATTCTGTTCCTGTTGTGTGCTTGAAAGTTCAGGTGTTTGCCTTGTGCTAGTTCTTTTCCTTAGAACACAAGCTGAAACATTCAAGATTCTGCAGGATTTCAATGTTGTAAAATCCCCAAATCATGTCTCCATCTGCTCCCATATCATGCTGAAATAGCATATTACAGGCATTTACCAGGCTCTTGTGCTTTTATTCAAGTCATGACAGTGGCTACCAAAGTGTTCATATTCAAATTTCTTGTTTCATGTTAGGAAGGAATGAGACTTGAATCTATGACTATGTAGAATGACTAAAACTGTTGGTTATTATAACTAAATTAAAAAAAATTTTGTGGGTTGCTTTTACTTGTAAGAGGCCCTGGAGGTTTTGTCACTCTGTCTTTCTTATGTTTTGTTGTGTCAATCTTTTAAACTCGTTCAGCCAATCATTTGAAGAATGCTTTTTAGTACATGTTGGACCCACCTGTGTGATACTTCCAGGCTTCACAGACCCACCAAGTCTTGTTTTTGCCATGTCCTTCTAATTCTCGACCCTTCCATTCCTTCTCTTCTGCTTTCAGATGTAGCCTGTGCTACAGTTTATGTGGGTGTATCTCAAATGGTAAGACTTTCTTGTCTAATTAGTTTATTCCCAATAAAGAAAGATTTGAGTCATAGTCTCCCTGCTGACTCTAATAATTACCCAGATAAATTTACAGAGGTCAAGTCTTCTTTTAAACAGTTATTCCATAGATACGGTGTGCCCAGTGATGGATATTTTGCCTGTTTGGGGGACACACCTATTGATGCTCAGTGGTTACTCCTGGCTGTGTGCTCAGAAATGGTTCCTGGCTTGGGGGACCATATAGAATGCTGGAATTCAAACCACTTTCCATCCTGGTTCAGCAGTGTGCAAGGCAAATGCCCTACCGCTGTGCTATCACTCTGGCCCCAGTGATGGCTATTTTTTTGTTTTTGTTTTTGGGCCACACCCAGTGTTGCTCAGGGGTTACTCCTGGCTGTCTGCTCAGAAATAGCTCCTGGCAGGCACGGGGGACCATATGGGACACCGGGATTTGAACCAACTACCTTTGGTCCTGGATCAGCTGCTTGCAAGGCAAACGCCGCTGTGCTATCTCTCGGGGCCCCAGTGATGGCTATTTTTAACTCATCTTGTGATTCCACTGATGAGTCAAAATGTAGCACTGTGAGTAGAAGCACATAGAACACACTCTCATTTCTAAACAAAAGTCACCCAAAGAGCATCCCCCACTTTTGTTGTTAACTTCCTAGATGGCAAATCAACTCAGTGGACAAGACAGACAGGAAACACTTTCCTTAGTGGTTGACCACTGTTCCAGCTATGTCTTAAGCATCTCCGAAGTAGTGATATTATTTAGGGTCATCCTCCCTGACAACATAGTATTTCATTTTTGATTCTCTTTATGACTTTGCCCTAGATGTGATCTTAGATTCATATTGTTTTGAGAGATATTAAATATGTTGTACAACAACAACAACAACAACAAAAAGCACTAACCTAGCTTTTGGTCTACAATCTGTTCAACAAACAAGATCTCCAATTCCAGAGGTCTGACTGAGACAACCGCAAGTGAATGGGTCTTCCAGAAACATAACGAAAGACTCTGTCCCAGGCTCTATCCTAGGAGCAACATAATGACCAAGAACACCAACTATAGAAGATGAATTAAAATGACAATAAAGAAGCAGAACTGCTAGAACCAAGATCTCTAGATACAGAGGTCTGATTTTACTATCCATGAAGAAGCAGAAGTCTTCCATACACCACAAAAGCACCGAGGAAAGAGTAAATGATCATGCAAGGAGTCTATAGTTAATCCCATGGCAGTATACTTCAGGGGTGGAGAAACCCTGTATCTCCTAGGCCAAGGGAATTCCCTCTATAATATCCCCAATAGTTACTGTGCCTATGCAGTATTTTGTTTTATTTTATTTTATCTTACCTTTCTCTTTCTTTTTGCACTCCGGCATGATTTAATTTCAGAACCGAGACTATTGTGTGGTGCTTGTCTTTATTGCTGTAGTGCTCACTGGATATTTAATTTGACATTTCTTTTTGTATTGTAATGGTGTTTCAATTACCTTTTTCATGTCCTCTCTCAAACTGAGGTTGATAGCCACTAGAAGAACTCCGCCCATTTTCAGCATATTTTAATTTAATTTATTTTTTTTCTTCTTATTCTTTACCCCATTCTATTGCTTTTCTTTCCCTCAAACAAAACCACATAACTCGATTTATCTAGCTCAGCCTCTCAAATAGAGGGAGAAACAACGGAGGGCACTAGGATCAAACAGATATATGATGACTGATAGTAAGCTAGACAAAAAGGGGGCCACCTACTCTAGCAGCCTGGGGGGTGATGGTGGGGGAAATGGGTTGCAGAAAGGGAACAGGGAAGGAGGAAGGACAAATTTGGTGGTGGGTATTCCCCTGATGCAATGTTAATATGTACCTAAAATACTACTGTGAAAAATATGGAAGCCACTATGATCAAAATAAAAATTTAAAAAATATATATTGTACAAAGCTTCATTTTCCTCTTTCAGCATCATACTTACTCAAAGTAGAAGTCAGAAATTCTAGTTGCTACAAAGGCATATGACTTCACTTACATTGTCATTGTGTTCCTTTAATCTCAGCATATGGTTCCACCTTGTTTTCCCTCAACAGTCACTCTTCTTTCCCTGCATCTACAGCTGTACAGTTCAAGAGAATCAAGAAAACAAGAATCAAGAAAACATTTTTCTCCTCTGTTAAACAAATGTTTTTATTTTTGGAGACATCTTTTCTACTCATTATTTTTCCCTGAATTTACAGTAAAATTGAAGTTTGCCAAATATCCCAAAGGGATTTGAGACCTAATTTTAGAGTCCATGGAAAGTTCATCCTCAAAGCACAACTGGAACTCCCCCACCTTACCCATAAGGGTGATGAAGAGGAGAGACTTAGACCATTTCCTGCCATCTCAGAATGTAGCATCTTTACGAAAAATGAGTTCAGCTGTTAACAGTCTGGGGAGGGCCCACTATCTACCACATCACAGCAGGCAGAGAACAGGATGTTATGAGTACAGCATGAACTTGGAGTCAAAACCAAACTCATTGCTTCTTGGCCATGTGTTTACCTTGTTTCCTTCCATCTTTAAGAGTGAAATCTTCTTTTACAAAAAGTAAAAGATAACCAAATCTGAGAGTGAGACATCATGAAGATCATGAAGATGATAAACCTGCTTCTTGAACCATGTGAGTATAAAGACCACCCTCAAACTAGATTAAGACCAATATATTTCTTAAAAGACCCCAAAGTTCTCCTGTATTCTCAAAGAACTCTGTGAATGTCTCCATGTATGTGAATTTGTAGCTTTTGTGAAAGCCCAGGCCCCTTTAAAATTATGCATAAATTCAAGTAGATTTTTCTCCAGTCCCTTCAACTATGAAATAAAGACAGCTGGGATTTTCTGTAAGACATTGACTAGTATACAGAAAGCAAACAGGGAATACAAATATGAAAGGGAAATAAAGGTGAAGCATTGAACTCAAGTATCCATGCTTAATGAATACACAGTATATCCCTTCACAAATTAAGATGAGACATGACTGCTTGGGGTGAACAAATTCAATGGTTATCAGATCTAATTTTCATCAAGTTGATAGTTGATCATTTCATCAAGTTGATAATTTTCATCAGGTTGATAGTTCATTGGTTAAGAGCATAACATTTTAAATATATATATGTATTCCAATGGAGATTTTTCTACATTTGCTAAGCATCTTATGCAAATTACTTAATATTTCTAACCCTCCATTTCCTTTAAAAAGAACTATTATTAAAGTTTAATATATGAATATATAATTCCAGGAATGATGCTCAGTGGCTCGACTTGTTTTTCATGTCTGAGACCTTCAATCTTCAGCACCACCTAGACCAAAAAAATTAATAACAACAAGAAAACATTTATACAAGATATGCTACTCATAGGTCAGAGGTATTTTATAAAAGTAAAGAGCCTTCCTTGCTTTACATGCTGGCAGCCTTAGTTTGATTGCCTGAATTACATATAGTCCTCCAAGCACTTCATAAGGTGACCCCTAAACACAATCAAGAGTATTCTGTGAGCACCACTAGGCAAGGTTCAAAAACAACAAAAGGAGATGTATTATTGAGAAATGCTCAAAGTTGTTATTTTATTAAATGAGTATATTAAGCAGCAATCAGTTGTAGTTAAAAGAAAACCCTCAGAAACTTCCTTAAAAAGAAAAGGCAAAATCTGACAATTTGGTCTATATGCTAAGCATATATGGAGCTGGGAATAATACTAAAGGCCCAGGTGCTAATGTCCAGCCCCAAAACCCTTCCACTTCTAATTTGTGGCCTGCTGTTCTATTTTACTTTTGATCTTCAATAAGCTTGCTCAACTTTAGTTCTAGACACAGTTCACCAAGTGAAAATCTGGATTGTTGAAAACTCTATAAATTTTCTCATCATATCTCATTGATGGGATCTATATGCCCATCCACGAATCAACTACTGTGACATCAGAGATAGAGAAAGTTATAATTAGTCAAATCTGTGTCATATGTCTCTCCTGGAGGTCTTAGATAATGTTGGTTTCACTGAAAGCCAAGGAGTGTATAAAAGGGTTTTTCTCAAAAGAATATGATGGTCTACTGTTACCCCACAAAAAGAAGCATGGAAGTTCAGTAGCTGTCCCTATAGTTTTCAAATTAATTTCTCTTTCTTTGATTACACCTGTCAGTACATAGAAGATAGCAAACTTGAGAAGTGAGATCTACTTAAAAAAAAAAAAAAGCTTGTGCAGAAGAAAGAAAAAGTCAGGGCAAAGCTCTTGCTTTGCACACCACCGACCCAAGTTTAATTTCCATCATTGTATATAGTCCCTGAGCACTATCAAAAATAATCCTTGAGCACCTAGCTAGGAGTAAGCCTTGAGCATTGCTAATTATGGCCCAGAAATCAGAGAGAGAAAGAGAGACAAAGAGGGAGACAGAGACAGAGACAGAGACAGACTGAGAGAGACAGAGAGAAAGCTCAGAAGTATGCATTATATTTTTGTGGTACTCCAAAGAATATCTCTAAAGAGAAAATGCTATTGATATGAAACAAAAGTTTACTTCTTGATTTTTGTGTCTAATTCTGACATTTTATTATGGATTATGATTCATTTGAAGTTTGAAAGTTTCATCTGCATATTATATGGTGAAATCTGTCAACCTGCTACTTTTTAATAATGACTTAACTAGATCTAACTAGAATTAGTATCCCTTTGGGCTGGAGCAATAACACAGAGGTAGGGCATTTGCCTTGCATATGGCCAACCCTGGACAGAGCTGGGCTTGATCTCCAGCATCCCATTTGGTCCCTGGAACCTGCCAGGAGCAATTTCTGAGAGCAGAGTCGGGAGTAACCCCTGAGTGCTGCTGGGTATGGCCTCAAAGCCTAAATAAATAAATAGATAGATAAATAAATAAATAGAACTTAAAAATAAAAATTAGTATCCCTTTTGTCTGCTTGTAGGAAAATGGGAAGATGCAAATAAGAAGAAAAGGAAAGGAAGGAAGAAGAAAGAAATGCATATATCATCATAGATTTTCAAAGTCTACTTTTTTTGTGTGATGGCATTCGGAACATGCAACCCCAACATTGAAATTTTTAGATGAATGAAGTTTAGGGTAGTAGCAGAAGCAAAAAAATAACTCTAGCTTTTTTTTTAATCATCCTCCCCTACCTCCCCTGACAAAAACAAAAAAAATTTCCTAGAGGAAAGAACCATACTAGAAGACAATGGAACATCCTTGGTGATTCCGAACAAGTTTGTCAGTCTAATTTCCTTCACTGACCTACTATGTTCCTCCATGACCTTGAACTCTTTAGGCTTAATATAAATTACTCAGATCTATTTCTCTGGGCCTTCACCTCGATATGAAGGCTCCTTAGTCATGTAAACTTTGAAGAACTGTACATGCTTTTCTCCTATTATCTATCTTTTGTCAGTTAACTTTCCAATCCATCCAGGGACCATAGAAGAATCAAAGGAAACTATGTTACTTCTATAAATATATATTATATTTTATTATATTATACTATTTTTTGGCAAAATTGAGATTCAACACTTTTATGATAGGGCTCATTTGACTACTCCCTATATTGGAGTCATTAACTATGCTTTCTCTGAAGTTATTTGTATAAAGTATATAGAATTATAGAAAGGTTTATGGCTAAATCTCATAACATGAAATGAGTTTTTACTCACATTAGAAATTGAGCATTTTATTGGGACATTGAGGATGTTTCTATAAATTCTTCAGGGTTGTCTGCAATCTAAAACTAATCCTCTGCATTTCATACTCTACTTAAATAGAGACAGAGAACTATCCAGACAAATATCACGACTAATTTGTTTTCTTAAACTTTGAGGTCCTTTTCAATTCGATTATTATATATAAGGTGCAGTGTAGCTTTCAAGTTTAACCACAGAACACTTTTCCTGTGATACTGCAAGAAATAAAATTGCTGGGAAATTTTTTAGATGAAGAGTAATAAAGATTGATGATTTGTCACAGTTTTTTTTTTTCACAGAAGGTGAAAAACCCTCATTGTTTAGAAATCACAACAGAGCTCTCTGGAACTGTAGTGCAGGGAAGTCCATCCTCCTACAAACACCAGCTGTGCAAGGAAGGAACAGAACTTCCTATCTTTGTCTGAGTTTGTCACTGTTGTAAGGTCTTGTCTGTCACTCTGGGGCAAAGCTATGGCGCCTGTTTACCTCTTTGCAAGCCCAGACAAAGTGAAATAACACACTGCACATTGATCAGAGTTGAGCATCTAGTGATTCCCTTTAGGGAAACAGTGATTTTGATTTGGGGTGCTGCCAATGGGAAATTCAGACAGATGAAATCAACAAGTCTCACTCTGATAGTTTTTTAGGGGCTGGAGGAGGGCAGAAGAGAGCAGGGTTGCCAGAAAGAGACAAAAATCACACATAGGAACGAAAAGATTTCTATCAGTGTTTTTAAATGTGGGAATCAAAAACCAAGAGAAACAAAACTCTTGAGTTCAGATGTTATTTTCATTGAGGGATATAGTTGTGATAGTTATTGAAACAGACTTAATCATCCGAAAAAAAGAAAACAAAAAAAACTGAAGGAGTTTCAGTGTGTTTAAAGCAAATCTATTTATATACTTCAAAAAAAATAGTTCTAGAAAAACTAAGGCTGTGTAGCATATAATAGAGGCTGAGAAAGTTACTTTGCAGCTTAGATATTTACAAATACTAACAACAGACTTGCTCCCATTTGAAAAGTAATTATAGGGCTGCCTTTAGGAGCAAGATTTCCAAAGCAACAGTATGGGACTGGCCAGGTACTTTTGAGGATTTATATTTTAAAGCTAAATAAAGAAGAATCTGTCTTTAATTGAGGGTGAGTTTAATTTAGACTCTCACGTGGGGATCTCATGATTTTCATTTTTGTCACAGAGAAACTAGAGCTCCAGTAAGCCCACACTCAACTAACATATGCATGAAATCCCAGAAATGACCCTCCATTGCTTTAAACCTAGTTTTCCCTGTTAAGCCCTTCAACTCTAACTAGCTTTCAGTAAAGTCGCTATCATTCTTCAGGGTTACCATAATTGTAGCAAAACATAAGGTAAGGGTGGTTTTTCTGAAAAAGCCTCTGAATTACCACTTTTTTGCTTTTTTTTTTTTCTTTAGTCTTTCTAAGAGCCTTTTCCTTAGATCATTAACCAATGTGTGTTATCATGCTTTTACAGATGGAGTCACAAACACACAAAAAGATTAAATGGCCTATCTAAGATGAACTAGCAAGTCATCCACCAAATGCTTGACATGCGAAAACATGTGACACACAAATGCTTCACAAATTGACCTCATCCATGCTTCTGTGCAGAAGAACAGAAATTATTTGTGACCCCAAATGATACTAAATTCAGTCAGACTCTCATTAATTAGATCCAAATAAGGACCCACTGAGTCTTCATTAGATGTCAGAATCATGACTTTGAGTCCTCTGTCTTGCTCATGTCACCATGAATTGTCTTTTCTAGAATCAGGATAGGCTCTTAGCAAATAACTTAAAGATAATGGTCATCCTGGTCATCTTGTCTGATATACTAAGACAAAGCACAAGGGATGAGGAAGGTTAGGGAAGACTAGGATAGCAGTGGTAAGACCTAACCAAGAAGAAAAGTAATCTCTCTACTGGCTTATAAAAGAAAAATATAAGAACTAGCTCTTTAAACTAACTAAAAATAAATAGGACTGATGGAATAGCACAATAAAAAGGGTTCTTGCCTTGCATATGGCCCACACAGTTTCCATTACTGACACTACATATAGTCCCCCCAAGTTCAACCAGGAGTGATCCTTGAGTACAGAAACACAGTAAGCCCTGAGCATCACCTAGTGTTACCTCAAACCAAAAATAACAAAAATTAGTATGGATTGATAAAAATACACAAATATATAAGTATGTTATCTTAATCCTATTACAGAAAGTAATGTAAATAAATTTCTCTTTTGAAGCTAAATTTTTTGTCAGCAAAGGTTTACTTTATATATTTTAGGAGTACAGTTGAGGAAAAATTGTCACTCTTGAGTAAAAGAATTCTATAGTTTGATGAATATGGGAAGTCTGTTCCCTCTGCACATGAAAAACCTGGTTCTCATCCCAAATACCACATAATCCCCACCCATTTCCCAAACTAAAATAAATAATGATAATAATGATGATAACAATAATAATAGTAACAACAACAACAACAACACTCCAAACCAAAGTATTGTCTTATTTTGGGGGATAAAAAAAATCAAACTTGCTCAAATTTTCAAACACTGCCAGTGAAACCAGCCCTTCTGATAAGCAGAGGCAATGACCATTGAGTTAATTTGCTTTGAAAGAGGCCCAAAAGTCTGTTTGCCAAGGTGCCTACAGGATCCACCATTAAAGTCACTCCAATGAATGGGGCATTTTGCATTTCCAAAATGCTCTTGTCACCAATACTAATGTAGGCTGAAGACAGTGCCAGCACTCAAGCCATCATAGTCATCTATGTTTATTGAATGCATAAAAGAGTGATTGTTGCCTGTGAGGGATAATAAGCTGTGATTATATTGGTTAGAGCTGAAGCCAAAAATATGTAAGTGTCTGGAACACATTAACTCATTGGCTCCCATTAGAGATGGTTCTGAAGAACGCTTTTCAGATTGGCCATCTGCTGACAAGGCCGAATGAGCTTATAAAGAACCAAGATATTGGCAAGTGTGAGACTGAGGCTATGCAATATGAGAAGGCAGGTTTGGAAGAATCCTGAGGTTTAGCATAGAGAGAAGAAACCCAATAGCTCAATGGCTTTGCATTCAGCTTGGCCAGGGAAACCTACACCATTCTCCCTGGGAACCTGGCCAAAGAATTTTCCCATCTAAAGACACTACTGATTAGTGGGTTTGACATAGGTTTAGGAGTTCAAATTCCTGCTCTCCTGCTTCAAATATGGAGGATTCAGAGCAGTACTATCCGGAAATAAAGTCTAAAAGGCTCCAGTGAAGATTAAGATGGTATATACACATGTCTGGCTTGACCTAGGAATACTTCAATTACTGTTAGTAATTTATTTTTTTATTTTTTGAATTCATATCAAGCAGTGATCAGGGCTTACTCCTAGTTCTTCACTCAAAGACTGTTGACAAAGTTCAAAGAATCATATGTGGTGCCAGGGATTGAATGTAGGTCTAGCACATTTAAAGCAAAACCCTTCCCCACTATACTACCACTTTGGCCCCATAAATTATTCATAATAAAAATATCTTTACCAGATTAATTTTAGAGTAAGACATTGGGAATGAGCAACTTATTTCTTATTAGTATTTCAACACTTATAAAAAAAAACATAAGGTCTTTAACTGCCTCCCCAGCTCTACTTCTAGGTAATATTCACATGACAGTGTGATGGAAGGCCTGTGAATAGCATTTTCCCATACCTACCATAGGGAAATTACTGAAAAGCATTCTATCATGGTGCTCAGGAGGAAAATATTTATGATAATTGTATTATCATACTGAGTTGTTGAAGAAAAGAGTTTGAATGACTTAATTTCTAGGCAGAATCTCAACAAGCAGATAAAAGTATGAACAACGTTCTCCTGGATATGCATGATAAATGTTTTCATTTCATACATTTTTCTATATGTGAACACAATATAGATAATTAATTTAAATTTTTAAAATATCTTCTAAAATATGGGTGTTAACTGTACTCCATACTTTCATCATCTGGTATCAGTACAGAGTGATAAGCTGTATAGACTTCTATGCTCAGCCTTTCTTCCTACTAAACTGGTTTAAGCAATAAATTCAAAACCAAATCATGGCTTAGTGGTAAAACTGCTGTTTAATGATACAGCAGCAATTAAGGTCACTTAATTAGATTATTAAAATAATTATGCTAAGGTTAGTCAATAAGGCCTAGATTGGATCACTCTAGTAGAAGCCCTTATTTCCTTTGGACATAGATCTAAAATAACAAACTTCTGTATCCAAACTAAACACCTTTGGCCTTTGAGCCAAAGTCTGATGACTTCATTTATTTTTCCATCTATTAAATGTAAGATAGGCAGGAATGGTGGGACAATAAAGGAAATATGCCTAGGGACATTTTTCTTCTGATTTTTAAGATCCAAAATTAGTTTTCTGTAAAATTAGAGATTTTTTAAATTCCTATTAATCCTTCTTCAACCAATGCAAAAATGCAAAATGATGATTATGAACTCATCCTGAAAATTCAAAGGAGAAGCCATGGACATAGGGTAGAGGTTTCTCTTGCATTGTCTTGCATGTGATTAATTCTGGTTCGATCACTGATCCCTGGAACCACAGATGCTCACTAGACCAGAGCACCTCCAGGAGGGATTCCTCAGCTCAGAACCAGGAATGAATGCTGAGTATCATCATTCTGGCCCCAAAGCCAAAAACAAACAAGCAGTAAAAAATGAAAGAACATAAAATAGAACTTAAAGAAATGAGTATATTTAAGAAAGAAATCAAGCTAATGTCCATAAAAATAGCTAATTAGGGGCCAGAGAGATAGCACAGTGGTAGGGTGTTTGCCTTGCACGTGGCTGACCTAGGACAACCTGAGTTGGTCTAAATGGATCTGTCTATATGGGACCAATTGGAGTCCCATATAGTCTCCCAAGCCAGAATTTCTGAGCTCATAACCAGGAGCATCACAGGATGTGGCCCCAAAGAATTTAAAAATAGCTAATTAATTTCTAATTTCTTGAATCTATACAAATACACAATTGATAAGTTGTGGGACTGCCTCAGTAGCTACTGCCTTGACTTGATATGTTTGCATCTTTTTTAAAGGGAAAAAAAAGTGCATATTTCACATTTCAACTCCACAACAGCTTCCAAGTTAGAGAAAAGGCAGTGCAGTGCAATAGCACCAGCAGAACTCTATCTATTCATTGATATGCAAATGATACTCGCAAACATTCTGCTGTGTGTAGAGAATCCCATGACTAATTTGACCACAAGCAGGTTATTAAAGTAAAACAGGGCTATTTTGTCCATTATAAAAAGTACTGTCCTTGTCCCAGTGAGTGTCACATTCAAAGCTATTTCCATTTCAATGGACAACCAACAATAAATCAGTAAATACTCCTTTACATCCACTTTCTTTTTTGTTTTGACAAACAACAAATGTTATAAATGACAGAGTCAAATCAGAAAGTGAATAAGACAGAAATACAGTTTTTAAAAATTCTCAATTGTCTAGCTAAAAAGAAATAATAAAAAAAAATTGGGGTTGGAGAGATGGTATAATAGTTAGGGCATTTGCCTTCAACTGGATTTAATCCCCAGGACTCCATATGGTTCCTTGAGCCCATCAAGAGTGAATTCTGAGAACACAGTCAGGAATAAATACTGAAATAGCTGGTGTGAGTCCCCCTCAAAAAAAAAAAAAACACAAAAAAAGAAATAATAAGAAATAGCTACATGTATCATGTGGTATATTAATTTATTAACTGTAATTAAAATATATGCAAGTCCTTATTTTTCCAAATAAGTTCATTAGCATGTATTATGCATACAATTTCACAATAATTCAGTAAACATAATTAATGTTCAAAGGGTTGGAGCAATATGCTTTACACATGCATGGGAACCTGGGCTCAATCATCTGCTCCACATAGTCTTCTGAGTGCAGCCTGTACCAGTCTCTGAGCACAATGATTGAGCAGCTCTGAGTATGGTGCCACCCAAAGAAAAACTAAAATAGGCAGACTTAAAAATGCTCTGCAAATACTGCAAAGAATGATGGAATTGTGCAATTCACTTCTATAGGGATAGAATGGAAATACATTATGCTAAATGAAGTAATCTCAAAAACAAAGGATGGCCTCACTTTTATGTGGTATATAGAATAACTGAATAAGAGAATATGATATAGTAAAGGAGGAAAGGAAGAGAGGTGTTTCTAGATCACCATTGACCTCAGAGTATAGAGAGGAGAAGTAGAGAGAAAGAAAGAAATCTAGAAAAAAAGGAAGAAATAGAACACAACAGAAGTTGGGGAAACGGGGTTCATGTACATTGGTGGTGTAGAGGAATGACATAGTTAAATGTATAAAATGCAGAGTCAACATCATTGAAAATTAAGGAGCCAAACTTTAACAAAACAATGGAACTTGGGACTGGAGTGATAGTATAGTAGATAGGATATTTATCTTACACCTGGCCAACCTGGAGTTTGATCTCTGCATTCCATATGGTTTCCGAGCCAGCCAGGAGTAACTTCTGAGCACAGAGCCAGGAGTAATCACTGAGGGCCTCCATGTGTAGCCCCCAAACAACAGCAGCAGCAATAAAACTTAAAAATGTGACTGTTAAAGGGGGCAAAGGTGGTGGATGGAGCTTACGGATATGGTGGAGGGATAACACTGGAGGGAAGTTGACACTGGTGGTAGAATTAGTGCTGAAACACTAAATGTCTAAATTACCTATGAATAATCTATGAATAATAACCTTGAAAATCATGGTACTTTAATAAAATAATTTTAAAGTTCAGCAAACTTCTGGTATTGCTCAAGAGAAAAAACAATATATGAAAAATTTCAGTTTCTAATCCCAGACTTCTACCTGCACCAAACAATGGGATTCTTAGTTACCACCCACATATGCTCCCCATAGACATATTATTACAGAAACTAGAGTACAACTAGTACATCTAGTAAAATATGCAATTACTAGAGCTAATCAAATGTTCTAATGGCAAGGTCATTTGTTTGATTCTTACCTAAGACTTTAAAAAATAGCTAAAACTATGTAAATCCATCTATTGTGTAATTTTGATATCCAAGAGAAAAAAATTCCCTTGAACCAATCCTTCTATCAACCTCTGGTTAACTTGAATCCTGTTTAGCTCTACCATTAATTTGGGTAAGGAGAATTTTAGATCCAAGGATGGTTCCATCATTCCATCTAGCCCATGTAGCTGCTAAGTATAGATGGGTTATGTGTGATGGAGACGACCAAAAATTTCACTCCAGATAGTAATTTATTTTGATCAAAGATAAATATATCTCCAAAAAAAAGTACTGAGCTATCTAGATTAGATAACTGAAGATCAGATGCGAATACGCTGAACAGAAAATTGAAAGACTGCTGACTTAAGATTAAGTCACACCATGAGGAAAAAAAAACTTTACACAGAAGTTTCAAGGCCATATTACGTATTTTGAACATTATCCTAAAGTAAATAGAAGGAATTATGAATTTCTGGATATAAATTTCTGGATCCAATTTCCCTCACCATAATAAACAAGTAAACAAAAAGAAATAAAGTAAATGAAGTGAGTGATTCCTAAGCACAGAGCCAAGAGTAGTCCCAGAGGACCACTTGTGGTACAAAAACAAACAAAAAAGTAAACAAAAGACAAAGAAAAGACACACAAAAGACAAACAAAAATGTTTCTCCTTACAGAAGGAAATCCATGGAACTAGTAGGCTGGTTTAGTACAAAGACTTAGCCTGAACTTTTGAACTTGTGCCTCTTTTTATTGCTACTTAAAAAAATTATTCCTTAAATATTCGTAAATTGTTTTATTTTCTAGTTTAATTCTAATATTTTATTTGAAGCACTATGATTTATAACAAAGACTATTTTTTTAATTTGAAAAACCATTAACAGTTTTTAGGTGACTCATTTATCCACTGAATGGTGAGAAAAAGTTATCAGACATACAGGATTTTAATGAGATGGTTTAGCTATTGATGGTACCATAATGAAAACTGGTTCCTGGTTACTCCTGCCTTGATACACCACCAGAACTAAATTCTATATTGCTAGAGAAGTCACATAGAGGTGAGGCAAGGTGAAAAGGTGTCAGGGTCAAAGTTCTTTCTGAGCATAAGATACACTGTGGGTAGAGGAGCCAGAACCCAGGAAATGTTTGTAAGTGATGAGAGGGTTCTGGAGAATAGGAGCAAGTCTATAATAATTTTTGCAGTAGCAAAACATTATTTGATTTACCTGAGCAACTTGTATAAGTTGTAAGATTATGTAAATGTAACACCTCTAAAAATGAGACTGCATCTCAGTTGAACTTTTGAGATCCCAGCCTGTGATGTGGCAGTCTTGAAACCATATACCCATCAAGAAAATGGGAAACCATAGTCTCTTCCCTCACTACAGACTCACTTCATTAGCTTTAGTTTATACTGATAATGTTGAAGAGATTGCAAAGGCCTCCACAGGGCTGGCACAAATAAATAAAGAAATTATTATCAACAGAATAACTACATATAATTAACAAAATATAAAGTAAATTTGGGGAAGAAAGCATTCAGTCCATTGAGACAGAGAACTCTGTTTATATCACATGTCTAACTCACAGGCAAAATTACTCATCTTACTACTCACTCCCTCCAGAAAAACCTGTTATTTTCCTCCAAATTCTCTGATATAAAACTTTTGAATATATATTCATCTCATGAGAGTTCCTTTGTCTTTATGGGGATAAGTGGGTATCCCCTCCTCCAAATTCTTGTTTATCCCACCTGAATGATGAAAACCGCCCACATCTAGAATGGACTGGTAGAGGAGTCAGCAAATAGAGTCAGTCAGCAAGGAACCTTGGAGAGCAGCTGAAATGGAAACAGGCAAAGAGAGCCAGAGAAGGAGCAGAGAAGTGGCTGCTTGGAAAAAAGTCATGTGAGAAATTGTACACGGTGGTTAGGACCATGAAATAAGGCTGGCTGACTCCTAGAACTTCATTAGACTGCTTTGTGAATTTCTTCACTGTCACCCTGCAACCTTCAGGCCTGCTAGGCCATAGAAGCTGCAGGAGCTCGGGCTGAGCCAAGAAAGGCCTCACCATACCACTACCTACAAATGTAAACTGTTCTATATATTAAAATAACAGGTATGCAAGATCTCTAATTGCAGAGGTCTGATTGAGACAACTGCAACTGAGCAGAACTTCTGGAACCACAATGAAAGACTATCCTATGGTTTGTCCTAGGATTGGTGCAAAAACCAAGATCACCAACTACAGAAAACTGTTTAAAACAACAGTGATGGAACAGAACTTCTAGAACCGTAAAGAAAGACGCCATCCTAGGTTCCATCCTATGACCTGTGCAAATACCAAGATCTCTAGTTACAGAGGCAAGATTTAATCATCCACAACTGAGCGGAAAGTTTTCAGAGACCACAAAAGAACCTAGGGGAGAGTAAAAGAGCATGTACAGAGTTAGTCCCATGACAGTATGCTTCAAGAAACCCTGTATCTCTTAGACCAAGAGAATTCACTTCCTAATCTCCCCAATATTTTCTGTGCCTATGGAAAAAAAAACACAAAAAATTTTTTGCTATTGTTGTTGCTATGTGTTTATTTTTCTTTTTATTTTTATTTTAGGGTCATGGTTATTGTTTGGTTGTCTTTATTGTTGTGGTGCTTTGGGGGTATTTTGTTTTGATTTTTTTTTGTATTGTTCTGACGTTTTTCTTTCTTTTTTGCCTTTCTTTTCTTAAATTGATATTTATAGCCTCTAGAAGGACTCATCCCATATTTTCCTTGTTTGATTTTTGCCCCCACCTTTTTTTCCTTCAAATAGAACCACAGAAGTTGAATCATTTTGAGGGGAAATAATGGAAGGTACCAAGAGCAAACAGTTATATGAACATTCAGTAGAAATACAAAGTGATCAGACTTAAACACCAAATCCAAAGCCAATGACAATAGAATCAATACCTAATCTACACAAAGCTATACATTTTTTACTAGCATCCAGGGGCAAAGGAGAGGGATATTGGATGCATGCTGGGAAGAGGAATGGAGGAAGGACAATATTGGTGGGAATGCCCCTAATTCAATGTCACTATGTACCTAAAATATTACTGTGGAAGATCTGTAATCCACTTCGGTCGAAATAAAAAATATTAAATAAATAAAATAACAGGTATGTACTATGGTGCAGTGATTAAAAAATAAGCTACATGAACATTGGATTTAAAACATAGGGTTTCTGTTTTCTTTTGGTTTCTTGATTTGAAATCACTCCTAGTAGGCTTTAAGGACCATATGAGATGGCGTGGATTGAATCTGAGTAGTCTGAGAATAAAAGTAAGCACCTTACCTGCAGTACTATCACTCCAGCCCCAGCTATCCTGTTTTCAGTCTTTACTGTATGACATCTGGTAATTTACTTCAACTTTCTGTGAATCTATTTGTTTTATCTCCAAAGTGGACTGGCCATGTCATGTCTTTTTGAGAACTATGAGAAATAAATGAGTTAATACATTTTAATGGTTATGTACTTCATTTTGGGGCACAAAGTTATTTCTGAGTACTCACTTATTTCTAGAATTATTGGAGGTTAGATGGTTGTGTTTGCTCTATGGCAAATTTAGATTATAATATTTTAAAATATCATTCAAGGTTCACTTCCTTTCATAGCACAGCATATCTATTATTTATTGTTATGTTACAAACAACCCCAAAGATTATAAATGGAAAAAAATGAGAGGGGCCAGAAAGATAAACAGCAGGTAGGGTTATTGCCTTGTTTGCTTGCTGACCTAAACTGCCACTTCATATGGTCTTTTAAACCCACCAGGAGTGATCTCTGAGTAAGGAGAGTCAGAAATAAGTCCAGTGCAATGCTGGGTGTGGCCCCAAAACAAAACGAAATTAAATAAAAAATAAGAAATTATTATTAGAAAATTTTTTGAAAAAGGGTGTCAGATATTTAAGCATGATTTGATAACTCTCAAGAGACTCCAATTAAAGAGCCTTTGTCTCAAAGAGCCATAAGATATTAAGGTTCACCTATAGGAGGATCTAGCCCTTAGTTCACTCATATGACCATCAGAAGATATCACTGCCTAGATGGTGTCTAGAGACATCAATTCTCTGCCATATGACCTTCTTCACAAAACACCTTTCACATGGTGGAGAATTTCCCAAGAGCAAAGGTTCAAAGGTAATGAACAGAAATAGAGAACACAGCAAAATATTTGAGGGAACCTAACATTGAAAGTAATGACCAAATGGGGGTCAGTGCATCCATTTACAATAAAAAGATTGCATAAGAGTGTAAATAGCAGACCTGGCCATTTCTGGTGCTGCCTTGCCTTCCTTCCACATAGCAAGAATTTGGAAAAAATGGACATTTTTTCGGAAAGTATTTTTGTTTTATAAAATTATTATACAACAGTACTTTTTGCAGCAGAAAAATATTTTGCCAGTCACATGTAAAATGTATGATGGGTTCTTTAATTGTTTTTGTTTTATTTTGGGCACTTGTGATTTTTTTTTTAATTTTTATTTTGATCATAGTGGCTTACATATCTTTCACATTAGTATTTTAGGTACATATTAACATTGAATCAGGGGAATACCCACCATCAAATTTGTCCTCCTCCCTTCCCTGTTCACTTTCTGCAACCCATATCCCCCACCATCACCTCCCAGGCTGCTAGGGTAGGAGGTCCCCTCTTTGTCTAGCTTACTATCAGCCATCATACATCTGTTTGGTCCTGGTGCCCTCCCTTGTTTCTCCCTCTATTTGAGAGGCTAACCTAGGTAAATCGCATTATGTGGTTTTGTTTGAGGGAAAGAAAGGCAATAGAATGAGGTAAAGATTAAGCAAAAAATTTTTTTGAAAAAAATTAATTAATTA
Source organism: Suncus etruscus (assembly GCF_024139225.1). Lineage (NCBI taxonomy): Eukaryota > Metazoa > Chordata > Mammalia > Eulipotyphla > Soricidae > Suncus > Suncus etruscus. The sequence continues at coordinate 46,435,831 of NC_064858.1, forward strand.
ATAAAAAATATGCTGAAAATGGGCGGAGTTCTTCTAGTGGCTATCAGCCTCAGTTTGAGAGAGGACATGAAAAAGGTAATTGAAACACCATAACAATACAGAAATAAATGTCAAATTAAATATCCAGTGAGCCCTAGAGCAAAGAGAAGCACCACACAATAGTCTCAGTTCTGAATTCAAATCATGCCAGAGTGCAAAAAGAAAAAGAAAGAAAAGATAAAAAATATAAAATAAATAAGGAGACATCAACTTCAATATCTATACTAAAATAAAGACGTCAATAAAACAATCAATCAATCAATATATATATGTGGAAAAATGATTATTTGGGGGCACTGTGATTTTTTAAATGTTATCATCAGGATTTCATACATAAATATTCTAGCACCACACCCTCACCTATGTGTCCACTTCCTGCCACCATTGGCCCAATGTCATCCCCCACCCTATACTTTTCTCTTTCTATCTTCCCCTGTGGTAAACTTTTTTTTAAGTGTGTTCTCCTTACCAAATAAACCAAAAATTCTGAGAAACTATGCACCCAATAATTGGAAATAAGGCCACACACATGCTAAAATAAAAAGCAGAGACAATTCAGCCTTAAAAATTCCCTAAGCTAACAAAATCAGTATAGTCAGACAAACAAAATATTATTTCAATTGTTTGGGGACATCAATCTGAGATGATTCTTGTCTATACCTCTGAAAATCAGAAACAAAATATAAACTCATTATTGAGCTTGATATGCCCAATTCTCTATTGCTTTAGAAGATATAGAGGTATAACTAATCAATGTGAAGGTAATATAGTACCTCCACATTATACATAGTGCTGAGCCTCAATTCATGCTTGATTTGAGTATCCTTATTTTATAAACTGTATGCTTTAAATAAAATTTTTACAAATTACTTTTGTGGTGATGCTTAACTTTGGTATTTCTGAATTTATGTTAAATAAATAGTGTCTCAAAGAAACACTATTTATTGTTTTAATAAACAATTAGGTTGAATTCCAATTTTGTTAAATTCTATGTAAATAATTAGTATGTTCTATTTGTTTTAATTTTGGGGTTTTGTTTTGGCAACACTCAGAGATGCATAGAGGAGGTCAAAAACCATGTGGTGCTGAGGATTGAACCCAGATTCAAAGCAAATATATCACCAACCTTTGAGCCACCTACCTCCCAAGCCCCAAGAAACTAAAATACTTTTCAAAAGGAATCTTAGAACTGGATAAGATCTGGTCCTAGGCTCCTTAGTTTATATATATGGGGACCGGAGAGATAGCACAGCATTATGACATTTGCTTTTTATGTGGCTAACCCAAGAGGGACCCATTTTGATTCCTGGCCTCCTATATGGTCCCCGAGCCTGCCGGGGGTGATTTCTGAATGCAGAGCCAGAAGTAACCCCGGAGTGTAGCTGGGTGTGGCCCAAAAACCAATCAATCAATCAATAAAGTTTAAAAAAATAATATGAGGACAAACCAGTTTCCTAAGTGATACCATGAAACAATAGATACTAGAATACACAATTAATTTGGGGTACTCTCTTTTGAAGAAAATGTGACAATTCTCTGCCCTATGTCATCAATCTCCCCATCTCTGCTTTCATAAATAAAATAACTAAGGACTGAATTACTGGAATATCTTTTTTTTTTCTATTTTTGGTGTTTGGGCCATGGCTGGTGACACTCAGGGGTTACTCCTGGCTATGAGCTCAGAAATTGCTTCTGGCTCGGGGGACCATATGGAACACTGGGTATCAAACCCTGGTCCATCCTGGGTCAGCCGCATGTAAAGCAAATGCCCTACCACTATGCCATTGCTCCGGCCCCATCTTTTTTATATCTCTAGTTTTATTAAATTTAGTCATACATGTTAGGATGTTCTTTCAATAAAGATACACTATAATCCCCAAGGTTCCTATATTTTAAAAATGATCTTCTTAGGTTCTTTTTTCCATATTCTTAAAGATTTTTTTTTATTTAAATAGGTATTTCTTTTAAGCCTCAACACATCTCTGGTATGACAGAGATAGTAAGTGCCACATCACCTGAGCTAGATAACCTCATAAAAGGAATATGCACTATACCCTGAGAGACAAAAAGCATTATGCCTTAAGAAAATTTATCCCTCTCTTCAACCCTTTCGTTTTTCTTTCCTGTTGAGCTGGATAGTTATTTGTTCCTTTGTTTTGCATCACTTCATCTAGAAAGAAATGCTTACATGCCTCAGCTCCAAACCAACAACCTTCCCTTCCTGGAAAAAAAAATAAGCAATTTTTGCCCTGTTTTCAACTAGAAATGGAATGCAATTCAGAAGGCAAGTACAAGAATTTCATGGGATATAAATAGATGCCATTAATTCAAGGAATGGGTGTTGAAACTAAAACATTGACAGGCAATTATTAAAAGCACCTTAGAAAAGCAAGTTTCTGTGGACAATAGCTGTAATTTATTATTATTGTTGTTGTTGTTGCTAGCCTCCCTAATGTTCTTCACTTATGATTTGAGTAATCTTGTCTTTTTTGATGAATCTACATTTTACTTTTTATTAAGGTGTCAGTACTTTAGACAAAAGACTGCTGAGTATGACAAAACCCATGGTCACCTGACTGAGTATTAAAAACTTTATACCTGTAAACTTAAATTCAATTTTCCTTAGATATCAAAAGGTGTATGTGTATACATACACACATACACACATAAATTGCTCTTGACAGTCAAAGATATTATGTTAGGAATCTCTTCTAAAGTAGAATATGTCAAACTTGACAGTTCTATACCATGCAAATTTGAAAACAACTACATTCCATATAAAAAGATGTCTTTCTGTGTCTTTTGTTGTGTAACTGCTGAATCTTATTCTTCTCCCACCTGGAGATCCTAAAGCACCATGGTATATGCTTCCAAGAATTACATATTCCTAAATTGCATTCATTGAACCCTTTTCAAATGTCAGGCACTATATTAGTGGCAGTCAAATATTACCACACAGAAGGGTAGTATCTGGACCCTAGTGAATCAAAAAAACAGCAAGGCAGGCAGACTTATTTTAGCACAAATAGTTGTCTTGATGTGTGTTGAAAAGATAATGAAAATCTTATGGGGCTTCCAAGAGGAAGTGATTGTTTACTTGTGCTCTGAAAGATGAGTAAGATTTAGCCAAAGTATATACATGGTATAGAACTGTCAAGTTTGACATATTTTACTTTAGAAGAGATTCCTAACATAATATCTAAGACTGTCAAGAGCAATTTGTGTGTGTGTATGTATACAAATACACCTTTTGATATCTAAGGGAAAATGTATTGGAAGTAGAAATGGAGGCAGTACTATACAATATGTGAGAAATATCTAGAGATGGGAAAAATCAGGGCAGCCTGGAGAAAGTAAAAGATGTGAATGCCCAGAGATTTCAACACTCAGGAGAGATGGGCTGGAGATAGTGTCTGTAACTGTATTAGCCATGTACATTAATCTAATAGGCTGGAAAGTGAGCAATTCAGTGCCTTAACCAATAAATATTGTGTTCTCTGTTCATTTTAAATGCATGTTAGATGACATTTCAGAACAGCTTTTTGCCATAATTGGTGATCCTCAATGTTTCTGTCAAGAATAAAAGAATTGGGGCCAAAGCAGTAGTGCAAGCAGTAAGGCTTCTGCCTTGCCCACACTAGCCTAGGACGAACCATGGTTAGATTCCCCAAGCCAGGAGCGATTTCTGAGCGCCTAGCCAGGAGTAACCCCTGAGCGTCACCGGGTGTGTCCCAAAAAAAAAAAAACAAACAAAAAGAATAAAAGAATTAACCAACTTTAGTTACTATCAGAGTAACTAAATCCCATTTAGTCTTTGCCATAAGGAAACAATTAAGATTGTTTATGCTCTAGAAGTTGCACTGTTATTTTGCAAAGAATTATTAGTAGAACAAAAAGATCAGTTAGTGTAAAAAAATCAACTACTGATATTTTGCAAAGAATTATTAGTGGAACAAAAAGAGATAAATGTAAAAAGAGTTAGATGTAAAAAAAAAAAGAAAAAATCAACTAATGGGGTTGGAGAGGTGGTGCTAGAGGTATGGTGTCTGCCTTGCAAGTGCTAGCCAAGGAAGGACTACAGTTCCATCCCCCGGCATCCTATATGGTCATCCCAAGCCAGGGGCAACTTCTGAGCACTTAGCCAGGAGTAACCCCTGAGCATCAAACGGGTGTGGCCAAAACAAACAAACAAAAAATCAACTAAAATATGGTGGCTTCAATATGGTAATTTTATTATATTAGTTTAATAAACACAACACTTAGACATTTTATAAGTATACAAGCAAGTTGTTTTATTACATTGGTACTTATAACAAAAAAGGATTTTTAAAATAACTATAACTGATAATACAATTGTTGACAAATCTGGAAGAAGAAAATTTATCACTTTGCAAACACACATCAGAAAGGAAAAAGGGGCTATATAAAAATTTAATGACACAACTTATAAAATTAGAAAATGATCAACAATGGAACCAAAAATAGGCAGAAGGAAAGCTTAGAGCAGAAATCAATGAAGTGGAAATCAATAAAACCATCCAAATGATCAATGAAAACAAAAGTTTGTTCTTTAAAAAAATAAACAAGATTGATAAACTTTAAGGTTGATAAAACTCAAAAAGAAATGGAGAGAGAGAAACTTAATACACCAGATTAGAAATTAAAAGGGGAAGATCACTACAGATATTGCAGAGATTCAAAGTGTAATCAAAGACTACTTTGAAAAACTCTATGCCACAAAACATGAGAACCTGGAAGAAATGGATAAATTTTTGGACTCTTAAGGTCTTCTAAAGTTAAACTAGAATGAGTTAGCATATCAAAACAGACACATTACTACTGAGGAAATTAAAATGGTAAATAAAAATCATCCCCCGAAAAACCCAGGCCTGAATGGATTCACTAACAAATTGAATTCTTTCAAACCTTTCAAGAGGAACTACTACCAATCCTTTTCAGGCTCTTTCATGAAGTTGAAAAATCAGGAACAATTCTAAATAGTTTTTATGAAGCTAACATCACCAAAACCAGATAGAAATGCTGCTACAAAAAAAAAAAGAAAAGAAAAAGAAAAAGAAAACTACAAACCAATATTCCAGATGAACACAGAAGCAAATATCCTCAATAAAATTCTGGCAAATAGGATCCAACGCCTCATCAAGAAGTTCATACAACCGATCAAGTAGAATTCTTTCCAGGAATGCAAAGATGGCTTAATATATATGTCAATCTACAAAATAAATCATAAGAACAAAAAGAAAAATAAAAACCATATGATCATATCAATAGGTGCAGAGAAAGGTCCACCACCCATTCTGATTTAAAAAAAAAAAACTCATCAAGAGGGGAATGAAATGAACTTTTCTCAATATAGTCAAGGCCATCTAACACAAGTCAATGGCAAGTATGATTCTCAATGAAGATAAACTTGAAGCCTTTCCTCTAAAATTTGGTACAAGACAGGCTTCCTTGTCCACCACTCCTATTCAACATAATGTTGGAAGATCTTGTCATAGCAATTAGGCAAGAAAAAGATATCAAGGGCATCCAGGTAGGAAAGGAAGAAATCAAACTCTCACTGTTTACAGATGACATGATACTATACTTAGAAAACCTTAAAGACTCGGGGCCGGATGGTGGCGCTAGAGGTAAGGTGCCTGCCTTGCCTGCACTAGCCTTGGATGGACCGCAGTTCGATTCCCCCGGCGTCCCATATGGTCCCCCAAGCCAGGATCGACTTCTGAGCGCATAGCCAGGAGTAACCCCTGAGCGTCACCGGGTGTGGCCCAAAAACCAAAAAAAAAAAAAAAAAAAAAAAAAAGACTCTAAAAAATAGATTGTAAAAAAATAGATTTATATAGCAAAGTGGTACTTAAAAATTAACACGCAGGGGCCGGGCGGTGGCGCTAAAGGTAAGGTGCCTGCCTTGCCTGCGCTAGCCTCGGACGGACCGCGGTTCGATCCCCCGGCGTCCCATATGGTCCCCCAAGCCAGGAGCGACTTCTGAGCGCATAGCCAGGAGTAACCCCTGAGCGTTACCGGGTGTGGCCCAAAAACCAAAAAAAAAAAAAAAAAAAAAAAAAATTAACACGCAAAAATCAATGACCTTCAAACATCACCAATAATGATAGAGAAGAAATGGACAATAAAATAATCCCATTCACATTAATGTCTCCCAAACTTAAATATGTTGGAGTCAATTAAACTAGAGAGGAAAAGGACTTATACAAAGAAAACTACAAAAGCCTACTTCAATAAATAAGAAAGGACACAAGAAAATGGAGACACATGCCCTGCTCTTGGATTGGAAGGATAAACATCATTAAAATGGCAATAATCCCCCAAAGCATTATACAGATTTACTACAATCATTTTAAAGACACCCATGACATTCTTCAAAGAAGTGTATCAAACTCTCCTGAAATTAATTTGGAATAAACACCAGCAAATAGCTAGAGCAACCCTTGGGAAAAGGAATATGGCATCACTTTCCCCAATGTTAAATTGTATTACAAAGCTATAGTCATTTAAATGGCATAGTATTGGAATAAGGAAAACCTCAGATCAGTGGAAAAGACTTGAGTACTCAAAGAATATTCCCCAGAAATACAATCAATTAATTTTTGAGAAAGGGATAATAAAAGCAAAATGGAGCAGGGAAAGCCCTTCAACAAGTGGTGTTGGTCAGCAACATGCAAAAAAGCGAACTAAGAACTCCATCTAACACCAAGCACAAAGGTCATATCCAAATGGATTGAAGAGCTAGATATCATACCTGAAACCATAAGGTAAATAGAACAACACGTAGGTAAAACATTCCATGACATTGAGACTAAGGCATCTTCAAAGAAGAAACAGCAACAAACAAACAAACAAACAAGTGAAAGCAGAGATAAACAGATAGGACTATATTAAGCTAGGAAGCTTCTGCACCTCAAAGGAAATAAATAGTACAGGGGTGGCGAACACAAGGCTCACGAGCAGCATGCGGCTCCCGGCCAAAATGAATGTGGCTCTTTGCCTCTTATCATTATTTTGTATGCTGTGGCTCTTTGCCAAGTCTGGATTTTGTTCTGCTTCTGAGGAGAGACCTCTAAGGAGAGATCACCGAGCTCCTAGCCCCACCCCAAAGCTGTGTCATCCCATCTCCCATCCCTATGAAACAACTGCTCTGGCCAGCGAGCGGGGGACCCATGTGTCACATGCTGGGTCACATCTTGCCGTTAGTTCTTAGTGTGGGGGACGCAGCACACCCTCACCATCACTGCAGGATTTTTACCCTCACTCAAAATGCAATATGTGTTTAATAGATTATTGTTAAAATGATATGCTTTTGTGTGAGTGTTTGTCTGTTTTGGCAGGTCACTGCGTGCTGTGGCTCTCTGACTCTCACAGTTTAAAATTTTGGCTTTTCGTGTCGAACTTGTCCGCCACCCCTGACATAGTAACTCCCACCCCTGAAATAAGTAACTCGGATACAAAAGCCACCCACAGAATGGAAGAAACTATTCACCCGATACCCATCAGATAAGAGGCTACTATCAAAGATATACAAGGTACTGACAGAAGTCAATGAAGAAAAAAACAAACAAAAAAAAAAACATCTAACCTCATCAAAATATGGGAAGAAAAGATGATCCAGCTATACCACTCTTAGGGATATAAGCTAGAAACACAAAAACACAATACAAAATTGCCTTCCTCGCACCTATATCCATTGCAGAGCTATTTACAATAGCCAGACTCTAGAAAAAACAAAATGTCCTTCAACAGATGAATGGCTAAAGAAACTGTGGTACATATAGTACATATACACAGTGGAATATTATGCAGCCATCAGGAGAGATGAAGTCATGAAATTTTCTTATACATGAATCGACATGGAATCTATTATGTTGAGTGAAATAAGTCAGAGGGAGAGATATAGAAACAGAATTGTCTCACTCATCTATGAGTTTTAAGAAAAATAAAATACATTATTGTAATAATGCCAGAGACAATAGATATAAGGGCTGGAAGGACCGGTTCAGGATATGACGCTCACCACAGAGAGTTGTGAGTGCACTTAGAGCAAAAACTACACTGACAACTATGTTGACAATGTCAATGAGTGACAGAGTAGTATGCCTGTCTCGAATACAGGTGGGGTGTCGGGGTGAGATTGGGGACTTTGGTGATGGTAATGTTGCACTGGTTAAGGAAGGTGTTCTTTTTATGACTGAAACCCAACTACAATCATGTTTATAATCAAGGTGCTGGAAGAAAGATAATATAAAAAAATAAATAAAAGTGAAAACAGTGTGGCCATTGAGATAAGTCAGTTACCAGATCTGGCTGGCAGCTTTTTGAATCAAAAGAGATTTTTTTGAACTCAAGTCAGTGTCTGAAGTTATGATTGTGGCCATAAGACATATAGAGCCAGTGACGTTAAGAGAAAGAGTGCAATTTTGAACCTAAAGTTTCAATAGGTAGGGCAGTTACCTTGCTATGGCAAAGCATAGGGATCCAATTTGGATCTCTAGCATCCAATATGGTCCCTCAAGCCTGCCAATAATAATAACAATAACAATAATAATAATAATAATAATAATAATAATAATAATAATAATAATAAAAGAATTGTTTATAATTCAGGTTAGTGCACCCACAGAAGAGCTTGCCCATGAGATGGCCAGGAATTGTAAACCACACTGGCAAAGTCAGGCAGAATTTTATGTCAAATAGCCATTCTGAACTCAGGTTACTGCCCCCAGATTAGAGCATGTCAGTGAGACGAGAAGAGACAGGTACAGATGGCAGCTTTTGAACCAAAAGAACCATTTTCAATTCAGGTTAATGTACCCAGAAAAAAGTGTTGCTGTGAGATACTCAGAGCTGGTGACAGATGATGGCATCACCAGGGGACATAAACATATAAATATATATATAAATAACTATAACTGATATGTAAACTATTGGCTAGACTTGTCAAAGAATTTACTTATAAATAGATGACTTCTCCCATAGTTTGTGGGGAATAAAGCCTGGAATGGTTCTTTTAGCCTATATTTATGGAATTGTGAACTGGGTAAGAAACACAAGTAGTAATATATGATGGTGTATATTAAAACTGAGTATCACACTGAGATCAAGGAAGTAGATCAAGGAGTAGAGATTCAAACTGGTATCTATGTAATAAATTATTTTTAAATGATATAAATTTTAGAGCCAGATGGGTAAATCAGAAATCAAAAAATGGTGCAAGTAGAAAACAGATGGCAAATGAATTCATTAAGTAGAGAATGAAACCTAACATGGATGAGACAATTGCTTTTATGCAACCTAAGCAATGGAGATATTGCTCTAGTTTCAGAGCTGAAAGCTATTCATATCCCTGCGAGTAATCTGCCCATCACTCATCCCTTATCTCTGGCACAGAACTCTTTCAAAAAATTAACTCTGTTGGGATATAATTGAATTGATCTCTAGATACCCTTCAGACTTCTCAGTCACAAGGATTCATAATCCACTCCAGTCCTCCTACAATGAGCTCTTTTTCCTCAGAAGCACCTCTTCATGTCTCATACGTCAGCATATCCTTTGACTCTATTCTAAAATAGGACTTTGTTTCTTCTATTTCTTGCCTTCTCCAACAGAATGCAAGTTTTACAGTCTCTCTCTTTTACTACAACAGCATCTTAACTGGCTCACATCTTCTGCTTCTATCTCTTAAAATATATCTTCACAAAGGCACAATTCTCAGCCTCCCTAAGTATGTTGTGAACTGTTTTAAAAAGAAGCTCAAAAATTTTTGTTCATGAAAATTCAGTGCCCAGTCATGTTCTAATTTAAAGGTTATAAAAATACAGCATCATAAAAGTAAATAAATTATACATAGTGAAGTAAAAGTGATTTTTAGTGATATATAATCTCACCTAGAAGTAAACTATAACCAACAAGATCTGTCAAGGTCTGGTCTGTTTTCCTTCCTGAGTAAGTTCCATCTCATCTCGTTATCCACCTTTTTACACTTTACACTCCCTAGATAGGCCAAGCTCATCTTGAAATAATTGCATTATAGCTTGCTGCTATTAGGTATTTATTCGATTTCATCTATGCCTGATGATCTTCTTGTCATATAAATGTTATATTAACTATCACCTACCCAAGAGTAACTAAACAAAATAGTCACATTACAAAACAGTAATTCTGTTTTGATGCTGTACTATACATGTTCATCCTTTGATTTAATAATATTATCATGCCATACATGTGTTTTTATTGTGGTTACTGTTTTCTCCTTCTAGAAAATGTTTCCTATTGAAAATGTCCCCAATCATCCTTCACCAGCCATGTATTCAAGACAGGCATTAAACTTCTCTCAATCATTGTCTATCTCTTTCCCTCTGACTTATTTCACTAAACAAAATAGATTCCATGTACATCCTTGATTAGAAAAATATCATGCCTTCATCTCTTCTATTGGCTGCATAGTATTCCATTGTGTATATGTACCACAGTTTCTTTAACCATTTATCTGTTGAAGGGCATCTGGGTTGTTTCCAGACTCTGGCTATGGTAAATAGTGCTTCAATAAATATAGGTGTGCAAAAGGCATTTTTGTATTGTGTTTTTGTGTTCCTACGGTATATCCCTGGGAGTTGTATAGCTGGATTATATGGGAGCTCAATTTCCATTTTTTTTTTTGAGGAATCTTTATATTGTTTTCCATAAAGGTAGGACTAGATGGCATTCCCACCAGGAGTGAATAAGAATTTCTTTCTCTCCACAGACCCGCCAGTCATGATTGTTCTTGTTCATTGTGAGGTGTGCCAGTCTCTGTGTTGTGAGATGGTACCTCATAATTGTTTTTATTTGAATCTCCCTGATGATTAGTGCTGTGAAACATTTTTTCATGTGTCTTTGAGCCATTTGTATTTCTTCTCTGTTCATTTCTTCTCCTCATTTTTTGATTAGGTTAGATGTTTTATCTTCTTAAGTCCTATCAGTACCTTGTATATATATACATATATACATACATATATATGTATATATTATTTGGTTTTGGGTCACACCCAGCAGTGCTCAGGGGTCACACCAGGATATACACTGAGAGCTCTTGGCAGACTCAGGAAACCATATGGGATGCCAGGATTTGAACCCCATCCTTCTGCATGGAAGGCAAATGCCCTACCTCCATGCTATCTCTCCAGCCCCAGTACCTTGTATATTTTTTATATTGGCCCCTTATTTTATGGGTATTGAGTGAATAGTTCCTCCCATTCTATAGGTGGCTTTTGTATCTGAATTATTATTTATTTTCTTTAAGGTACAGAAGCTTCTCAGCTTAATATATTCCCATCTCTTTTTCTCTGCTTCAACTTGTTTTGGAGAGTGCTGTTTCCACCTTGAAGATGCCTTTAGTCTCAATATCATGGAGTGTTTCACCTACATGTTGTTCTATATACGTTATTATTTCAGCCTTATATCAAGGTCTTTAATCCTTCTGAATTTGATTTATGTTCATTGTGTTAGATGGGGGTCTGAGTTGGTTATTTTTTTTTTGCAAGTTACTTACCAGTTGTACCAATACCACTTGTTGAAGAGGATTTCTTGCTCCATTTCTATTTCTTGTCCCTTTATCAAAGATCTGAGGATTTGTCTTTATTTCAATATCATGATGTTTTAATAACTATAGCTTTATAATACAATTTAAATTGGTGAAAGTAATGCCTCCCATATTCCTTTTCTCAAGGATTGCTTCAGCTATTCATGAGTGTTTATTGTTCCAAATGAATTTCAGTTTTTGATCCACTTCTTTAAAATTGTCATGGGTATCTTTACTGGGATTGCATTAAATCTGTACAATTCTTTGGGAATTATTGACATATTAATTATGTTTATCCTGCCAATCCATGAAGATTGGAGACACAGGACATGTGTCTCCGTTTCCTTGTTGCCCTTTCTTATTTCTTTTTTTTTTTTTTTTGATTTTGGGTCACACCCGGCAGCACTCAGGGGCCACTCCTGGCTCCATGTTCAGAAATCGCTCATGGCAGGTTTGGGGGACCATATATGATGCTGGGATTTGAACCAATGACCTTCTGCATGAAAGAAAAAAGGCCTTACCTCCATGCTATCTTTCTGGTCCCCCTTTCTTATTTCTTAAAGTAGGCTTTTGTAGTTTTCTTTGTATAGGTCATTCACATCTTTAGTTAAGTTGACTCCAAGATATTTGAGTTTGTGTGACACTAATGTGAATGGGATTTTTTTTATTTATTTGTATTTTTTAAATTTATTTCTTTTCTATCATAAGCGTTTTTTGAAGGCCATTGATTTTTGCATGTTAATTTTGTAAGTGCCACTTTGCTATATGAATCTATTGTTTCTAGAATATTTTTGGCAGAGTCTTTAGGGATTTGTAAATATAGTACGCATCTGCAAACAGTGAGAGCGTGTTTTCTTCCTTTACTATCTGAATGCCCTTGATATCTTTCCCTTGCCTAATTGCTAAGGCAAGTACTTCCATTACTACATTAAATAGGAGTGGTGAGAGAGGGCAACCTTGTCTTGTACCAGAATTTAGGGGAAAGGCTTTTAGTTCGACTCCATTGAGAATAATATTTGCCATTGGCTTGTGGTATATGGCCTTGACTATACTGAGAAAAGTTTCTTTCATTTCCATCTTGATGAGAGTTTTTATCAAGAATGGATTTGGGCATTATCAAATGCGTTCTCTGATCTATTGACATGTGCTTTTTATTTTTATTTTTGTTGATATGGTATTTTTATCTTGATTGATTTATGGATGTTAAATCATCCTTCCATTCAAGAATAAAACCTACTTGACTGTAGGGAATGACCTTCTTGATGAGGTATTGGATTCTATTGGCCAGAATTTTGTTGAGGATCTTTGCATCTGTGTTCATAAGAGATATTGGTCTGTAATTTTATTTATTTGCAGCATCTCTGTCTGGCTTTGGTATCACGTGATATTAGCTTCATAAAAACTATTTGGAAGTGTTCATGTTTCTTCAATTTCATGAAAGAGCCTAAAAAGGACTGGTAGTAGTTCCACTTTAAAGGTTTGAAATAGTTTATTAGTGAATCCATCTGAGTCTGCGTTTTTGTTTTCTGGAAGATTTTGAATACCATTTTAATTTCTTCAATAGTGATGGGACTGTTTAGATATACTACATCATTCTTACTCAACCCTGGAAGATGATAAGAGTCCAAGAACTATATCCATTTCTCCCAGGTTCTCCTGTTTCATGGCATAGAGTTTCTTAAAGTATTCTCTGATTACCCTTTTAATCTTTGCAATATCTAAAGTGATCTCCCTCTTTTCATCTCTAATCTGGTATATCAATTTTATCTCTCCCTTTTTTGGTGAGTTTTTCCAGTGGTTTATCAATCTTGTTTATTTTTCAAAGAACCAATTTTTGCTTTCGTCGATATTTCAGATTGTTTTTTGGATTTCCCCTTCACTGATTTCTACTCTAAGCTTTGTTGTTTCCTATACCTACCTATTTTTATTTTGTTGATCATTTTCTAATGTTATAAGCTGTGTTATTAAGCTATTTATGTAGGCCCCTTCTTCCTCTTGATATGTGCCTGTAAAGCTATAAATTTTTCTCTCAATACCACTTTTGCTATATCCCATAAATTCTGATAATTTGTGTTTTCATTGTCATTTTTTTCCAGGAATGTTTTGATTTTCTCTTTGATTTCATCTCTTACTGACTGGTTGTTCAGTTGTAAACTATTTAATTTCAAGATATTAAAGTTTTTCTTCTGTGTCTCTTTGTTATTTTCCAACTAATTTCAGTGCCTTATGATTAGTGAAGGTAGTCAGCAGGATTTCTATCCTCTTGGTTTAATAAAAATATATTTTATGTGTCAGCATGTATTCTAGCCTGGAGAATGACCCTTGAGCATTGGAGTAAAATGTGTATCCAAGTTTCTGGGGATGGAGTATTCTATATATATCTACTAGTCCACTTTCTTCCATTTCTCTTTTCAGAGCATTAAATTCTTGTTGGGTTTCAGACTGATTGACTTATTGAGGGGTGAGAGGGATATGTTCAGGTCTCCCACAATTGTTGTGCTACTATTGACATTTTCTTTCAGATTTGTCAACAATTTTAATAAATATTTTGATGGTCCCTCAATAGGAGCATATATACTTATGAGTATGATTTCTTCCTGTTTTACATATACCTTGATTAGTACAAAATGTCGATCTTTGTTCCTTACAACTTTGCTGAGTCTACAGTTTGTGTCATTTGATATTAATATGGCCACTCCAGCTTTTTTAAAGGTGTTGTTTGATTGTATGATTTTCCTACAGCCTTTGATTTTCCTTCAGCCTTTGATTTTGAGCCTATGTTCTGACTATTTAGGTGTTTCTTGTAGGATTCAGTTTTTTTTTTTAATCTATTTAGAAGCTCTGTGTCTCTTCAATGGTGCATTTAGTCCACTGAGAGAGAGAGTTGTCATGGGATTTAGTGCCATCTTTGTGTAGAAATTTGGTGTGTTTGTTGATCAGTCTTGTCTTAAAGGAAACCTTTCAGTTTTCTTTTAAGGCTGGTTTTGAGTCTGTATAGTTTCTCAGCTGTTATTTATCTGTGTAGCTGTATATACTTCCTGAAAACCTGAAGGTGAGTATTCTAAGCTATATATACTTCCTTAAAACCTGAAGGTGCAGTATTCTAGGCAAAGTATTTATTTCATTGAGTTTTGTCACTATGTCTCACCACTTCCCTTTTGGCTTTGAGAGTTTCTTGTGACAGGTCTTCTGTAAATCTTAAGAATACTCCTTTGAATGTAATTTCCCTTTTTGATCTTTCTACTTTCAGTATTCCATCTCTATTATGGGATTTATCATTGTGACTAGGAAGTGTTTTGGGGTTCTTTTCTTTGAGTCTCTTAGCTGGTATTCTTCCAGCATGCAGGATTTGGTTGCATGCAGCCTTTATCTCAGTGTTTCCTGCACTGATGTCTTTGACTGTTGATTCTTCCTGGGAATTTTCTTTCTGGGTCTCTGGGACTCCAATGTTTCTTATGTTGTTTCCTTTGAGCTTATCAAATAAGTTTATTTTCATCTGTTCACATTCTTTGAATAATTTTCCATGGTATGATCATTTGCTCTAAGGCTTTTTTCATATCTTTTTTGCTTTATGGAGATGTTATGCATCTCATCTTCCTGCTCACTGATTCTATCCTCAGCTACTGTTACCCTGTTGGATAGGCTTCCCACTGAGGTTTTCATTTCATCTACTAAATTTTTCAGACCTGTTATTTCAGTTTGGAGTTTTCTGATTTCTATCTTCTTATATTCTTGACTCTTATTTGTGTTCCATTCAACTTGATCTATGCTTTCTTTGAGTTCTATGAACATCCTCCATATTTCTTTTCTAAACTCCATATCTAAGAGACTAACTAGGTGGTTGGCAGTTTTTAGATCATGAGAGTTGCCATCTTCATTCTCTGTGCCCGGTGTTGGCCCGCATTGTTTACCCATTTTCCCTCTTGTATTGTGGATTTTTCTATATGTTGTGGTGTTGTTCTTTGGCTAGAAGATATGTCTGGTCATGACGTGAAGTGGATTGACTGCACTCCTCTGGCTCTACCTTTTTTGGGCATGACTGCTCACCTCTGAAGAAAAAGAGCACTCAGGGAACAATAGCAGAGAGGATCAAAATCCCAGGCAGCAGGACAGCAGAGAGAAGACCCAAGACATCTGCTGTATTTCAGGTCAAACAGCAGAAACCAGCTTTACTCTCTGTGGGCGAGACTGCTTACCTCTGAAGAAGAGCCCACAGGGAACAATGGCAGAGAGGATCAAAATCCCAGGCAGCAGGACAATAGCAAGAAGGCCCAAGACATCTTCCATTTTTTGGGTCACACAGCAGAAACCAGCTTTAATCTCTGTGGGCGGGACTGCTCACCTCTGAGGAAGAAGAGCCCTCAGGGAACAATGGCGAAGAGGATCAAAATCACAGACAGCAGGACAGAAGCAAGAAGGCCCAAGACATCTGCCTATTCCTGTATTCTTGTATCAATGGTTCACGAAACGATCTTATTTATAGAAGATACTTTGTTTGACTTTGGTGAATGAGTAAATGAAGAAATGCATATATGAGTGAATTCTCTTTTGCATTGGCTTAAAAATCTCTCCCTTTTAATTGCTTTCTTTCCATCTTTCCTAATATTTAAAAAAAAAAAAGTACCTGCACTGCTCATCCTTTAGATCTTTTCCTAAACATCAGTATATATGTGAATATCACACAATAACTTCCAACTCAGCATGTTCTAATGGGGTTACTTATAAGTTCCTCCACATTATAAGTAAGATAATATGCAATATTACTAGAAGTCAATTTACTTAAGAACACTTAACTAGTGTTTAAATTACAGTTATAATTTTAAGACAATTCTCAAAAATGCATTCAATATACATAAATCCTGTTGGTTTCTAGTAGTTATAAGCAAAGCAGCCTAAAATTTTCTATTTTCTACAAGAAATGTTTTACATTCATAAAATACAAGCTTTCAAAATAAAACAAAAATCGAAATCAAAGATATAGCAATCATATAAATAGTAAAAGACACTGGTCTGAAATGCACTTACATTAAAGAAACCTAGACTAAATGACAAGTTTGACCTCCTAGTACTGCTGGCATATCATTCCTCTTCATTATTTTATTTCATACTGACTGCAGTCAGTCATTAGCATTGCATTCTTATATTTAAAGAAATCATTATATTTCTATTTTCATGATATTTTGGTAAATGAGAATACATCAAGGCAAGACTCAGTTTATTGGACAGTAATTGTGTTGATTTAGGCACGTACTTTAATCAATCCCTAGTCTTACTTCAGTTCCAAGGGTACTAAAAAGGAGTAACACCAATAATGAACCCACCCAAATCCCATTGCTCTCCCATGTTCTGGATAATATGGATAGACTTTACCCAAACACATGGACTCTAGAGTCCAGTATGCTGAGCTGGTTTGTGGATACTGTTTATTACTAACACAGTGCTCTTGAGAAGTTAAGAAGTGTTTCTGCCTCTGAAGAGTGAGAGTACCTTCTACTTGAAAGAATGAACACATATCAATAAATCAACTGCCATATCAAAGACATTTATCCATGGCCTAAGTGAACTGGAAGTCACACTAGTGCTGTCAGAACTGCTAACCTTGGTTTCTTACCCTCTCCCATTGCCTTCACTTCACACTCCTAGATAAATAAATATGCCTGTACCTCTTCTGATGGAACTCTGTAAACTGAACAACCACTTTGAACAGCCTGAGAAAGATTTTGTCTTAATAGTACAAGAGAACCTTCCAGAACCTCAGGAAGCAACACCAGCAATGTCGCTCATCCAGAGATTACCCATAGCAGCTACTAGGGGCCTCCTGGCCCTGTTTCTAAAGGAGCACTAGAGAAGTTGCTTATCACCAGCCTCAAAGAAGCACAAAGTCAATAAGGAAAAAAAAAAAACCTTTAGGGTATAGAAAGGGAGGACTGATAAGTCCTGTTCTGAGCACCAACCAGAAAATGGTGAAGCCCCTACAGGAAAGCAGAAGTTTGAAGAGGAACAAATGGCTATGATAAGAACAATAAAGAAGGCCAATAAATGCCAAAGCTTTTCCCTTTGACTAGATTCTTGCAGCAAAATTTTATCTGGCTGGATGTGGCAGGACAGGAATTTGGGGAAAACTCAATAGTGCCAAATTTGCAAAAACAAGTCAAGCATGCTTCCTCTTTGAAATCAGCGAGACCTCTAGTTGGGATGAGTAACTTCATTCTTTTACTCTGTGGGGGGTACCCATGGCGATCTCTTCTCTGGAGAAGTTTGTATTATCTCTTGAATGTTACTCTTTCTCAATCTCTCTACCATTCCTCATCTTATCTCAATAAAATTACTTTCAATCACAAAGGAACGCCCAGATTCAAGACAGGGTGAAAGGAGTTAGTCTCAAAATACACCATGTACAAAGCTGATACTTGTGTAGGAACTGTGGGTGGGAATGTGAGATATTTGAAAATTATTATTTCTTGTGCCCATATTTATCTTGTATTCAGCCAAAAACTTTATGTAAAGTTGTCAATCACCTGCATTTTTAGAACTGGAAAGTAAGATGTGGAGAAACAATTTAGAAAACCTCTCCTGAGATGTTCCGAGGTTCTCCGTGGGCAACTATGGAATCCTTAAATATGGGGTATAAATCTTTTCTTTTCAATAAGCATCATGGGGCTCTCTCAAGCACTCTCATGTTCAAAACTGTTGAGCTCGCCAATCTTTTCCCAGTTCACAGTGAAGATGTTAAGGTTCAAAGAAAATGATTTTCTCTTAAGAAAGTGTGAAGAGTCTTAACCTCAGAATTCCTAACTTTGGTTACTGTGTTGTCCTTTGTACCTAGGGATTAGCCTGAATGTTAGAGTATATCTAGGGCCAACTCTGATCTTTACAAGTTATATGACAATGTCAGCCTCAGAGATGTGATGACCAAAGATGTCTTTAGCTAGGACCAAATACCTACAAAGACATCCCCAATGAAAAATACCCAATGGAGTCTCAAGTCATCAAAATCAGAAATTGTCAGCAGGACAGCTCCAAATTCACAACACAACAATATCTGAATCTGCTGATTTTTCTTTTTAATATATGAAGTTGAGGGGTGGGAGGTCACGTGGAGAAACTGAAGATACAATACATAAGGTAGGATGCTTATCGTCTATGCAGCTGACCCAGGTTTTATACCCCACCAGAAAAGATCCTTGAGCACAAAGCCAGGGGTAAGCCCTGAGCATCACTGGGTTTGAACTAAAACCAAATAAAAACAAGAAGTATAAAGAGGCAGAAACCACTATAGTCAAAAAGACACATAGATAAGAAGCCAAGTGTGCCAGAGATAATACAGCCCACACCACAACAAAGTGTAACCAAGGTCACTTTGGGGGCAAAGCAGTGGGAAACATCAACATTATTTCTCTTTTTCTATGATTTATCATTATCCACCCCCAGTTTATATTTCTTTATCTCCTTCCACCTTCATCTTCCAAGAGAACCAGCATGATTCAAATTGAAGCACCTTAGAAACTGACAGAAAATGGAGCCATTCAAAAAGCTTAAACTGAGACTGACTTAGAGGTGCCCTATGCAGAAATTCAAAAGGAGGATGTCAATTTAGCACCATGCTAGGAAGAGAAGTATAACTGAAAGCAAGTTGAGAATAAGCATGAAACATGGCTCTGAACACTAACTTTCCCTATATCTATATCTATGATCTTTAGTGAATGAAGATGGTGTTGGACTTCATCCTCCAATGTCATCTGCCCAAGAGGCCCTGTAGTTAATCATAGAAATGTCCTACAAATCCCCAAGAATCCATCTCAGATATAAATTTTCTTTGAACTTATCCTCCAATCTCTTTTCTTTTTCTTTCCTTTCATTCATTTTCCTTTACTTGATTTCCCTTCCATTCTCTTTCCTCTGTCTCTATATACCTCTTATCTCTATCTCAGTCTCTTTCTGTATCTCTCACAGTCTCTCGTTCATATACGATTCCAGGGATTGAAACACAGGCCTTCATACATGCATGGTGGCAGGATACTCTACCCCTATACTACATCCCTATCATGATCCTCATCTTCTTTGGTGATGCTACAGTTTTGTAGGAGAAACTTTCTACTGAGCACTCTGAAGTATGAGTATAGTGCCATAATGTGTGGAGTCAAATTTTAAATGCTTCTCAAATATGTATAATATGCCTACTATTTATATACATATATTTTATTGAGATAAGGGGAGAAGACAATATATTTTTTGCACTGCTCTCTTCCTTGATGTCTTGGGGGGAAGAGGAATGCACACATGTTATTTTTAGGGGCTATTTCCAACTCCGTGCTTGAAATTCACTCCTGGTAGTGCTCAAAGGACCATCCAGTACAGAATTTTGGGCCCAGAGGCTCAAGTGTACAAAGTATATGCCCCAGCCCTTTGAGCCATCTCCCTGGGCCCACAAAATATTTTCTTTTTTTTTCACACAAAATTATTTCATTTCTTATGTTTTTTGGCAGTGCCAAGTATTGAATTCAAGAAATTTATACACGTGAAGCTTGTATTCACCTCCAAGTTACATTCAAGGATCTTATCACACTTTTTTTTTCCCAGAACTGCCCAATTGACTGTTTATTTTCTTAACATAGAAAGAAATTTATTACACTGTTATATTGCTAAATACTGAATCTCATGAAAGTATAAACAGGTATTTATTTCATATAACTTTTCATTTTTCTTTAGGCCTTATACTTTTTCAGAATTAATTCTTTTTTTTTTTGAGGGGGCACACCCAGTGGCACTCTGGGATTACTCCTGGCTCTGTGCTCAGAAATCACTCCTGGCAGTCTTGGTGGACCATATAGGATGCCAGGGATTGAACCTGGATCTGTTCCAGTTCTGCAGCATGCAAGGAAAATGCCTTACCACTATGCTATCATTCTGGCCCCCAGAATCAATTCTTGAGAGAAAAATAGCCCCTATGTTTTTTAGTTCTATCTCCTCTACAAATATTTCCCCAAATTAGCTGAAATAACCCCAACAAATTTCCAAGCACTGATGTACTATGTGTGTATCACTTTCACCTTGTATTGGACTAATTTAAGTACTATCAGAGTGGTCATAAAATTCCCAATGCAACACTCAGCTATGCACAGAACATTTGTTCTAGAAAACTGTTGTTGAGTTGGTCTACATTTCAATTTCAATTCTTTCTCACAAAACTCCATACTGTTGCAAGTAAGTGTAGAAGTAAAGTCATAACTACAAATTATATCCTCCTCAGTATATGGGTAATTTTATCAGTTGCTTTCTGCCACTCACATTCAGATTAATGTCATACCCCAAGTCTTTTACTTTTCTTTTCCCCCTCAAGATAGCATTTGAGAGCAAGAGAGGAACAATGCATGGAAAATATCAGGAGAAGGTCATGCAAGATGAACTTACAAGACTAGATAACTGCATTCTACTCAGAGAAGACACTACCTTTACACTGGCCACAAGATCTTTGAGGCCATGTCCATCAAAAGTCCTTCTGAACTATAGTCAGTGGGGTCAGGCATGTGGTTCAGTGGTAAAGTCTTACATGTGTGAGACCCTGGATTTGCCCTGAGCCTTCAAAAAGAGTCTGAGCAAACTCTGCAAGACTGCATATGTGCTTGGTTTTTACAGGTTCCTCCTAACATCAATATCCAAAATCTCTTTGGCTCACTGTTTCTACTCCAAATGGGACTTTGACTATTGCCACCCACGATACAAATGTCAAAATTTGACAAATAAATAATAAACAATAATATGATCTTGAACAATAACATATTTTGAATGCCTTGCAGATGCCAAACTCTGAACCCAGCTTTTTATAGGTACAATTTTATTTTCTTTGCAACAAAAGGATGAATTTGTTGTCTGTTTTATAAGAACTGACATTGGTCTCTCAATCAACTAATTATTAAAGACATACTTCTTCAAACTCTAGGCATTGTTACATATTGCTGATCACTATGCTTTGTGAGAAACTCCCATTTTTGGTGAGTTCTCAAATATGTATGTAACACCAATTCTTCTCCAGCCATATTGTCTTATAGATCATCTTCCATAAATACATTAAGTTTTCTGACCATAATAATTTTTTTTACTGAGACAACAATGCTTTATAAGGATAAATGCTTAAGTTTCATACCTATGACCAAAGAGTCACTATACCTCCACCACAGACTATATGTAACACCTCTTCTGAAGAGTTATAGTCAATTCTATTAGAATTATAAGGGCTTATTATCATTGTATATTATATACTCCCTTGATATTCTTCTTTATTTATCATATGTAAGAGAGATCATCTAGTAATTATTTTTCTCCTTTACTTTATTTAACATAATCATTACTTCTATACATGTTTTCATACAGTGCAAGATTTCACTGGAGCACATGAAAAAATGCTCCACATCACTAATCATCAGGGAGATGAAAATCAAAAGAACAATGAGGTATCATCTCACACCACAGAGACTGGCATACATCACAAAGAACAAGAACAATCAGTGATTGGGAAGATGTGGAGAGAAAGGAACTCTCATTCACTGCTGGTGAGAATGCCATCTAGTCCAGCCTTTATGGAAAACAATATGGAGATTCCTCAAAAAAATGGAAATTAAACTCCCATATGATCCAGCTATACCACACCTAGAGATATACCCTAGGAACACAAAACTGCAATTCAAAAATCCCTTCCTCACACCTATATTCATTGCAATGCTATTTACAATCCCCAGAATCTGGAAACAACCCAGATGCCCAACCATAGATGAGTGGCTAAAGAAACTGTGGTATGTATAGTACATATACTCAGCGGAATATTATGCAGCCATCAGGAGAGATAAAGTCATGAAATTTTCTTATACATGGATAGACATGGAATCTATTATGTTGAGTGAAATAAGTCAGAGGGAGAGAGATAGACACAGAATAGTCTCACTCATCTATGAGTTTTTAGTTTGTTTGCTATTTGTTTAGTGGATTTTTTTGGGGGGGGGGTTGGTCTACACCCAGTGATGCTCAGGATTTCAGGAGTTACTCTTGGCAATGCGCTCAGAAATTGCTTCTGGCTTGGGGAACCATATGGGACACCTGGGGATCGAACCGCAGTCAGTCCTAGGTTAGCGTGGGCAAGGCAGATACCTTACCACTTGGCCACTGCTCTGGCCCCTCACCAATGAGTTTTAAGAAAAATAAAAGACATTTTTGTAACAATGCCCAGAAACAATAGAGATGAGGGCTGGAAGGACTGGCTCATGATATGAAGCTCACCACAATGAGTGGTGAGTGCAATTAGAGAAATAACTACGCTGACAACTATGGTGACAATGTTAATGAGTGAGAGATATAGAATGCCTGTCTCAATACAAGCCGGGTGTGTGGGGGGGAGGAGATTGGGGCCATTGGTGATAAGAAAGTTAGTTGCACTGGTGAAGGGGATGTTCTTTTAAAAAGAAAAAAAAATAATTTCACTTTTCGGGGAGGTTACTCGCAGGGAAATGTCCATTACCAGCAGCACCCTTGGGATCCAGAAATAAAACCTGGGCCTATCTCTAGTATCAAGGATAAAACCAAGGCCTCTGGAATGCAAAATCTATGCTCCATTGTTCTGAACTAGCTCCTTTGCCTAATTTCATATTTTCTTATAATGTAGTTGTATCCCATTGTCCATCCTAACTTATTAAATAACTTCTTGAATTTCCTTCAGTCTCCCTTATTACCTCTCTAAATCTATTCATTAGTGGGGTCAATTTTCATTAAATAACCCAGCATTCATTTATGTAGTCCTTTCATTGTCTTTCATCCTAGAAAGACCAGCAAGAGAAACACAGGTCTAATCACCATCATAGTGAAATTTGCAGTCTAGCCTCGCCTCCCATCTTGTCCCAATTATTCAAACAAGAAATCCTCTCCCTTGCCACTCTTCCAGCATGCGTGGTATCTGTATCACCTATTTGACATATCAAGTACAGCTCTGTTTAGCTAATCATCCTCCTCCAGAATTTGTATATTGAGAATCACAAGGACAATAGCATCAGCTGCTTCCACTCACACCTCATAGGCACTCTTCTCACACTGTCAATAGTTTTCTTACTAAAATGACCCGAAAGGGGTGATTTTTCTCTTTTTACAAATGTAATGCAGGGAGCAGGGAGATGATAAGCAAACTGCCCAAGGCAACATAATTAGTAAATGACATTATCAGTGTGAGAACCCAGGTCCCCTGGGTTTTCAAGGCTAGCTCCACACCATAATGTTGGATTTCTTTGTGACATTATTCATTGAGATAATAAATACACAGTGAGCCCAGATAACTCAAGGAGAAAAAGTGGTTTGGGAATTAAACTGATCTATATGTGGTTTCCTGCTTTACTTACTGATTGCATACTTCGGGAAAATTCCTGAAATGTTTTGTATTTAATATTTTCTTTTATTAAAAAAATACTGGCAAAAAAGTCATTTATCATGCCAGGTTGTTATAAGAATTTAATGAATTGTAAATACTGTGAAAGCATCAAATTCCTTCCTTTCTCCCTTTGTTGATGCAGATCATTAAAGAGTTTGCATTTAGCTTGATTTTGCTAATGGTAATTTCCTAGTTCTGATATTGAGGAAGATTTACAAAAGGTTCTATCAAGTACCTGAAAGTATATTAAAGAGATAGATACCAGCAGAGAAAGAGAAATAGTGAGGTTGGGAAAAGATGGAAAATTTTTATCTAGAAATCAAACAATAGGATTTGCCAGAAACCCAATCAGAAATAGCTTTATAATTTCAAAGTGACTAAATTAAAATAATCAAAGAGGAAGAACAATCCTTTACAGTGAGAAGTTTCATTCTCAATGAAGAACATATGAGAATCAATACATGGCTTCATATAAAACTCTATGAGGATGTTATATTTCAAAACTGCATATTTATTATAAAATAAAAAGTGAAAAAGTGATTTCAATATATTAAAGGGAAAATACACAAATGTAGTATTGTTTTATACTTATATAGGAAGTTACCCTTTTTAGTGAACTATAATATTAATATTATTTTAGTACCAAATCCATTATATACAATGAATGATTGATTTATCTCCTGTAAAATATGATTCTTGATTCATTTCTGAAAAGCTGATTTTCAAGTGGTCAAGTTCTCTGGTACTTTAGTAATGTGCATAGTAACAGTGAAAGAGCTAGGATTGAGCTTAGGTCTTTAGTATTCTTGCAGTAATGTATGCCCTACCTTAGTTAGGGTGAGCCAAGTTATGATGCAGTAACAACATGTCCTTCTGCTATCAGGAGCTCATTCATGCTCCATACTGACTTTGTTCTACCCAGTCCTTTACTGGGACCCAGCTTATAGATCATCCTGTAACTGGAACTTAAGCTGGCATGGCCATATCTCACAGAAATTGTTAGAGCCCCTTATAGGAGGTGACTACTCTCTGAGGATGGAGGAAAATATAATGCTTTATGAAGGCATCTGATAGAAAGTGACTATTGGTCACTTATCTGGCAGGAGAGATACCACAATCATAAAGGTGGTTTTCTCAGGGTGAAGCTTATCTATTCTACTCCAAATGTGCTGACCCCTGCAAGTTTCCCAAATGGGGAAAACCCAACTGAATAATTTGTTGTAGAAAGGGAATGCATTCATATTTTCTCCTTTAAAAATTGTGGCTTAGAGAGAAGGGGCCCAGGGGTTAAGGAGATGAAAGAAAGAAAGGAAAGGAAAGAAAGAAAGAAAGAAAGAAAGAAAGAAAGAAAGAAAGAAAGAAAGAAAGAAAGAAAGAAAGAAAGAAAGAAAGAAAGAAAGAAAGAAAGAAAGAAAGAAAGAAAGAAAGAAAGAAAGAAAGAAAGAAAGAAAGAAAGAAAGAAGAAAGAAGGAAGAAAAAAGAAAGAGAAGAAAGAAGGAAGGAAGAAAGAAAGAAGAAAGAAAAGAGAAAGAAAGAAAGAAAGAAAGAAAGAAAGAGAAGAAAGAAAGAAGAAAGAAAGAAAGAAAGAAAGAAAGAAAGAAAGAAAGAAAGAAAGAAAGAAAGAAAAGAAAGAAAGAAAAGAAGGAAAGAAAGAAAGAAAAGAAAGAAAGAAAGAAGAAAGAAGAAAGAAAGAAAGAAAAGAAAGAAAAAGAAAGAAGAAAGAAAGAAGAAAGAAAGAAAGAAAGAAGAAAGAAAGAAAGAAAGAAAGAAAGAAAGAAAGAAGAAAGAAAGAAAAGAAAGAAAGAAAAGAAGAAAGAAGAAAGAAAGAAAGAAGAAAAGAAAGAAAGAAAGAAAGAAAGAAAGAAAGAAGAAAGAAAGAAAAGAAAGAAAGAAAGAAAGAAAGAAAGAAAGAAAGAAAGAAAGAAAAGAAGAAAGAAAAGAAAGAAAGAAGGAAGAAAGAAAGAAAGAAAGAAAGAAAGAAAAGAAAGAAAGAAAGAAAGAAGAAAGAAAAGAGAAGAAAGAAAGAAGAAAGAAAGAAAGAAAGAAAGAAAGAAAAGAAAGAAAGAAAAGAAAGAAAGAAGGAAAGAAAGAAAAAAGAAGGAAGAAAGAAAGAAAGAAAAGAAAGAAAAAAGAAGAAAAGAAAGAAAGAGAAGAAAGAAAGAAAGAAAGAAAGAAAGAAAGAAAGAAAGAAAGAAAGAAAAGAAAGAAAGAAAGAAAAGAAAAGAAAGAAAGAAAGAAAGAAAGAAAAAGAAAGAAAGAAGAAAGAAAGAAAGAAAGAAAGAAAGAAAGAAGAAAGAAAGAAAGAAAGAAAGAGGAAGGAGGGAAGAACAAAAGAGAAAGAAAAAATAAAGAAAATGGAAGAAAAGTAGGAAGGAAGGCAGGAAGGAAGCAAGACAGGGAGGAAAGCAGGCAGGAAGACAGGGAGGAAGGAAGGAAGAACAAGAGAGAAAAAGAAAATATAAAGAAAAGGGAAGGAAAGAAAAGAGGAAGGAAGGCAGGAAGAAAGGAAGGAAGGAAGAAAAGTAGGAAGGAAGAAAGAACATTAGAAAAATTAGGTTAAAGAACCAAACATATGATAGAGAAGAGAAACTGGACATTTGGTGAAAGCATAATACATAATTATGTCATCTATAGAGCACTATATATACTATAAACTATAAACTGCGTAGAGTATCAAATACTACACACATATATATAAGTACATAGATGCCAAATTATATTACTATATAAATGAAATCTATGCATAGTTATAAACCAATGTTGCCTCAATAGAAATGGCACTATCATATTAAGTTTGTTGGTCAAAATGACCCACATGGCCTTGTCCACATACAATCTAACATAAAGGTATTATCCTTCCCAGGACACGCACACACACACACACACACACACACACACACATACACAAACTTGTTCCTGTCTATTAAGGTTGTAAACTACAGAGCCACTGCAGCCTACCTTCCTAGAATAAAGTTATTCTTTAAGAAATGTGTTACTGATTAAGGACATTCTAAATATAACCAGTGCAGCATATCTCTTAAATCATTAAATAATTCAATGAATGCTACACAAAAGTAACGATTCTAACATATGCTTGATTAGTACTGAACCTTTTGCTTAATGGAATGAACCCAAGATTTGTATGAGAGACTTGGGTTTGATCCCTGAACACCACGATCCTCTGAGCATCTCCAGGAACAGCCCCTGTCCCCAAACAAACAAAAACTAGAAAAATAACAACAACTACAACACACACACACACACACACACACACACACACACACGACAGCTGGGAGCATGGTCCCAACACAAAATACCAAAACAAATAACTAAATAAAGCAAGAAATAAAATATGCCTGGCAAACACAAAACTTCGCACATCTTCAAAGAAAGTAATTGCACTCTGGGAGTAAACTTGCCGTGTCTGGCAGGAGAATTAGAGAGCAACACTGAATTTCTCTCACGATTGGAAGTCAGGGCGTTGTATCTGACTGTGTACTGAGTCAACACTGGCAGGAAAAAACCTTTACCATGTGACTTCAAAACAAACTCCAGTCTGTAGGGAGCTGCCAGCTGTGCTGTGCTTGTGTGGAGGGAATGCACTGCTCCAGCCTCCCTCCTTGAACCAAAAATTACCCTGTGCTTTGCCGCCCTGAGGAAGAATGCACGCCCAGTGGGTTGCCACGAATGTCCTAGAACAGTCTCCTCCCTGGGAAAGTCCTCCTGCAGCAGCCTTGTAACCAAGTTCAGAAGAAAATAGAAGTGTACCAGAGCCCAGGTATTCACAGGACCTTGAAAACAAGAAGACTTGAAAGCAGCTAATGTCTCATGCTAGATAATTTCTGTAACCTTTGCTGTTTTGTGATCCTCTACTTTGCTGGGAGGATATATATATATGTATTTAAGTTAATATATATTATATATAATTTATATTATATTATATTATATTATATTATATTATATTATATTATATTATATTATATTATATTATATTATATTATATTATATTATATTATATTATATATTAACTTAAATACAGTCCTGCCCTGCAAAGAAAGAATAGCCTGAGTCTAACAAAATTTCATAAGGATGAAAAAAATCTAAATCAATAAATAAGGCTAGCTTGGATTACGTGTGCCTTGGGATGAGCCATGGGAATTCCCCTGTTTCTTAAAACTCTTCGGTATTGAGTCAGAACTTGATTTGTAGAAATGACACTTCTCCAAAATGACTCTCCAGAGCAGTGAGAGGGAGGAGGAAAAAAAAAAATCAGAGGGAAACTCCATAAAGATGCATTTCCCTTTAATCACATGAAAATCTGAGACATGTTGTTCTAAGATAAAGGCTAAACACAGTTGCACTTAATGTTTTAGATTAAATAATATTTTGTTGATTTGTTTTGGACCACACCCAGCAATGCTCGTTGGTTAGATATTTCGTCTGAACTCAGTAATTTCTCCTGGGGGATGCCCAGGGATGCTGGGTTCAAACCTAGGTCAGTAGGGTGCAAGGCAAGTGCTCTGCTTACTGTATTATCTGTCTGGACCCAAGATTAAATAAATTTTTCTGCCTTGTTCTCCCCACAACCCCACAACCCCATACCAGGACTGTAAATAAAATTTAAGTTGAAATGTACCTGGTTTGTTACCAAATGGTTCTAAATGTGCCTAATGGTTATCCATTGTAATTTTTTCTAAAATACTTATATGTTAACTCTGTGATTTTGCTGAAATAATTGTTGCTAGCATATTTCTGCAAGGATACTCACATTTTAATGCAGATATAAGGAAAATTGAATCTTCAGTAGCAATATATAAAACTGTGTATGTGTGAAAGAAAATTCAGAGGAAGGGGTGGAATTTTGCTAATTCTTATCATTTTGCTTTAACTCTAATCAGATTGGTAACCTAAGCATGACCACCCCTTTCTAGAAAAGTAAGTGTCCAAGAAGTATATGGAGATACTTTTGAATAAAATTTCCAAGTGAAGAAATTTAAGAGATTGAAGTGTTTGCCTAGCATGCAGGCCAGCCGGTTCAATGCCCAGCACTACATATGTTAGCCTAACACCAGGAGGGATCTGTGAAGTCAGTTGTGGCCCAAAAATAAAATAAATATCTTGTCAAGATATAGAGGTGAGAAGATGAAGGAACATCCATGTTTAAAGAGTTTTATTTGTTGTTGAAAGAGAGTGTAGGTTATGGTGACTCAGAATTAAAGTATTTGAAAAAGAAGTGTGGGGATCAGTGAGGAATTTATTGCAGCTTTCTTGTCTTCTTCAACTTATTCAAACCTCTCTTTAACTACTGAATTAATTGGTATAAGTAGAAGCAAAAAGTGAGGGGCTGGAGAGATAGCATGGAGGTAAGGCATTTGTCTTGCATGCAGAAGGACGTTGGTTCAAATCCCGGCATCCCATATGGTCCACCGAGCCTGCCAGTAGCGATTTCTGAGCATAGAGCCAGGAGTAACCCTGAGCGCTGCCGAGTGTGACCCAAAAACATAAACAAAAAAAAAGGTGATGAAAAATATAGGAAAACACTACATACAGGTAGATGACACTTTTTACAGTGCTAGGAATAAAATCCTGTGCCTCACATATGCAAGACCTCCATAGTTCCTCATCTACATAAATCCATGCAGAGAGTTTTGTGGAGATGTGTACATGAATATATGGATATGTATATACATTTATTAAAGATAGATATAATTGTGGATATAGAAATGTAGAGAGTTAGTTATATATCATATATACATATTCATATGTGGAGATACCTAGAAACATAAATATTGCAAAGAAGCTCATATGTGTGTACATGCATTTATATAGGTTTTTAATTTGTTTTGACACATCTATTCAACTGGATTTTTTCAAAAACTCATTCCCTCATTGTATTCACAAAAAGAAGTAAATATTGTATTAGTGAAGGTTGCAAAAATAAGAACTTGAATGAAAAATTTATTATAGTAATATATGTGTGTATATCTCTTTACTATTTATTGATCAAATGCAATGATTGTGAAAAAATGTTGGGCACATCTAACAAAGTATTTTAAATCTTTTTAGGCAAAAGAACACTTCCAAAATAAGACCAATGAACAAATAATAGGTTGAGGAATATTTATACCATAGATGACAAAGAAGGTTTTGTTTCTTTGCTTTCTTTTTTAATAAATTGGTCAAATCAATAATAACAAAGTCATAAAAAAATAAGAAAAATTTGGAATGGGAGTTTAAAAAGGAGACTCAAAAGACCCACAAACAAAAGAGAATATACTCATATTAAGTCACAGTCAGGGAAATATAAATTAAAGAAGTAATGATACATTTCTTTTTCTTTTTATTTAAACACCATGATTACAATGTTGTTCACGATTGAGTTTCAGTCTCACAACATACCACTCTTCATCCGTGAAATTTACCCCCACTAATATCCCTGGTTTTCCTTCCACCCTCCCCCTTGCCTCTTGAGCTCTCCTCCTCTCTTTTCTCTCTTTCTCTTCCTTTATATTTTTAGACTCTGTGGTTTTAATGTATCAATTTTTATTTTTTTTTCTTTTTTTATAATTTTTATTGAGATAATCATGAATTACAAGGTTTTATATTAGTATTGCAGGCATATAGTGACAGTGAATTAGAGCCATTGCCACCACAGTGTTGACCTCCCTCCACCAGAGTTCCCAGCATGCATCCCATACCTCCACCCTTTGCCCCCTGGACTACAGTGTACCAGATTCATTTTGTTTTTACCTTGTCGTAGTTTGGGTCTCTTGATTATATTGTCATTGATTTTGGCTTGGGTATTTAGTTCTGACCATTTTTCCCCCCACTCAAAGCATCTGAGACCACTGGGTTCCATCCAATTTTTTTTTCTTTTCTTTTCTCAATTTGTAGGAAGACATAGAAATATGAGGCAAAACAAAATGATTCATGTTCCACGGTTCTGTGGAAAAGGTGGGAGTCCCTATTTAGAAGATTTAAATAAAATTTTAAAAGGGGGGGGGGGGCAAATGTGGCAGAGTTTTTTGTTTTTGCATAGGCACAGAAAATGCTGAGGAAATTAGAAAGGAAATTCTCTCGGGCCTAAGAGATACAGGGTATCTCTACACATGAAACGTACTGTCACAAAACTGACTACAGGCTCCAGACATATTAGTTGTGGGACCCCAAGGTCTTTCTTCACCATCCCAGGAAAAGTTCAACTCAGTCATGGTTGTCATAGTCAGTCTTCTGTAATTAAAGATCTTGGTTTTTGCACAGATCCTATGATAAAGCTGGGGTGCCATGGAGTGTCTTCTGATTTCATCTCACCATTGACTGGGCAACAAGGTAGAGAAACCTGCCCTTAAATCAAGTTGTTGCTATTCCTTGTCGTCAGGGTGTCAATATGAACCTACCCTAAAGCGAGTTGGTGCCAGAGCAACATTAGGGCCTCCCCCTGGGGGAGTTTGATTTCTGATGCAGAACATTGTGCCAGTTTTAAGATTGGGATCTAGGGTTTGGAGTTGGATGGTCAATGTTTGATTGATTGAGGCCTAAGTAAAGTCCCCATTACAACTGTTCAGGGTAAAAGGTTTTCCTTTACTATAAAATTTATGGTTTCTTATCCAGATTAGATAAGAACTTCTTTCTGTATGTAAGATTTCCTCATTTTAGTGTGCCTATGCAAAAAGAAACAATGCCATATGATACTACTGGTGCATTTGGGGATAAAAACAACAAGTTAAACAGTTTCTATGACCTGCTTTTAACCTGAGCTCACATCCCAAGCAAGCCTTTTCTACTAGAATTTCCTAAGCAGATCCAAAAAATGAAGACAGGGGAAGCAACCTCTATATATGGAAATAAACACTAAGGATTATAACTATTAAGGAAATGTGTTTACAGAAACATACAAAGAAAAATATAGATATCCTTTTTAAATCTTTAAAAAAGAGATAGTGTGAGGGGGGTGGTATAAAATACAGAGCACATTTTCATTCCTCACTGTGGTCTTGTGGAGTTTGAGTAATGGTTCTCAGCAGTCAGGAATCAGGTAGTGTACTCGAGCTAAGGATTCTTCTGGAACCGAATCCAATCCTGTAGCAAGCAGCAGTGAGGGGAGCTGGGAGGAAAAGGGCCGCAAAGAATGAGTCAGCAGGAACGGCTTCTTCCGGGGTGAGGGATGGGTGATTCTAGGTGTCCTTTCACTTTGGGAACTGAATATCAGCTCGCTAGGGTGAGGGAAGAAAATTCCTGAGAATTTCCTTAGTTCCTGAGGAGTTAAGAACTGAGGGTAAAGAGGATTACAGGGAGAGATGATGTGTCAGTTTTGAGAGGGTGAGAAGATAGAAGAGTTTTTTTAAGGTGGTGAATGAGGTCAGGGGGAGGGATAATATATAACAGGGACTATATACAATATAGGCAGGGAGTATGTACAATGCAGATTAGACAAACATAGAGAGGTCCACCATATACACACACTCACACACACATAAACAAACACTGGAGATCTATTTGTAGGTTGAAGTTGGAGTCCTGAGCCTTATGGGATGGGTCAGAGCGCTTAAAAAATGGGCCAGCACCTGGGGATGAAAAGTTTTACAATTTCTAGGCACTTCAAAAATAATGGGGGTAAACTTTACTAAATAAAGCTTCGAAGGTTAGATTGTGCATGGAGCATTTTAGGATAAACATGATTTTATAGAGTACTAAGCAATATGGTAGTGAGCACTATAAGAAGAGTCTACTCCATGTAGTATCATCTACTTTGTCTTGTGTATTCAGGTTCCTCTCCTGAGAGCAAACTGACAGTGTGAGCAGTATGATATAATAGTAAAGTAATTTGAATTGAAAAACAATAATTTGCAAAAAAAAAAAGAGGTAATGAAAGGGTCCTGTGATAAGTTTATAGTGTGCAGTTGCCTGTTTCAGTGGTCTCTATGGAGTAAGCATTAGATCATAATAGCAAATATAATCAAAAGCGAATGCACAAATTAGCATATTTGTCAAGACATTGTCATAATGAGCACTATAAGGAATCTGATATGGTAAAAACACTGAAATGTGAAACTAGGATGACCAACCTATATCTCCAAGAATCACTGCAGACAAAGAAATTGAAGAGTTATTTTAGAAATAATAGAATTAAGACTCTAAAACATACTAATAGAGAGCACTGTAGTGGGAGTCCCTGGTTTCCAAATGCATTCTGTACCTGTTTCTGTGAATAAAGGCATTTAGAACATTATTATAGTCCTCTGTAGTGAGAAGTTGATTGATGCCTGTTCATTGATGTATCTTTTTATATCAAAAACTATGTCGTTTAGATTTCAGTTGGCAAGCACTGAGGTGGTAATAATCTCTCTTGATTGTTGCTATGTTGAGGAAGGGATAGTCATACACACTTAGAAAAAAAATTAAAATGCTAAAACAGTTTTAGAAAGTTTTTTTAGCAGCATATATTAAAAAAGAAAGAATATACATGTGCTAACTTCAGGTTCTGTCTCCCTCCTTGGCATCTTTGAGATTCCCAGTGCAGAAGAGCACATGTAAAAAGGACACGTCATGCCAGTGTTTGCAGCTGTAAAAAATGGGGGTAGAAAAGTTAAGAATAAAGTAAATGCCAATAAAAAAACTTAATCGGTTCCAGTTCTTCCACAACACAGACTACAATCATTCCAACAAATGCAATAGAGCTGAAGAGGCAATTTTCAAAAATTCTATATAGTATACATTTGCACTGAAAAAAATTAGACTAAAGAAAGGCCACATTTTCAACATCCACAAGGCAAAAGACCAAAGCAACACTACCCATTATGTGTAAGTGTCTTATATAAGATATATGTGAGATTATATAAACAAATGGAAATTATAGGAACACATATAGGTTCTCTAACAATAGTTGCATTGGAAAGAGGGCCTCAGGAGGTTGAAAAGCAGAAAAGTAAAGGAAACTAAAGCTAAACACACACACACACACACACACACACACACACGAAACACAAACTGACTTCAGCAAATAACAGGAAAATATAGATGTGAGATAACTTATATATATTTATGGGAAATTACATATGTGTTTAATATAAATGTAAAATATAAAAATGATACATTAAATATGTAATTCCACAGCTTCATATTCAGTCATCTGATTGTGGGTAATTTAATGGACTCTGTATTCTGGCTTTTATGCTACTGCTATAAACATAGTGGTCAAGATATTTTTTTCAAGGGTTTGCATTTATACCTTCTAGATAAACAACAGTGGTAACACTGGATCATATAGCATTTTCTTTTGCATTCTTTCAAGGACAATAAAGACTTTTTTGCATAGAGGCTGCATCAATTTGCATGTCCACCCTGTGCCAGGATTCTCTGTTCTCCACATCCTTCCCAGAATTTGTTACTTCTGATCTTTAATATTCTCACAGTTGTGAGGTGCTTTGTCTTACTGGTTTTCATGTGCACTTTCCTAATATCAGGTGAAGCTCAGCATTTTCTCAAGTGTCTGTGGGCCAGTTGTATGTTTTCTCTGGAGACATGTCTGCTCAGATGTTTCACCCATTTATTTAACTCGGTTACTTTTTTGTTGGCAAGTTGTTATGAGTTCTTCACATAGGTTTATAGAAACCCCTTGTTAGACATATTATGTGCAAATATTTTCTCCCAATTGTTAGGTTGGTATTTTTGGTTTGTTTTGTAGTGGTCTCTTTACTGTGTAAAAGCTTTTTACTTTGATGTAGTCCTATTTCTTTGATTTGCTGTGGTCTCCCTTGGGAGTAGAGTTGTGTCACCAACCCTATTCTTTATATTGGGAATCTGGAAGGTTCTATTCATTTCATGCCTTTGCGACTAATATCCAAATCTTTCATTCATTTTAAATTGAATTTATTTTGAAGTAATTTCTGTTAAAGCATTTTTTTTGCAAGCTGCTGTCCAGTTTTCCCAAAATCATTTGTTGAAAAGATTTTCCTTTCTCCAGATATGATCTTGGATTATTATAAATATACATATATATGCATGTGGATTTATTTTTATATTATTTTCTAGTTTATTCACCTATGTAACTGTTTTTTATTCAATAATGTATTGTTTTCATTACTATGGCTTTGTTATTTAGTTTGAAATTAGGGCTTGTGAATTCTCTATTTTTCTTCTTTTTTCTCTAGATTACTTTGTCCTTTCAGGATCCTTTATGGTTCAATATAATTTTAGAATACTTTGTTTATTTTCTAAAAATTTCATTTATATTGATTTAGGTAGTATGAATTTTTTAAAATAGGGATCATCCCCAGTTCTGCTTATGGGACTGGGAACAATTCCTAGCAAACCTGGATCCAGTGATATGGGCTTAATGCATCAGGACTCTGGCTAAGAAGTGTTGGGAACCATCAGGGACACAGTCAATAATGCTTAGGTCCACCACAATTGAACTAGCTATGCCATGGTTCCAACTTAGGGCCTTGGACAGACATCTACCTTGTGAGCTATATCCCTGCTCCAATATGGATAAGTTAACAATAAATCATTCAATTCAGGGCTGGAGTGATATAGTATAAAGAATAGGGCATTGCTTTGCACATGGCTAATCCAACTTCAATCCCTCACATTCCATATTGTCCCAGAGTCTGTCAAGATTGATCTCTGAGTAAGTCAGGAGTAAGTTCTGAACTCCATTGGGTAAAGCCTACATAATAATAATAATAATAACCATTGTTGTTATTATATATTATTAATTATATATTATACATTCTATAATAATATACAATAATGTGTTATTAATATGTATTATTTTAATATATATTCTTTATTATTTTATTATTTATCCAATCCATAAATATGAAATATTGATATTTCATTGTGTATTTGTTTATTTTAACAATTTCTTATAGTTTTCCATATATGCCTCCTCTGCCCCTTTTGTTAGACTGATTACCACATATATAATCTCTTTTCATGCGATTTAAAAGGTAACTGTTTTCTAAATTTCCCCTTTCTCCAATTCATTATTTTTGTATAGATATGTAATGAATTTGTATATGCTGATTTTGTATTTTATCACATTACTGAACTTTTTATTATCTCTACTGGGCTTGGGGGTTGATTTTTTACTTTGGTGGGTAGATGGGACACTCCCAATGGTACAGTGGTATCCAGGGGCTATTCTTATTCTATACTCTAGGGTCTCTATGTGGGACTAAAGATTCAAAACAGTGTTGGAACCACCATAACCACACACAGGGCAAGTGCCTTATCTCTTGGACTCTTTCTCCAGATCCAGAGTTAAACTCTCTTTGAATATTATGAAGTCTTCACAAACAGCTATAGTTTTACTTCTTTGTTGGTTGAAAATTCTTGTATTTAGATTTCTTTTCTAATCGCTCTGGATAGAACTTCCAAAACCATGTTTAAAAGTAGTTAATGAGAGTGAACATCTTTATCCTGTTTAAAATTTTAAGCATAAAGCTTTCCAATTTTTTATCATTGAGTTGAGTGGGCCTATAACACATAACCTTTATTATACTGAGGTATGTTCCTTCTATTCCCAATTTATTGAAGTTTTGTTTCAAAATTAATGGTGAATCTTGTCAAATCTCTTTTAACCACTTAATATCATGATAATTTAATTTGTATCTTTTTTTGTTGTGAGGTGTTGTACTGTATTCATTGATCAGCCTCCCTGGACTCAATTCCACTTGATAATGATGAATGAAGTTCTTGATAGAGTATTCAGTCAGTTTGCCAAGATTTTGTTCTAAATACTTGTATCTATATTTATTAGAGTTATCAATCTGTAGTTTTCTTTGTTGTGAGCTGTCTTTCTGGCTTGGGGACTAGAAGGCTAGTCACTTCATTGCATGTACTTGGAAGTATTCACCAGTCTTAGAATATCATTCTTTAGATTCGAGGTGAAAAAGTTATTTTTTTCACACTCCGTACTCCACTGCTATTGTGATTGCATAAGTGCCTGGCTATAGATGTTGCAATTTTTTGCTTTGTTCAGCTATAGTGCTGAACAGAGGATCAAAAACACATGAAATTTCATCAGTAAATCTACCACAGTGCTCATGAGGTTTGCATACCTTTAGCTGTGCACTCACCAAAAATAGAACTCAGCAGTCAGTCGAAGCAACAAATTCTTGCTGTGTTGCTCATGAGTAGTTAATGTGGTACTCACATTTGTGCTTGACAGGGGTCACATTTTCTTTTTTTTTTTTTTTTTTTTGGGGGGGGGGTCACACCCGGCAGTGCTCAGGGGTTGTTCCTGGCTCCAGGCTCAGAAATTGCTCCTGGCAGGCACGGGGGACCATATGGGACGCCGGGATTCGAACCGATGACCTCCTGCATGAAAGGCAAACGCCTAACCTCCATGCTATCTCTCCGGCCCCAGGGGTCACATTTTCTAACCACATCACTCACACCTCAATTTCATTGCGCTGCTCATTGTTATATACACTGTGGCACTTACACAAACTTGAGTGCACTGTGGTCAGAATTAATTGGGACACAGCATTGCAGAGTTGTCAGAATCACAATCAATTCGTGTGTTGAAACTGAGGATTTGAACTCAGTTCTAAACTCAACATTTGCAAGTCAGGATGTTATTTCTCTAGACATAGACTCTCCACACTTTCAACTAGAAAAGATTCCAGTTTATAGCTCCATAACTTTTTGGCAGAAAGTTAAAAACATTTCAATTAAATCAATCATCTCATTTTTTTTCTGTAGTGATATTGATTTGTGTATGTTGTGTGTATCTAGAACCAAAAAGATGGAATCTGGCATGGTGCCATAAACAAAGTTTTGTTTACAGAGCTAAGATTGAGTGAGTCATCTTGTCAAGGGCAAGTTTCTTCAGAATTACATCTTCCACCAAGGAATCATTCAAAACTTTTCAACAAATTTATTCCATGGGAATTTGTTGGTGGCCATTAGAGTCTCTGCCTTATAGTTTGGGGTTGTCCTAATGTATACTACCCATAATTTTGGGTGGGAAACATTCTTATTGTCTATTTTTCTGTTTTTATATCTAATATAGAGATAGAAAATTAGTCTCTTATAGCTTTACATCTAAATTAAGCATGTCTGGGTGACAAAACAACAAAGTAATTTATGCTCAAAACTCACCACCCCTCCTCCACTCACCTCCATTCTACTCCAAAATCCATTGTGTATGGTTTCCTAATAAGTAGGAGGTCAGAATAGAAAGGTGATTCAAATAAGACAGCAGAAGGTGACTAAATCACTGAAGTTAGGAAATGTGACTGAAGGCAGATCTTAAATGAAGTTTTAAATCTAGAAAACACACATGAAGAAAGTACTGTGCTGTCTCACAGCTCTGTCTGTCCAAGAGCCAAGAAGTTCAATCACCCATGTGTGTTTTTGCAGGCCTCTGGCTTTCCCTTCTCGTCCTTTCCTTGGCTGCCTCTCCTACCAGTTTTGGCAAGGAACTCTCTGGAGAGGTCTGGAAAAGTTTCCATCCAGTCACTCCCTATGGTTAATTATTAGCAGCTCTGGTAAAAGTAGTTGATGGGGCCATTGGAAACAACTCACTGAAAAGAGCTTTTTGTTTCACCATAAGTTCATTTATCTGGGGCTTGGGAAGAATCCTGTTCTTCAAATACTAAAACAATCTGAACATAGTTAAAACTCAAAATGAAGAAATGTTTAATCCCTTCTGTGGGACTCATTATCTGAGTGATCCTGGTCATAAAGCAAAAAGGTAACTGAGAAATTCAAGCAATGTTTTCTTATTTAACCCCATAACAACCTAAAAAACTACAAAGTAGTATTCCTAGTCTGCAACGTTAGAGACTTTAATCAAAGTCCCCAGTGTTTTTTATGAAACCACATGCAACTTCATGCCAGATAATTTACCCACATTTTAGGCTCCTTATTGAATAAAGCAATATGGTTGAACGAATTTGCATTAAAAAAAATCTATCTCTTTAAGCCCATGCATGAACAATGACCTAGCAGGAAAGAGCATTTATAACATAATTTCCACATAGTTTTCTCTTCGCAGCATTTGACAAAATATTTTTTTTCTGCTGCCCAGAGACATTAACATAAAGTCAACTCATTAGTTGTTCAGGCAGCACAGCCCTCCTCCTGAAACACTTGCTTCACTCTTGTTTAGGAGACATCAAAAAAAACAAAAAGCAGAACTGGGCTGGCTGTTTTACGTTGGTGGTGAACTTTGTGCCTCAACTGTATTGCAACCCAAAGTTTACTCAACTCCACCTGGTGTTTCAACTTCTTGAGATAAAGTAGGTTTTTGGGGGTGGGGTGAGGAGGAAACCAGTAGCAGTTTATCTCCTTGCTCTGCTGCTCGCATCCAGCTGGTTGGATATTTACTTGAAAGTTTTCTGCAAGTGGACAGTAATAAAAAAAAAGAAACATGAACCATGGATTTACATAGGATAATAATTAAAACCAGTAACCAGATGGGCTTACTTAAGACAAAGATAAGGATTTCTTTAACAACAAAAAAAAAGTTCCATGGTGTGTGTGTGTGTGTGTGTGTGTGTGTGTGTGTGTGTGTATGTGTGTGTGTGTGTGTGTACTATGCATGTTTATCTGTTTACATATTTGTTTGTGGATATTATGCATGTCTATCAACATATTTATGTGTGTGCTTTAGGATCATGTGGCTATGTGAGTGGGAAGCTGTGAACCAAAGAAATCCAAAAGCCAAGTCATAAATAAGGACCCCAAAATAATTTTAAATTTAAACTCTTTGAATCAATTGTTTATACATGAAATGTAAAGTCTCATTTCATGAATATTTTCCAAGACTAACATGCAGTTCTTCTCCTGTAAAAATTACAATGAGACAATCATATAATAATAATTTTAAAAATAATGTAAGAAAATAGTATGGTGCAAGACATTTGGAAAAGAGTAGAGTCAGTATTTTTGTTTTTTTGATAACACTAAGAAGAATGTTCACATTTGCCATCTACACACCTGATATCTTTCATATTCAAGTTTTGTTACAGAAGGAAAAATATTTTTTCAAGCTCCTATAGTGGTGTTTCAGTCTAAATCATACACAGCAAAAAATGTAAGTTAAATACCTTAAGCTCATTATAGTTGAATGTGACCTTATTGGAAATAAATAGAATCTTTGCAGTTGAGCAAGTTCTCCCCACACACAGGGTGAAAGCTATGTAAACCTGAAGGCAGAAATTAGGGTCATGAATCTATAATCCAAGAATTTCCAGATTACCAGCAAATCCCCAGAATAAGAAAAAGAGACAGGGGGCCGGAGCAGTGGCACAAGCGGTAGAGCGTTTGCATTGTATGCGCTAACCTAGGACAGACTGGTTCGACACCCCTGCATCTCATATGGTCCTCCAAGCGAGGAGCAATTTCTGAGCACATAGACAGGAGAAACCCCTGAGAGTCATCGGGTGTGGCCAAAAAAAGGAGGAGGAGGAGGAGGAGGAGGAGGAGGAGGAGGAGGAGGAGGAGGAGGAGGAAGAAGAAGAAGAAAGAAGAAAGAAGAAGAAGAAGAAGAAGAAGAAGAAGAAGAAGAAGAAGAAGAAGAAGAAGAAGAAGAAGAAGAAAGAAGAGAAGAAGAAGAAGAAGAAGAGAAGAAGAAGAAGAAGAAGAAGAAGAAAAGAGAGAAGAAGAAAAAAAAGAAAGAAAAAGAAAAAAGAAAGAAAAGAAAAAGAGACAAAAACACATTCTTCTTTGCAGCTTCAAAGGATCCAAACCTGCTTATACCTTGGTTTTGAACTTCTTTCTACCTTCCACATATGACAAACATTTCTGTATGGTAAGCCATTCACTTCACAATACTTCATGGTAACTTTAGCAAATTAATACATTTGGGCTTTTTCCAAGATCACCTCCTCCAAATTAACATTTTCCTCTTCCTGCATTTGCACATCTTCTCCAAAGAGAAGAAATATTTGATACCGTATTTTCTGGCATATAAGACGACTTTTGAAACAAAAAAAAGTCAAACGAAAATCGGGGGTTGTCTTATACGCCGAGTATATCCCGAAAAATGTTTCAATATGCGGCTAAACGAAACAAAAAAAAAAATCAGGCCGCAGAGTTTCCAAATCTCTTTCTTGGGGGCTACCCACAGTACTCAGGAGATCTGGGGGCCACTTCTGGCAAAACCCAGCTAACTGTGTTGGTGATTCTGTGCTAGGGTCCAAGGATGGGGTGTTGTTTGGTTCATGTAGTGGGGAGATTAACTAAAGCCACCAGGGAATTGCCAGAAAAGGTGCCTATGATAAGGGACTAATCACTGCAAGGCTGCTCGGACTGCCTCTCTAACTCAGCCAATCCAAGCAGGCTTCTTATGCATGCAAATTAGACAATGTTCTGGACCCGAATCTACACTGTAAAAAGCCTGCTCAGATTGGCCAGAGTCAGAGAGGAAGTCTATTACAGTATAACCTTTGAACCTTTGCTTGTTGTGATTGGCTCACTGTGGTACATACAGTTGCAACACAGGAACGTTCTGTCTGATACAGCGAATATAGGCCTAAACTTATGTTTTAAGTGCAAAACTAGGGGGTCATCTTATACGCCCAGTCGTTTTATATGCCGGAAAATACTGTAAACTCTGGAATTTCCCTTCATTTTACTTTCCTCCTTAGGTTCTATGTTATTGCTACTGTTTTCCTTCGTACAAATAAAATTCAACTGATTTAGAATGGGTTTATAGTACTCATATATTTCAGGAAAATAGATAAGCTCAAACATTGATAAGTTCATGTACTTCACTGCACCTATCACGAGAATATATATTTATAATTTCCTAAAAGGTATTCATAAAATGTTTCTTGCAGCCACCCACTGAATGGGAGAAATTATTCACCCAATACCCATCAGATAAGGGGCTCATATCCAAAATATATAAGGCACTGACAGAACTTTACAAGAAACAAAACATCTAATACCATCAAAAAATGGGGTGAAGAAATGAACAGACATTTTGTCAAAGAAGAAATACAAATGGCCAAAAGATACATGAAAAAAATGCTCCACATCACTAATCATCAGGGAGATGCAAATCAAAACAACAATGAGGTATCATCTCACACCACAAAGACTGGCACATATCACAAAGAACAAGAACAATCGGTGCTGGAGGGAATGAGGAGAGAAAGAAACTCTCATTCACTGCGATTGGGAATGCCATCTAGTCCAGCCTTTATGGAAAACAATATGGAGGTTCCTAAAAAACTGGAAATTGAACGCCCATATAATCCAGCTATACCACTTCCAGGGATATATTTTAGGAACACAAAAATATAATTCAAAAAATTCCTTCCTCACACCAATATTCATTGCAGCACTATTTACAATAGTCATACTTTGGAAACAACCAAGATGCCCTTCAACAGATGAATGGCTAAAGAAAATGTGGTATTTTTACACAATGGAATATTATGCAGCCATCAGGAGAGATGAAGTCATGAAATTTTCCTATACATGGATGTACATGGAATTTATTATGCGGAGTGAAATAAGTCAGAGGGAAAGAAATAGACACAGAATAGTCTCACTCATCCATGGGTTTTAAGAAAAATAAAAGATATTTTTGTAATAATTCTCAGAGACAATAGAGATGAGGGCTGGAAGGTCCAGCTCATGAAAGGAAGCTCACCACAAAGAGTGGTGAGTGCAGTTAGAGAAATAACTACACTGAAAACTAACTTAAAAATGTAAATAAGCGAGGGAAGTGAAAAGCCTGTCTCAAATACAGGCAGGGGGAGGGTAGGGAGATGGGGTGATGGGAATGTCACACTGGTGAAAAGGGGTGTTCTTTATATGATTGAAACCCAACTACAATCATGTTTGTAATCAAATTGTATAAATAAAGATATTAAAAGAAAAAAAATATATTTCTAGCATAACAAAAATGGCTGGGCCTAATATAAAAAATTAATATTAATGATTGATGTTGGAACTTCTGTCTACAAAAAGGGAAGATTTGAGGAAAACATATAAGTAAAAGAGTAAATAGGTTGTGCCTCTAAAATGTCCTTTAGTTGGGCCAGAGAGATAGCATAGCAGTAGGGCATTTGCCTTGCACTCAGCCAATCCAGGACAGATGGTGGTTCGAATCCAGGCATCCCATATGGTCACCCGTGCCTACCAGGAGCAATTTCTGAGAGCAGAGCCATGTTAACCCCTGAGGGCACTGGGTGTGACCCCAAAACAAGCAAGCAAACAAACAAATAAAATGTCCTTTTGTATCATTAGATAAAGAAGTTCAGATTGTGGGGCCAGAACAATAGTATAGTAGATAGGGCATTAGCCTTACTTGCTGGCTGACCCAGATTAGATCACTGGCATCCCATATCATCTCTTGACCCTGCCAGGAGTGATTCCTAAATGCAGAGCCAGGATTAATATGTGACCACAATCAGGTGTGGCCCCAAAACAAAAGAAAAACAGAAATTCAGCTTACAATAATCCCTTTCAAGATGGTTGCACTCTTGATAAGCAGCTGGTTTGGGCCATGCATTTAAACAGACTATATTCTCTTGTGTTTCTTCATAGAGAATAATGAGTTAACACTAGTTCTTGGAATTAAGTTGGAGTTAGCTGTTGTCTGAAGACATATTCATATGGCTTTTTTTTTTTGCAAAATATTTTAGCTATTAATTTTGGAAGAAATGTATGCTCAAAAAACTGA
Source organism: Suncus etruscus (assembly GCF_024139225.1). Classification (NCBI taxonomy): domain Eukaryota; kingdom Metazoa; phylum Chordata; class Mammalia; order Eulipotyphla; family Soricidae; genus Suncus; species Suncus etruscus. The sequence goes on from NC_064858.1 coordinate 46,479,514, forward strand.
AAGGTGAATAGATGGCATTGCATGCTGGGTGGTTGTGGTAAAAATCAGTAACTAGAAGTAGTGGTTGAATGAAACTTTTATGTACAGATCACTGGAAGAACAAAATGCTGACTAGATTTGACAGCTTCTAATTCGGCATTTATTAAGAAAGGATGATTTTTATTATAAACAAATGACAATTTTCTTTTCATATATATGCTGTTTCCTCAGGGAATTTTCCTGTAAGTTTTGAGCCTATTAAATCAGTATTCTGAGGAAGCCTGAGGTTCAAATATGACAAGGAAGCTTAACCTTATCCATATCAATATGTTTTTAAAAGATGACAGGAATATAAGAAAAATATCCAAACATGGAATTTGTTCCTTTACAGTGACGACAAAATAATTGGTATGGAAAATGCTGCATAGGGTGATCTTTGATAGAGTTGAAAATCCTGCTCTGTCAAGTTAAAAGAAATGAAAGAGCTAAAGAGATAGCACAGCAGAGAGGGCATTTTCCTTTCATGCAGCCTACTCTCGTTCAATTGCCACCACTCTGTATGGTTTCTGACTCCCTCCAGGATGTGTGAGCAATAGATTTAAGGGCAAGCCCTGATACAACTGGGTAAAAGAAGAAAGAAAGAAGAAAAGAAAGAAAGGAAGGAAGGAAGGAAGGAAGGAAGGAAGGAAGGAAGGAAGGAAGGAAGGAAGGAAGGAAGGAAGGAAGGAAGGAAGGAAGGAAGGAAGGAAGGAAGGAAGGAAGGAAGGAAGGAAGGAAGAAAGAAAGAAAGAAAGAAAGAAAGAAAGAAAGAAAGAAAGAAAGAAAGAAAGAAAGAAAGAAAGAAAGAAAGAAAGAAAGAAAGAGAGGATAGAAGGGAGGATAGAAGGAAGGAAGGAAAAGAAAGAAAGAAGGAAAGAAAGAAAGGAGGGAGGGAGGGAGGGAGGGAGGATAGAAGGAAGGAAGGAAGGAAAAGAAAGAAAGGAGGGAGGGAGGATAGAAGGAAGGAAGGAAGGAAGGAAAAGAAAGAAGGAACAGAGAAAGAAAAACAAAAGAAAGAAGCAAAGAAAAGAAAGAATAAATATAAACATAGAAAAATAAGTGAAATAAAATGAGATAAAATTCAGAGCCTCTCAACTCTTTTAGAAAGAAGAAATTGTTGCCCTTTGTAATGATGGTTTCTGTTGCCAGGTAACACATATGACTAAAAGACACACTTTTCTACTTGTCTGATCTTGTTAAGTATAGCACCAACAATGACACCTTAGAAGCAGCCATTTTTTTCAGAACATACCCTGTTTCTGATTACTGTTGTATCATACATAGGTCCTTATTCTCTTCCATGGATAACTTTCATGAGTCAATTAACTGGACCATAGTTCCTAAAAAGGTGGTCAAATATTTTTCTTCATAATTCTATGAATGCATCCTTGCATAAAATGAATAATTATATTGGTGATTTTTCAGTAAAATAAATCATATTTCCCACCACAGGAGGTCTCATCAAATCCCTTGAAGGTTTGGATAGGACAACATCAAAAGCCTGACTTCCTGAGTAGCAATAACTTCTACCTGCCAACAGATGGACTTCAATGGCGACACTGACTATTCCATGGCACTCAGCTTTCTAGCCCATCTTTTCTAATTTTAAGCTTGCCAGCCTCTATAATTGCATGAGATAATTTCTTAAAATAAATAACACACATCCTGTTAGCTATGTTTTCTCTAAAGAACCCTGCCTGAGACATTCACTTGTGAACTTGTCCCCCAAAGCTGTCTAACAAGCCTCGCAGATACCAAAGCTGCATCAAATTCATTTTGTAGAAAGCCTGAGGACCGGTTGCTGAGAATAGTGGTACAATGACACACACTTCAGATAGTCAAGATGCCTCAGTGAGACTTCAAAAATAACCTCTAGTTTCAATGGAGAAGCAAATGTGTTCTGCTTATTTTCTCTGGAGTCATCATGTTGCAGCAAACAAGGAGGATATTTCTAAAATATTTATCCATGTGTGATCATTACAATTAGGCATGTGTGCAAACCCTAGTCATTGCAGTAATGTCAACAACAACAAAGATTAGAGAGGGAGAGGAAATTTAATTAATTAAGCATTTGTCTGTTCCTCTTTACCACTCAGTGTCATAATCTCAGAATATCCAGCACAAAGGGGTGAAATGAATCTATGAGACAGGATATAATAATATAAGTGATCTAACTTACTCTTCCAATAGTTGCCAATAACATGACCAAAAATCAGGCCACTGTCACAGAAACATAAAATATTTGGCATTTATAGAGCAACCACTATCTGCTAGTTAATAAATATGCCACTGTACTTTTCCTTCAATAGTAACTTTATTATTATAGGGAATGACTCATTAACTCATTTTGCAATAAAAGGAAATAGGCACTAAATGTTGATAACTTGCTCAAGTTCTTATACGCATATTGTATTATAACTTTGGCAAGATAGAGAGCTGGGATTTGAATCCCAAAACTGGATTTTAAAGATCAACAATCTCCTAACCTCTGTACCATGAAAAACTGGAGATGTATGTGCAAGATTAAATTCATGCAAATAAGAACCTTAATTTAGCACTTAGCAGAGGGTCAGATCCCATTCTGTTTTCCTGTGCATACCTGCACATTCTGTGGCATATCTGACTTCTACTCACTTGGTGCTCTGACCTTCAAGCTTTCTCCAGACACAGTCAAACAATGCCTTTGGATTAAGAGGGATTACCCAAATCAGAAATTGCTAGCTCAATATCCTAAAACTCATCATCCTATTGGGTAATATTTTTACCTCAACTCAGTGTTATTTGTCATCATATAATTCTTCACAGTTACTTACGAAAGCTAATCAAACACTTTTATTCCATATTTCTCTGGAGGATTCATAGCATCCCTAAGGATAAAACTGTTCTAAGAGTGGAAAAAATCTGAGTGAGGAAGTAAAATAGCAAAATGAAAACAACCAAATTACTCTTCTATTTCTTTCTTCTCTTTGTTCACATTTCCACAGTATGCTGCTAGTATACTTGTGTTTCTTTAGGTTTGAAACAACTGAGGAGTTGAATCTGACATTTGTTGACATCAGATATTCTACCATTATTCTCAGAAAGGAAGAATAAATGAAAACTTCTCTTGTATATCACTACTTTTCTGAAAATTCTTTTCCCTCTTCCTAGAAAATTCTACCCAATAATACCTTCAAAATTTTCCATCATAACTTCAAAGTCTATTCCTTGGTTAAAAATTATCATTAGAAATATTCATATTGGTCTTTGTTGTTGACCTACCTGCTGAGTGTATTTGTTTATTATTCCCCATGCACCACTAGAATGTAAGCTTTATGGATCAGTGAGTTAGAACTCTGATTCCTAGGGGAAAAACTTTATTTATGACCAATCAGAGTGGGAAACCAATATTTATCAGATTAACTAATTTACTAGATCTATAATCTACCTTGGGCTACCCAACGTTGTAATCTCTTTTTCCAAACCACAAATAGTTCCCTAAATAATCTTTATTGAGTAGAGGGGCCCTTGAAGTAAAGGAAGTGTCTCCAAAGATGGATACCATATTTGGAAGAAGTAGTTTAGGCATTACAATAATCTTGGAAAAGACTTGCAGGCAAGTCCTTACAAGCCTGCCAAAGTCGTCTGACCCAAATGTGGATACTAGTCCCTAAGTGAGTCAGCCACTGTTTTCCCCACTTCCTGAATACCCCCACCCTGTTCTTCCTTCATGGTTGGCGTCTTAAGATTTGGCTAACTGACAATCAAAACACTTCATTGTTTGAACTTTTTTTTTGAATTTTTTCTTCTCATTCATAAATTTTCTCAGCAACTAGTAGATTTCACATAGGAAGAGGACAAACACATTGTAAACAAATGGCACGGCAAAATAAAGAAAAGACCTAAGGAAACTATGAAATGACTATGACTATACATAGATTCATCAGTGAAACACATGGAAACTATTATCCTCAAATTCAGCAGTTACGAAACCCAAAACTCTCTTCAATACTTGGTATAGAATCACACATTTGCACTTCAGGAATTCAAGTTGCTTGCTCAAAGGTTATAGAAAATATATAACTTGGTTTAAAGATTCATAAAACTGATCTTCTGGTTATTGTTTTGTTTTGTTTTGTTTCTTATTTAATATTAGAGAAGCAAGACAAAGACTATAGGAAAGGAGTCTTGAGAGGTTGCTGGTGATTCTGTAACTAGGAAAATCACTTTCACTTCGTCTCCAAGTGCAAGAGTGAGGCTTGAAGGAAAGAATGATTCTTGGAGACTGAGGTGACAGGTAATAAATAGAAGGAGGTTAATACTCTCCTTTTGGCCCACTCTCCCTTAGGCCCCATTGGGAAGACAGACAGGAGAAAAGGGTCTTGCAGTTTTATTTCCAGTTCTGGTTTCTAAGATGCTAGTCTTCAACTATTATAATGATATCAGATAAGTGGATCTGGCATAGTTAATTAGGGATTCTATTAAAGGCCATACAGTAATCATTACAAATTTCAAATATCTTTGAAACCTTCTGATAGGAAGTGTAAAGGGATGCTTTCCTTGTCCTGTTGTTTCCTGGGCAGTCAACTACACTACTTAGGTCTCTACCTCTGCTTCCTAGTCCACACTTTTTTTTTCTCACTCCACCCTTTATCATCAAACTCTTTTCTCACACACTTTTGCACTCCTTTACAAGATTAACTCTTTTCACACAGCTTTAAAGACTCTGCTTCAATTTTTCCACCTGGATATAAAGAATAAGCAAAATACCAACTGTTAGCCTAAGTTTGTAAAGTAAAGCCAACTGGACTGTACTCCAAAAGTACAGACCCTAAAAAGTTAGACAAAACAGTACATAGTTGGTTGCCCTGCTATCCTAAACATGGAAAGAGCCCTGTAAAATTTTGGTACAATAAACATGACACAGTGGATGATATATCCCAGGACTGAGCTTCAGAGGAAATAGGAAAAGAAATCTATAAATAAGTGTCTGCCAAAGAAGAATACAGAGAGGAGAATATCCAGGTGATAAGTGGAAACAAAAACTCTTCTGCTCCACACAAACTTGAATACAATTGTAGTTGTCTGTAGACTTTATGGAGATAAAGAGCAACCTATAATATGAATGTGATCCCACACACACACACACACACACACACACACATGTGACCTAGTGGCTTACAGAGTATATAGAATGTGGCAGGACATAGTCAAGGCAACAGAAAATTTCAAGTGAAAGCTCATAGGTCAAAGTAAAGTCATGAAATGAGAAACTTGTGAAATCTTATCCTTCACCCTGTGAGTATATACTAAGAGCCCACCAGTCTTTATAAACACTATTTTAAGTTTGAGTGGCACCACAGTGAACACAAATGAAAAACAAAACAAAACAACCTTTGCTCGGGGTGAGGGTGTGCTTCAAAAGGTAGGACTTGAGACTTGATCCCCAGCACTATGTACTACTTCAAGTACTGTAGAAACTGACCCAGAGCTCCACCTCAGAGAGTTGCTCAAGCACATGGGGCATACCCAGAGGGTAGAAAATAGAAAAAAATATATAAATAATATAATAGCAAGTAATGTAGATGTCATGGAGCAAACCAGAAATCCTAAACAGAATTTGGGAAGAGTGGGGTGTGGTCTAATTTGACAAAGGGCAATTAGAGAGGACTGTGATGTGAAGAACTAGATGAAAACAAGAATGATGGTGGCTATGTAAAGGAGAAAAATTTTAAAACCTTCCTTTAATTTCTCTTTTTCTGTCTAGGTTAGAAACTTCTTTCTGTGTCACCAGAGAGTTCAGAAACCCTTCTCAGTGAGTTATCACACTTGATGGTGTAACTTTGGAGTTGTTCCTTTCCATCTAATTTGGAAAGTAGCGACCAGATGTCTGTTGCACTCAACATTTTATTTCAGGGCCCAGAGAATGTTAGATTGGAATCAGATCACTGGCTACATGTCCTGACTCTATCACTGACTACAATTGTGCCTTTGGGCAAGTTACTTAACTGTCTGTCATTGTTTCCTCATTCTTCAAATAGGAGTATCTAAACCTAGCCAGGGCCTGGCACGTAGCAGATGTTTGAAAACTGATTCCCACACTTGTTCTGAGTGTCTCTTTCCTCAAGGAGTCTTTCCTTCTGTGTCTACACCTCAAAGATGGTGTGGCCCAATGTTCTGGGCATGAATTTTAGACTAAGACAAATCTGAGTCTGTTGGTATCCTGAATTCAATATTCTGCAATTACATAAATGAGAATATAAATCTCACTTTTTAAAGTTGATTGAGGATTAAGTAATAATATACACAAAGGATGCTTGGTAGGTCCTCAGTAGAAACTAATCCTGCCATTGCCATTGGTTATTCTTCTTTTGCACATAATTGTTCACTGATTTAAAAGCATGCCTTGTTTAGTCATTTAACCTTTTCTGAGACTCCATTCTGGCTTCCCAGTAGACTGTAAATTCTTTGGAGTAAGACTGTGAGCTTTATTTATCAGAGAGTCTCATGACTCATTGCCATTCCCAGAGTACACATTCAATGTTCAAAATTATACGAACAAATAAATAAGTGGGGGTAGGGTGGAGAGAGGGAAAATAGAGTGAAATCTAGATAAGTCAAAAACTGTAGGAAAAATCAAAACCAAGAAATAGTTTATGTAAATCAATCTAAATGACTTATGGAAATAAACTGATTGAAATCTCTTTACAACCCCCCTTAACAGGAGAATTCTATTTTTATTCTCAGTATAGATATTATCTGTTCAGAACACCCTGAAGAAAAGTACGAGCTCTCAAAATCTTTATTTTGGGGAGGGTAAAGTACACCTAGGTGCCCATAGGTTTACTCCTGGCTCTGTGTTCAAGGAACTATATGGGTGGTGGGTACTGAACCTGGGTTGGATGCATACAAACCATGTACCTACGATCTCTCAATTCTTCTCATGATTCGTTCTTGGCCTATTATTATATCTCCCTGTATGTCTCTCTCTCTCTCTCTCTTTCTCTCTCTCTCATTTTATCAATAAAGGGGATAAGCAGGGCTCAGAGAGATAGTTGAACAGGCTCAGCCACGCTTGATTTCCATGTGAAAAGCCTGGTTTCTATCCCAGGCACCACATGATTCCTTAAACATAACCTCAAACACAACCAGGCACTCCTCTTCTCTAAGCACAGAGCCAGAGTTTTCCCTGAGCACCACTGGGAGTATACTTCCCCCATATAAAATGGAACAGCAATATTGTATTAATGATATATATTTCTCACATATGCAAATGACATATTATGACATAACCAAACTAGTAGTAAAAGTATCACATTAGAGAGATGCTATGTTCCTATCACATGAAAGAATCTCATTTCAGATGAACTAATCTACATTGTAATCATAACGAGGACTTTAAATTATATCTTTAAAAATTACCTAACTTCTGTGGCCACAGACATAATTCACAGAGCTGAGAATATGCTTTGCATGAGGGAGGCTCTGGCTCAATATCCAGAACTGTATGGTTCCTTGAACACTTCCGAGAGAAACCACCAAGCACAGAGTTGGAAATAGCTCCCATAACTATCAGCAGATGTGGCATAAATGCCTCCTGCCAGAAAGAATTAACTTCCATTGACTATAGAAGCATTTCTAGAAGCCATGAGGCATCGCTTATAGGCTACTGTTGGTAACTGAGAGTTGAGAGATGAGAAATTTAAACAATATCAGATAAAACAGCTCAGTACATGGAGAAAAATATTTTATAAAAGGATATTTGAAGCAACAAAGTTTAAAGTTTACAATGTCACCCCATAAAAAACACAGATGAAAAAAATGTATGGATTCTACCTTAAGACTACTTCTAAAATATTTAAATATAGCAGCATTTCATTCTTTGTATCTCAACAATCCTTGGATACACTGGCATCTGTTGAAGTCATAAATTATATATATACTTTTTCATGTCACTGTTAACGATATATTATCTTTCAATAGTTTTAACAATAGCACCATATTTGTTTCCTATAACTGCTATAATAGTCATTGCAAAATTACTTAGTTAAAAGAACAAAATTATTATTTTATATTTCCAGAGGTCACCAGTCTGATCCATGTCTCATTGGGCTTAAAATAAAAGTGTCAGTCAAGGTGAACTTTCTTTCTGGGAATTCAAGTTCACTTTCTTGCCATTGTAATATTAACCTATTTGGCTAATGACCTCCTTCGATCTTCAGAGATAGCAATGCAGTGTCTCCTTGATTTTACTTCTGCTGTCCAGTCTCTTTCTCTACCCGTAGCTTGGGTGGGTTCTTCAAGTGTTCTAAGTAATTAGTTTATAAGATCGAGCTCATTGGTATAATATTCCTGTTTCAAAGATCTTAAACTTAAAGTTAAACTTTGCAAAGTCGGGCCTGGAGAGATAGCACAGCGGTGTTTGCCTTGCAAGCAGCCGATCCAGGACCAAAGGTGGTTGGTTCGAATCCCGGTGTCCCATATGGTCCCCCGTGCCTGCCAGGAGCTATTTCTGAGCAGACAGCCAGGAATAACTCCTGAGCACCGCCGGGTGTGGCCCAAACACCAAAAAAAAAAAAAAAAAAAAAAAAACAACAACAACAACAACTTTGCAAAGTCCTTTCAATTATTTATGGTAAACCCAGGTTTACAAGTTCAAGATATAAGAATGTGGATGTCTTTGGGGATCATATTTTCTAACATAAAAACTTTTTCATTGTAACTGTCAACTGAAAATCAATTTCTTAAAAGAATATTCCATAGATCCAGAGAGATAACACAGGGGGTTAAGTATTGAATGTTACAGTCCCCAGTTCAATTTCCGGCACCATATCTAGCCCCTCAGCCTCACCCGATGACCCCTGAGCACAGAGTAAGCCAGTCGATGTACCCCTCCCCCAAAGTAAAAATAATGCATAATTCTGCATGCTCCACACTGGAGCAAAGAAATGCACAATCCTAAATAACTGTACTATTTTAAAGATAGTTCTCAGTTTAAGAAAAACAGGAAGTATTCATGTTTATTAGTTCCATTCTGTTACTTACTCAGGAATGAGATCCCTGTGGAAGCCAGTTAACCTGCTCACTTCTAACATCAAAAATACATTTGCATGAAGATGCCACTTTACAAAATAAAAAGTATTAAATTCAGGACAGTCCTTGCTGAAGATTATTAATTAGAATTGGTTCCCATTCCAAGTAAACTTATGTAATAATAATGTTCTACAATAGGATGTCAGCAGCTCTATCAGGTTAAAAAATCCATTAGAAATGAAAAACAAGGGGCCAGAGAGATAGCATGGAGGTAGGGCATTTGCCTTGCATGCAGAAGGACAGTGATTCAAATCCTGGCATCCCATATGGTCCCCTGAACCTGCCAAGAGTGATTTCTGAGCATAGAGCCAGAAGTAACCCCTGAGCACTGCCGGGTGTGATCCCCCACCTCCCTCCCCACACTCCCCCCCCCCCAAAAAAAAAAGAAAAAGAAAAGAAATGGGAAACAAACATCCTGGAAGTTTTTGTTTTTGGTTTTGTTTTTTTTTTTTTGCTTTTTTGGGCCACACCAGTTACCCTCAGGGGTTACTCCTGGCTATGCACTCATAAATCACTCCTGGCTTGTCTATGGCCATACCACTGAACGTACCTGATCTCATCTGGTCTTGGAAGCTAAGCAGGGTCAGGCCTGGTTAGAACTGGATGGGATAAATAGCTCCTGGCTTGGGAGACCATAGGGGATGCTGGGGGATCAAACCATAGTCCGTCCTAGATTAGCATGTGCAAGGCAAACACCCTACTGCTTGTGCCACCGCTCTGGTCCCAAACCTGGAAGATTCTTATTAAGCAATCATGGCCTGGAAGAATTGACACTGGTCAGATTATGAAAAAAAAGGAAGTGCACATCTTTACACACTCTACATTAGATTGCACTGTCAAACCAAGACTCTTGAGAACAAGAATAAGAAGCATTAAAGATGGGGCTGGAGAGATAGCATGGAGGTAAAGTGTTTGCCTTGCATGCGGAAGGACAGTGGTTCGAATCCCGGCATCCCATATGGTCCCCTGAGCCTGCCAGGAGTGATTTCTGAGCATGGAGCCAAGAGTAACCCCTGAACGCTGCCGGGTGTGACCCAAAAACCAA